>NW_027459614.1:316507-633015 GCF_050624435.1 Tenrec ecaudatus
TGTATGTTCCCTAGCGGGCACTTGGACTATGTATGTTCCCTACGGACACTTGAACTATGTAAGTTAACTACTGGGCACTTTGACTATGTAGGTTAACTAGCGGGCCCTTGCACTATCTAGGTTACCGAACGGGCATTTGGACTATGTAGGTAACCTAGCGGGCACTTGGAGAGTCTAGGTTACCTAGCGGGCACGTGGACTTCTAGGTTAACGAACGGGCACTTGGACTATGTATGTTGCATAGCGGGCAATTGGACTATCTAGGTTAGGTAACGGGCACTTGGACTATCTAGGTTTCTTAGGGGGCACTTGGAAGATCTAGGTTAACTAGAGGGCACTTGGACTCTCTAGGTTAACTAGCGTGCACTTGGACTATCTAGGTTTCTTAGCGGGTACTTGGACTATGTAGGTTAACTAGCGGGCCCTTGAACTATGTAGATTAACTAGCGGCACTTGGACTATCTAGATTAACTACCGGGCACTTACTATGTAGGCTAACTAGGGGGCCCTTGGACGATCTAGGTTACCTAGCGGGTTCTTGAACTATCTAGGTTAACTAGCGGGCACTTGCAGTATCTAGGTTAACTAGCGGGCACTTGCAGTATCTAGGTTACCTAGCGGGCACTTGGAATATGTAGGTTAACTAGCGGACACTTGCACTCTGTAGGTTACCTAGCAGGCACTTGGACTATCTAGGTTAACTAGCGGGCAATTGGACTATCTAGGTTAACTAGCGTGCACTTGGACTATGTAGGTTCCTTAGCGAGCACTTGGACTATCTAGGTTGCCTAGCGGGCACTTGGAAGATATAGGTTAACTAGCGTGCCCTTGGAATATCTAGGTTACGAAACGGGCACTTGGTATATAGGTTAACTAGCGGGCACTTGGACTATGTAGGTTAACTAGAGGACACTTGGACTATCTAGGTTAACTAGTGGGCCCTTGGACTATGTAGGTTAACTAGCGGGCACTTGGACAATCTAGGTTAACTAGTGGGCACTTGGACGATCTAGGTTAACTAGCGGGCACTTGAACTATCAAAGTGAACAAGTGAGCCCTTGGACTATGAGGTTAACTAGCGGGCCCTTGGACTATCTGGGTTACCTAGCGGGCACTTGGGCTATATAGGTTACCTAGCGGGCACTTGGACTATGTAGGTTACCTAGTGGGCACTTGGACTATCTAAGGTTAACGAACGGGCACTTGGAATATGCAGGTAACCTAGCGGGCACGTGGACTGTCTAGGTTACCTAGCGGGCACTTGGACTTCTAGGTTAACGAACGGGCTCTTGGGCTATGTAGGTTGCCTAGCGGGCACAAGGACTATCTAGGTTAGGTAACGGGCACTTGGACTATCTAGGTTAACGAACGGGCACTTGGACTATGTAGGTAACCTAGCAGGCACTTGGACAGTCTAGGTTACCTAGAGGGCACATGGATTATCTAGGTTAACTAACGAGCATTAGGACGATCTGGGTTACCTAGCGGACCCTGGACTATGTAGGATCCCTATCGGACATTTGGACTACTTAGGTTACCTAGCGGGCACTTGGACTATCTAGGTTAACTAGCGGGCACATGGACTATCTAGGTCAACTAGTGGGCCCTTGTACTATGTAGGTTAACTAGCGAGCACTTGGACTATCTAGGTTAACTAGCGGACCTTGGACTATGTAGGTTAACTAGCGGGCCCTTGGACTATGTAGGTTAACTAGCGGGCACTTGGACGATATAGGTTAACTAGAGGACACTTGGGCTATCTAGGTTAACTAGTGGGCACTTGGATGATCATTGTTAACTACCGGGCACTTGGACTATCTAGATTAGCTAACGGGCTCATGGACTAAGTACATCCCCTAGTGGGCACTTGGACTATCTAGGTTAAGTAACGGGCAATAGGGCTATCTAGGTTAACTAGCGGGCACTTGGACTACCTAGGTTAACTAGGTGGCACTTGGACTATGAAGGTTCCCTAGCGGGCACTTGGACTATGTAGGTCAACTAGCGGGCCCTTGGACTATCTAGGTTAGCTAACTGGCACGTGGACTGTGTAGGTTAACTAGCGGACACTTGTACGATCTAGGTTTACTAGCGGGCTCTTGCACTATGTAGGTTAACTAGCGGGCCCATTGACTATGTAGGTTAACTAGCGGGCACTTGGACGATCTAGGTTAACTAGCGGGCACTTGGACGATATAGGTTAACTAGCGGGCTCTTGGATTATCTAGGTTAGCTAGCGGGCTCTTGCATTATGTAGGTTAACTAGCGGGCCCATTGACTATGTAGGTTAACTAGCGGACACTTGGACGATCTAGGTTACCTAGGGGGAACTTTGACTATGTAGGTTAACTACTGGGCACTTGGACTATCTAGGTTACCTAGCAGTCACTTGGATTATGTAGGTTAAATAGCGGGCACTTGGACTATCTAGGTTACCTAGCGGGCACTGGGACTATGTACGTTCCCTAGCGGGCACTTGGACTATCTACGTTACCTAGCGGGCACTTGGACTATGTACGTTAACTAGCGGGCACTTGGACTATGTACGTTTCCTAGCGGGTACTTGGACTATCTATGTTAACTAGCGGGCACTTGGACTATGTAGGTTCCCTATCGGGCACTTGGACTAGGTAGGTTTCCTAGCGGGCACTTGGTCTATCTAGGTTAACTAGCGAGCACTTGGACTATCTAGGTTAACTAGTGAGCACTTGGACTATCTAGGATAACTAGCGGGCACTTGGACTATATAGGTTATCTAACGTGAACTTAGATTATGTAGGTTAACAAGGGGGCACTTGGAATATGTAGGTTAACTAGCGGACACTTGCACTATGTAGGTTAACTAGCGGGCCCATGGACTACGTAGGTTTTCTAGCGGGCCCTTGGACTATCTAGGTTCCCTAAAGGGCACATGGACTATCAGGTTACCGAACGGGCACTTGGACTATCTAGGTTACCTAGCGGGCACTTGGACTATGTAGGCTAACTATGGGGCCCTTGGACGATCTAGGTTACCTAGCAGGCACTTTGACTATCTAGGTTAACTAACGGGCACTTGGACTATGTAGGTTGCCTAGCGGGCCCTTGGATTATGTAGGTTCCCTATCGGGCACTTGGACTATGTAGGTTAACTAGCGGGCACTTGGACTGTCTAGGTTACCTAGCGGGCAATTGGACTATGTAGGTTAACTAGCGGACAATTGGACGATCTAGGTTAACTAGCGGACACTTGTAATATGTAGGTTACCTAGCGGGCACTTGGACTATCTAGGTTAACTAGCGGGCACTTGGAATATCTAGGTTAACTAGCGGGCACTTGGACTATCTAGGTTAACTAGCGTGCACTTGGACTATCTAGGTTACCTAGCAGGCACTTTGACTATCTAGGTTAACTAACGGGCACTTGGACTATGTAGGTTGCCTAGCGGGCCCTTGGATTATGTAGGTTCCCTATCGGGCACTTGGACTATGTAGGTTAACTAGCGGGCAATTGGACTGTCTAGGTTACCTAGCGGGCAATTTGACTATGTAGGTTAACTAGCGGACAATTGGACGATCTAGGTTAACTAGCGGACACTTGCACTATGTAGGTTACCTAGCGTGCACTTGGACTATCTATGTTAACTAGCGGGCAGTTTGACTATGTAGGTTAACTAGCGGACACTTGCACTATGTAGGTTACCTAGCGGGCACTTGGACTATGTAGGTTAACTATCAGACCCTTGGACTATCTAGGTTACCTAGCAGGCACTTGGACTATGTAGGTTAACTAGCGGGCACTTGCACTCTCTAGGTTACCTAGCGGGCACATGGACTATGTACCTTCCCTAGCGGGCACTTGGACTATGTAGGTTAACTAGCGGGCCCATGTATTATGTAGGTTTACTAACAGGCACTTGGACTATCTAGGTTAACTAGCAGGCACTTGGACTATGTAGTTTCCCTAGCGGGCATTTGGACTATTTAGGTTACCATCGGGAACTTGGACTATGTAGGTTACCTAGCGGGCACTTGGACTATGTACGTCCCCTAGTGGGCACTTGGACTTTCTAGGTTAACTAATTAGCACTTGGAATATGTAGGTTGCCTAGCGGGCACTTGGACTATGTAGGTTCCCTATCGGGCACTTGGACTATGTAGGTTAACTAGCGGGCACTTGGACTGTCTAGGAAACCTAGCAGGCACTTGGACTATCTAGGTTAATGAACGGGCACTTGGACTATATAGGTTAACTAGCGCGCACTTGGACTATCTAGGTTACCTAGCGGGCACTTGGACTATGTAGCTTGCCTAGCGGGCCCTTGGATTATGTAGGTTCCCTATCGGGCACTTGGACTATGTAGGTTAACTAGCGCGCACTTGGACTATCTAGGTTACCTAGCGGGCACTTGGACTATGTAGGTTGCCTAGCGGGCCCTTGGATTATGTAGTTTCCCTAGCGGGCATTTGGATTATATAGGTTACCTAGTGGGCACTTGGACTATGTAGGTTACCTAGCGGGCACTTGGACTATGTAGGTTAACTAGAAAGCACTTGGACTATCAAGGTTACCTAGCGGGCCCTTGGACAATGTAGGTTACCAGCGGGCACTTGGATTTTCTAGGTTAACGAACGTGCACTTGGACTATGTAGGTAACCTAGAGGGCACTAGGACTATCTAGGCTAACTAGTGGACCTTGGACTATGTAGGTTAACTAGCGGCCACTTGGACTTTGTACGTCCCCTAGTGGGCACTTGGACTATCTAGGTTAACTAATGGGAACTAGGACTATCTAGGTTAACTAGCGGGCACTTGGACTATCTAGGTTTACTAAAGGGAACTAGGACTATCTAGGTTAACTATCGGGCACTTGGACTATCTAGGTTACCTAGCAGGCACTTGGATTATGAAGGATCCCTAGCGGGCACTTGGACTATCTAGGTTACCTAGCGGACACGTGGACTATGTAGGTTAACTAGCGGACACTTGCACGATCTAGGTTAACTAGCGGGCCCTTGCACTATGTAGGTTAACTAGAAGGCACTTGGACTATATAGGTTAATTAGCGGGCACTTGGACTATCTAGGTTAACTAGCGGGCACTTGGACTATGTAGTTTCCCTAGCGGCCATTTGGATTATTTAGGTTACCTAGTGGGCACTTGGACTATGTAGGTTACCTAGCGGGCACTTGGACTATGTAGGTTAACTAGAAGGCACTTGGACTATCAAGGTTACCTAGCGGGCCCTTGGACTATGTAGGTTACCAGCGGGCACTTGGACTATCTAGGTTAACGAACGTGCACTTGGACTATGTAGGTAACCTAGCGGGCACTTGGACTGTCTAGGTTACCTAGCGGGCACTTGGCCTATCTAGGTTAACGAACGGGCACTTGGACTATGTAGATTACCAGCGGGCACTTGGACTATGTAGGATCCCTATCGGACATTTGTACTACTTAGGTTACCTAGCGGGCACTTGGACTATCTAGGTTAACGAACGGGCACTTGGACTATGTAGGGTAACTAGCGGACACTTCGACTATGTAGGTTAGCTAACGGGCAATTGGACTATCTAGGTTACCTAGCGGGCACTTGGACTATGTAGGTTACCTAGCGGGCACTTGGACTATGTAGGTTAACTAGAAAGCACTTGGACTATCAAGGTTACCTAGCGGGCCCTTGGACAATGTAGGTTACCAGCGGGCACTTGGACTTTCTAGGTTAACGAACGTGCACTTGGACTATGTAGGTAACCTAGCGGGCACTTGGACTATCTAGGCTAACTAGTGGACCTTGGACTATGTAGGTTAACTAGCGGCCACTTGGACTTTGTACGTCCCCTAGTGGGCACTTGGACTATCTAGGTTAACTAATGGGAACTAGGACTATCTAGGTTAACTAGCAGGCACTTTGACTATCTAGGTTAACTAACGGGCACTTGGACTATGTAGGTTGCCTAGCGGGCACATGGACTGTGTAGGTTCCCTAGCGGGCACTTGGATTATGTAAGTTCCCTATCGGGCACTTGGATTATGTAGGTTCCCTATCGGGCACTTGGACTATGTAGGTTAACTAGCGGGCACTAGGACTGTCTAGGTAACCTAGCGGGCACTTTGACTATGTAGGATCCCTATCAGACATTGGTACTACTTAGGTTAACTAGCGGGAAATTTAACTATGTAGGTTAAATAGCGGGCACTTGGACTATCTAAGTTTCCTAGCAGGCACATGGACTATGTACGTCCCCTAGTGGGCAATTGGACTATCTAGGTTAACTAACGGGCACTAGGACTATCTAGGTTAACTAGCGAGCACTTGGACTATCTAGGTTACCTAGAAGGCACTTGGATTATGAAGGATCCCTATCGGGCACTTGGACAATCTAGGTTAACTAGCGGGCACTTGGACAATCTAGGTTAACTAGCGGGCACTTGGACTATCAAAGTTAACAAGTGAGACCATGGACTATGTAGGTTAACTAGCGGGCCCTTGGACTATCTAGGTTACCTAGCAGGCACTTGGAATATTTAGGTTAACTAGCGGGCCCTTGAACTATGTAGATTAACTAGCGGCACTTGGACTATCTACGTTAACTACTGGGCCCTTGGACAATGTAGATTCCCTAGCGGGCACTTGGACTATCTAGGTTAACTAGCGGGCACTTGGACTATGTAGTTTCCCTAGCGGGCATTTGGATTATTTAGGTTACCTAGTGGGCACTTGGACTATGTTGGTTACCTAGCGGGCACTTGGAATATCTAGGTTACCTAGCGGGCACTTGGACTATGTACGTCCCATAGCGGGCACTTGGACTATCTAGGTTAACTAGAGGGCCCTTGGACTATGTAGGTTAACTAGCGGGCACTTGGACTCTCTAGATTAACTAGCGGGCCCTTGGACTATCTAGGTTTACTAGCGGGCACTTGGACTATCTAGGTTAACTAGCGGGCACTTGGACTATGTAGTTTCCCTAGCGGGCATTTGGATAATTTAGGTTACCTAGTGGGCACTTGGACTATGTAGGTTACCTAGCGGGCACTTGGTCTATCTAGGTCAACTAGCGGGCCCATGTACTATGTAGGTTAACTAGCGGGCCCTTAGACTATGTAGGTTAACTAGCGCGCACTTGGACTATCTAGGTTACCTAGCGGGCACTTGGACTATGTACGTCCCCTAGTGGGCATTTGGACTATCTAGGTTAACTAACGGGCACTTGGACTATGTAGTTTCCCTAGCGGGCATTTGGATTATATAGGTTACCTAGTGGGCACTTGGACTATGTAGGTTACCTAGCGGGCACTTGGACTATGTAGGTTAACTAGAAAGCACTTGGACTATCAAGGTTACCTAGCGGGCCCTTGGACAATGTAGGTTACCAGCGGGCACTTGGATTTTCTAGGTTAACGAACGTGCACTTGGACTATGTAGGTAACCTAGAGGGCACTAGGACTATCTAGGCTAACTAGTGGACCTTGGACTATGTAGGTTAACTAGCGGCCACTTGGACTTTGTACGTCCCCTAGTGGGCACTTGGACTATCTAGGTTAACTAATGGGAACTAGGACTATCTAGGTTAACTAGCGGGCACTTGGACTATCTAGGTTTACTAAAGGGAACTAGGACTATCTAGGTTAACTATCGGGCACTTGGACTATCTAGGTTACCTAGCAGGCACTTGGATTATGAAGGATCCCTAGCGGGCACTTGGACTATCTAGGTTACCTAGCGGACACGTGGACTATGTAGGTTAACTAGCGGACACTTGCACGATCTAGGTTAACTAGCGGGCCCTTGCACTATGTAGGTTAACTAGAAGGCACTTGGACTATATAGGTTAATTAGCGGGCACTTGGACTATCTAGGTTAACTAGCGGGCACTTGGACTATGTAGTTTCCCTAGCGGCCATTTGGATTATTTAGGTTACCTAGTGGGCACTTGGACTATGTAGGTTACCTAGCGGGCACTTGGACTATGTAGGTTAACTAGAAGGCACTTGGACTATCAAGGTTACCTAGCGGGCCCTTGGACTATGTAGGTTACCAGCGGGCACTTGGACTATCTAGGTTAACGAACGTGCACTTGGACTATGTAGGTAACCTAGCGGGCACTTGGACTGTCTAGGTTACCTAGCGGGCACTTGGCCTATCTAGGTTAACGAACGGGCACTTGGACTATGTAGATTACCAGCGGGCACTTGGACTATGTAGGATCCCTATCGGACATTTGTACTACTTAGGTTACCTAGCGGGCACTTGGACTATCTAGGTTAACGAACGGGCACTTGGACTATGTAGGGTAACTAGCGGACACTTCGACTATGTAGGTTAGCTAACGGGCAATTGGACTATCTAGGTTACCTAGCGGGCACTTGGACTATGTAGGTTCCCTAGCAGGCACTTGGATTATTTAGGTTACCTAGCAGGCACTTTGACTATCTAGGTTAACTAACGGGCACTTGGACTATGTAGGTTCCCTAGCGAGCACTTGGACTATGTAGGTTCCCAGCGGGCACTTGGACTATGTAGGTTCCCTATCGGGTACTTGGACTGTCTAGGTTAACTAGCGGGCAATTGGGCTGTCTAGGTTACCTAGTGGGCACGTGGACTATGTAGTTTACCTAGCAGGCACTTGGACTATGTAGGTTAACTAGCGGGCACTTGGACTATCTAGGTTACCCAGCGGGCACTTGGACTATGTAGGTAACATAATGGTCACTTGGACTGTCTAGGTTACCTAGCGGGGACTTGGATTATGTAGGTTAACTAGCGGGCACTTGGACTATGTAGGATGCCTATCAGGCATTTGTACTACTTAGGTTAACTAGCGGGCACTTTGACTATCTAGGTTAACTAGCGGGAACTTGGACTATCTAGGTCAACTAGCGGGCCCTTGTACTATGTAGGTTAACTAGCGGGCACTTGGACTATCTAGGCTAACTAGTGGACCTTGCACTATGTAGGTTAACTTGCGGCCACTTGGACTTTGTACGTCCCCTAGTGGGCACTTGGACGATCTAGGTTAACTAATGGGAACTAGGACTATCTAGGTTAACTAGCGGGCACTTGGACTATCTAGGTTTACTAAAGGGAACTAGGACTATCTAGGTTAGCTATCGGGCACTTGGACTATCTAGGTTACCTAGCAGGCACTTGGATTATGAAGGATCCCTAGCGGGCACTTGGACTATCTAGGTTACCTAGCGGACACGAGGACTATGTAGGTTAACTAGCGGACACTTGCACGATCTAGGTTAACTAGCGGGCCCTTGCACTATGTAGGTTAACTAGCTGGCCCATGGATTATGTAGGTTTACTAGCAGGCACTTGGAGTATCTAGGTTAACTAGCGGGCACTTGGACTATGTAGTTTCCCTAGCGGGCATTTAGACTATTAAGTTTACCAAGCGGGAACTTGGACTATGTAGGTTACCTAGCGGGCACTTGGACTATCTAGGTTAACTAGCAGGCACTTTGACTATCTAGGTTAACTAACGGGCACTTGGACTATGTAGGTTGCCTAGCGGGCACATGGACTGTGTAGGTTCCCTAGCGGGCACTTGGATTATGTAAGTTCCCTATCGGGCACTTGGATTATGTAGGTTCCCTATCGGGCACTTGGACTATGTAGGTTAACTAGCGGGCACTAGGACTGTCTAGGTAACCTAGCGGGCACTTTGACTATGTAGGATCCCTATCAGACATTGGTACTACTTAGGTTAACTAGCGGGAAATTTAACTATGTAGGTTAAATAGCGGGCACTTGGACTATCTAAGTTTCCTAGCAGGCACATGGACTATGTACGTCCCCTAGTGGGCAATTGGACTATCTAGGTTAACTAACGGGCACTAGGACTATCTAGGTTAACTAGCGAGCACTTGGACTATCTAGGTTACCTAGAAGGCACTTGGATTATGAAGGATCCCTATCGGGCACTTGGACAATCTAGGTTAACTAGCGGGCACTTGGACAATCTAGGTTAACTAGCGGGCACTTGGACTATCAAAGTTAACAAGTGAGACCATGGACTATGTAGGTTAACTAGCGGGCCCTTGGACTATCTAGGTTACCTAGCAGGCACTTGGAATATTTAGGTTAACTAGCGGGCCCTTGAACTATGTAGATTAACTAGCGGCACTTGGACTATCTACGTTAACTACTGGGCCCTTGGACAATGTAGATTCCCTAGCGGGCACTTGGACTATCTAGGTTAACTAGCGGGCACTTGGACTATGTAGTTTCCCTAGCGGGCATTTGGATTATTTAGGTTACCTAGTGGGCACTTGGACTATGTTGGTTACCTAGCGGGCACTTGGAATATCTAGGTTACCTAGCGGGCACTTGGACTATGTACGTCCCATAGCGGGCACTTGGACTATCTAGGTTAACTAGAGGGCCCTTGGACTATGTAGGTTAACTAGCGGGCACTTGGACTCTCTAGATTAACTAGCGGGCCCTTGGACTATCTAGGTTTACTAGCGGGCACTTGGACTATCTAGGTTAACTAGCGGGCACTTGGACTATGTAGTTTCCCTAGCGGGCATTTGGATAATTTAGGTTACCTAGTGGGCACTTGGACTATGTAGGTTACCTAGCGGGCACTTGGTCTATCTAGGTCAACTAGCGGGCCCATGTACTATGTAGGTTAACTAGCGGGCCCTTAGACTATGTAGGTTAACTAGCGCGCACTTGGACTATCTAGGTTACCTAGCGGGCACTTGGACTATGTACGTCCCCTAGTGGGCATTTGGACTATCTAGGTTAACTAACGGGCACTTGGACTATGTAGTTTCCCTAGCGGGCATTTGGATTATATAGGTTACCTAGTGGGCACTTGGACTATGTAGGTTACCTAGCGGGCACTTGGACTATGTAGGTTAACTAGAAAGCACTTGGACTATCAAGGTTACCTAGCGGGCCCTTGGACAATGTAGGTTACCAGCGGGCACTTGGATTTTCTAGGTTAACGAACGTGCACTTGGACTATGTAGGTAACCTAGAGGGCACTAGGACTATCTAGGCTAACTAGTGGACCTTGGACTATGTAGGTTAACTAGCGGCCACTTGGACTTTGTACGTCCCCTAGTGGGCACTTGGACTATCTAGGTTAACTAATGGGAACTAGGACTATCTAGGTTAACTAGCGGGCACTTGGACTATCTAGGTTTACTAAAGGGAACTAGGACTATCTAGGTTAACTATCGGGCACTTGGACTATCTAGGTTACCTAGCAGGCACTTGGATTATGAAGGATCCCTAGCGGGCACTTGGACTATCTAGGTTACCTAGCGGACACGTGGACTATGTAGGTTAACTAGCGGACACTTGCACGATCTAGGTTAACTAGCGGGCCCTTGCACTATGTAGGTTAACTAGAAGGCACTTGGACTATATAGGTTAATTAGCGGGCACTTGGACTATCTAGGTTAACTAGCGGGCACTTGGACTATGTAGTTTCCCTAGCGGCCATTTGGATTATTTAGGTTACCTAGTGGGCACTTGGACTATGTAGGTTACCTAGCGGGCACTTGGACTATGTAGGTTAACTAGAAGGCACTTGGACTATCAAGGTTACCTAGCGGGCCCTTGGACTATGTAGGTTACCAGCGGGCACTTGGACTATCTAGGTTAACGAACGTGCACTTGGACTATGTAGGTAACCTAGCGGGCACTTGGACTGTCTAGGTTACCTAGCGGGCACTTGGCCTATCTAGGTTAACGAACGGGCACTTGGACTATGTAGATTACCAGCGGGCACTTGGACTATGTAGGATCCCTATCGGACATTTGTACTACTTAGGTTACCTAGCGGGCACTTGGACTATCTAGGTTAACGAACGGGCACTTGGACTATGTAGGGTAACTAGCGGACACTTCGACTATGTAGGTTAGCTAACGGGCAATTGGACTATCTAGGTTACCTAGCGGGCACTTGGACTATGTAGGTTCCCTAGCAGGCACTTGGATTATTTAGGTTACCTAGCAGGCACTTTGACTATCTAGGTTAACTAACGGGCACTTGGACTATGTAGGTTCCCTAGCGAGCACTTGGACTATGTAGGTTCCCAGCGGGCACTTGGACTATGTAGGTTCCCTATCGGGTACTTGGACTGTCTAGGTTAACTAGCGGGCAATTGGACTGTCTAGGTTACCTAGTGGGCACGTGGACTATGTAGTTTACCTAGCAGGCACTTGGACTATGTAGGTTAACTAGCGGGCACTTGGACTATCTAGGTTACCCAGCGGGCACTTGGACTATGTAGGTAACATAATGGTCACTTGGACTGTCTAGGTTACCTAGCGGGGACTTGGATTATGTAGGTTAACTAGCGGGCACTTGGACTATGTAGGATGCCTATCAGGCATTTGTACTACTTAGGTTAACTAGCGGGCACTTTGACTATCTAGGTTAACTAGCGGGAACTTGGACTATCTAGGTCAACTAGCGGGCCCTTGTACTATGTAGGTTAACTAGCGGGCACTTGGACTATCTAGGCTAACTAGTGGACCTTGCACTATGTAGGTTAACTTGCGGCCACTTGGACTTTGTACGTCCCCTAGTGGGCACTTGGACGATCTAGGTTAACTAATGGGAACTAGGACTATCTAGGTTAACTAGCGGGCACTTGGACTATCTAGGTTTACTAAAGGGAACTAGGACTATCTAGGTTAGCTATCGGGCACTTGGACTATCTAGGTTACCTAGCAGGCACTTGGATTATGAAGGATCCCTAGCGGGCACTTGGACTATCTAGGTTACCTAGCGGACACGAGGACTATGTAGGTTAACTAGCGGACACTTGCACGATCTAGGTTAACTAGCGGGCCCTTGCACTATGTAGGTTAACTAGCTGGCCCATGGATTATGTAGGTTTACTAGCAGGCACTTGGAGTATCTAGGTTAACTAGCGGGCACTTGGACTATGTAGTTTCCCTAGCGGGCATTTGGACTATTAAGTTTACCAAGCGGGAACTTGGACTATGTAGGTTACCTAGCGGGCACTTGGACTATCTAGGTTAACTAGCAGGCACTTTGACTATCTAGGTTAACTAACGGGCACTTGGACTATGTAGGTTGCCTAGCGGGCACATGGACTGTGTAGGTTCCCTAGCGGGCACTTGGATTATGTAAGTTCCCTATCGGGCACTTGGATTATGTAGGTTCCCTATCGGGCACTTGGACTATGTAGGTTAACTAGCGGGCACTAGGACTGTCTAGGTAACCTAGCGGGCACTTTGACTATGTAGGATCCCTATCAGACATTGGTACTACTTAGGTTAACTAGCGGGAAATTTGACTATGTAGGTTAAATAGCGGGCACTTGGACTATCTAAGTTTCCTAGCAGGCACATGGACTATGTACGTCCCCTAGTGGGCAATTGGACTATCTAGGTTAACTAACGGGCACTAGGACTATCTAGGTTAACTAGCGAGCACTTGGACTATCTAGGTTACCTAGAAGGCACTTGGATTATGAAGGATCCCTATCGGGCACTTGGACAATCTAGGTTAACTAGCGGGCACTTGGACAATCTAGGTTAACTAGCGGGCACTTGGACTATCAAAGTTAACAAGTGAGACCATGGACTATGTAGGTTAACTAGCGGGCCCTTGGACTATCTAGGTTACCTAGCAGGCACTTGGAATATTTAGGTTAACTAGCGGGCCCTTGAACTATGTAGATTAACTAGCGGCACTTGGACTATCTACGTTAACTACTGGGCCCTTGGACAATGTAGATTCCCTAGCGGGCACTTGGACTATCTAGGTTAACTAGCGGGCACTTGGACTATGTAGTTTCCCTAGCGGGCATTTGGATTATTTAGGTTACCTAGTGGGCACTTGGACTATGTTGGTTACCTAGCGGGCACTTGGAATATCTAGGTTACCTAGCGGGCACTTGGACTATGTACGTCCCATAGCGGGCACTTGGACTATCTAGGTTAACTAGAGGGCCCTTGGACTATGTAGGTTAACTAGCGGGCACTTGGACTCTCTAGATTAACTAGCGGGCCCTTGGACTATCTAGGTTTACTAGCGGGCACTTGGACTATCTAGGTTAACTAGCGGGCACTTGGACTATGTAGTTTCCCTAGCGGGCATTTGGATAATTTAGGTTACCTAGTGGGCACTTGGACTATGTAGGTTACCTAGCGGGCACTTGGTCTATCTAGGTCAACTAGCGGGCCCATGTACTATGTAGGTTAACTAGCGGGCCCTTAGACTATGTAGGTTAACTAGCGCGCACTTGGACTATCTAGGTTACCTAGCGGGCACTTGGACTATGTACGTCCCCTAGTGGGCATTTGGACTATCTAGGTTAACTAACGGGCACTTGGACTATGTAGTTTCCCTAGCGGGCATTTGGATTATATAGGTTACCTAGTGGGCACTTGGACTATGTAGGTTACCTAGCGGGCACTTGGACTATGTAGGTTAACTAGAAAGCACTTGGACTATCAAGGTTACCTAGCGGGCCCTTGGACAATGTAGGTTACCAGCGGGCACTTGGATTTTCTAGGTTAACGAACGTGCACTTGGACTATGTAGGTAACCTAGAGGGCACTAGGACTATCTAGGCTAACTAGTGGACCTTGGACTATGTAGGTTAACTAGCGGCCACTTGGACTTTGTACGTCCCCTAGTGGGCACTTGGACTATCTAGGTTAACTAATGGGAACTAGGACTATCTAGGTTAACTAGCGGGCACTTGGACTATCTAGGTTTACTAAAGGGAACTAGGACTATCTAGGTTAACTATCGGGCACTTGGACTATCTAGGTTACCTAGCAGGCACTTGGATTATGAAGGATCCCTAGCGGGCACTTGGACTATCTAGGTTACCTAGCGGACACGTGGACTATGTAGGTTAACTAGCGGACACTTGCACGATCTAGGTTAACTAGCGGGCCCTTGCACTATGTAGGTTAACTAGAAGGCACTTGGACTATATAGGTTAATTAGCGGGCACTTGGACTATCTAGGTTAACTAGCGGGCACTTGGACTATGTAGTTTCCCTAGCGGCCATTTGGATTATTTAGGTTACCTAGTGGGCACTTGGACTATGTAGGTTACCTAGCGGGCACTTGGACTATGTTGGTTAACTAGAAGGCACTTGGACTATCAAGGTTACCTAGCGGGCCCTTGGACTATGTAGGTTACCAGCGGGCACTTGGACTATCTAGGTTAACGAACGTGCACTTGGACTATGTAGGTAACCTAGCGGGCACTTGGACTGTCTAGGTTACCTAGCGGGCACTTGGCCTATCTAGGTTAACGAACGGGCACTTGGACTATGTAGATTACCAGCGGGCACTTGGACTATGTAGGATCCCTATCGGACATTTGTACTACTTAGGTTACCTAGCGGGCACTTGGACTATCTAGGTTAACGAACGGGCACTTGGACTATGTAGGGTAACTAGCGGACACTTCGACTATGTAGGTTAGCTAACGGGCAATTGGACTATCTAGGTTACCTAGCGGGCACTTGGACTATGTAGGTTCCCTAGCAGGCACTTGGATTATTTAGGTTACCTAGCAGGCACTTTGACTATCTAGGTTAACTAACGGGCACTTGGACTATGTAGGTTCCCTAGCGAGCACTTGGACTATGTAGGTTCCCAGCGGGCACTTGGACTATGTAGGTTCCCTATCGGGTACTTGGACTGTCTAGGTTAACTAGCGGGCAATTGGGCTGTCTAGGTTACCTAGTGGGCACGTGGACTATGTAGTTTACCTAGCAGGCACTTGGACTATGTAGGTTAACTAGCGGGCACTTGGACTATCTAGGTTACCCAGCGGGCACTTGGACTATGTAGGTAACATAATGGTCACTTGGACTGTCTAGGTTACCTAGCGGGGACTTGGATTATGTAGGTTAACTAGCGGGCACTTGGACTATGTAGGATGCCTATCAGGCATTTGTACTACTTAGGTTAACTAGCGGGCACTTTGACTATCTAGGTTAACTAGCGGGAACTTGGACTATCTAGGTCAACTAGCGGGCCCTTGTACTATGTAGGTTAACTAGCGGGCACTTGGACTATCTAGGCTAACTAGTGGACCTTGCACTATGTAGGTTAACTTGCGGCCACTTGGACTTTGTACGTCCCCTAGTGGGCACTTGGACGATCTAGGTTAACTAATGGGAACTAGGACTATCTAGGTTAACTAGCGGGCACTTGGACTATCTAGGTTTACTAAAGGGAACTAGGACTATCTAGGTTAGCTATCGGGCACTTGGACTATCTAGGTTACCTAGCAGGCACTTGGATTATGAAGGATCCCTAGCGGGCACTTGGACTATCTAGGTTACCTAGCGGACACGAGGACTATGTAGGTTAACTAGCGGACACTTGCACGATCTAGGTTAACTAGCGGGCCCTTGCACTATGTAGGTTAACTAGCTGGCCCATGGATTATGTAGGTTTACTAGCAGGCACTTGGAGTATCTAGGTTAACTAGCGGGCACTTGGACTATGTAGTTTCCCTAGCGGGCATTTAGACTATTAAGTTTACCAAGCGGGAACTTGGACTATGTAGGTTACCTAGCGGGCACTTGGACTATCTAGGTTAACTAGCAGGCACTTTGACTATCTAGGTTAACTAACGGGCACTTGGACTATGTAGGTTGCCTAGCGGGCACATGGACTGTGTAGGTTCCCTAGCGGGCACTTGGATTATGTAAGTTCCCTATCGGGCACTTGGATTATGTAGGTTCCCTATCGGGCACTTGGACTATGTAGGTTAACTAGCGGGCACTAGGACTGTCTAGGTAACCTAGCGGGCACTTTGACTATGTAGGATCCCTATCAGACATTGGTACTACTTAGGTTAACTAGCGGGAAATTTGACTATGTAGGTTAAATAGCGGGCACTTGGACTATCTAAGTTTCCTAGCAGGCACATGGACTATGTACGTCCCCTAGTGGGCAATTGGACTATCTAGGTTAACTAACGGGCACTAGGACTATCTAGGTTAACTAGCGAGCACTTGGACTATCTAGGTTACCTAGAAGGCACTTGGATTATGAAGGATCCCTATCGGGCACTTGGACAATCTAGGTTAACTAGCGGGCACTTGGACAATCTAGGTTAACTAGCGGGCACTTGGACTATCAAAGTTAACAAGTGAGACCATGGACTATGTAGGTTAACTAGCGGGCCCTTGGACTATCTAGGTTACCTAGCAGGCACTTGGAATATTTAGGTTAACTAGCGGGCCCTTGAACTATGTAGATTAACTAGCGGCACTTGGACTATCTACGTTAACTACTGGGCCCTTGGACAATGTAGATTCCCTAGCGGGCACTTGGACTATCTAGGTTAACTAGCGGGCACTTGGACTATGTAGTTTCCCTAGCGGGCATTTGGATTATTTAGGTTACCTAGTGGGCACTTGGACTATGTTGGTTACCTAGCGGGCACTTGGAATATCTAGGTTACCTAGCGGGCACTTGGACTATGTACGTCCCATAGCGGGCACTTGGACTATCTAGGTTAACTAGAGGGCCCTTGGACTATGTAGGTTAACTAGCGGGCACTTGGACTCTCTAGATTAACTAGCGGGCCCTTGGACTATCTAGGTTTACTAGCGGGCACTTGGACTATCTAGGTTAACTAGCGGGCACTTGGACTATGTAGTTTCCCTAGCGGGCATTTGGATAATTTAGGTTACCTAGTGGGCACTTGGACTATGTAGGTTACCTAGCGGGCACTTGGTCTATCTAGGTCAACTAGCGGGCCCATGTACTATGTAGGTTAACTAGCGGGCCCTTAGACTATGTAGGTTAACTAGCGCGCACTTGGACTATCTAGGTTACCTAGCGGGCACTTGGACTATGTACGTCCCCTAGTGGGCATTTGGACTATCTAGGTTAACTAACGGGCACTTGGACTATGTAGTTTCCCTAGCGGGCATTTGGATTATATAGGTTACCTAGTGGGCACTTGGACTATGTAGGTTACCTAGCGGGCACTTGGACTATGTAGGTTAACTAGAAAGCACTTGGACTATCAAGGTTACCTAGCGGGCCCTTGGACAATGTAGGTTACCAGCGGGCACTTGGATTTTCTAGGTTAACGAACGTGCACTTGGACTATGTAGGTAACCTAGAGGGCACTAGGACTATCTAGGCTAACTAGTGGACCTTGGACTATGTAGGTTAACTAGCGGCCACTTGGACTTTGTACGTCCCCTAGTGGGCACTTGGACTATCTAGGTTAACTAATGGGAACTAGGACTATCTAGGTTAACTAGCGGGCACTTGGACTATCTAGGTTTACTAAAGGGAACTAGGACTATCTAGGTTAACTATCGGGCACTTGGACTATCTAGGTTACCTAGCAGGCACTTGGATTATGAAGGATCCCTAGCGGGCACTTGGACTATCTAGGTTACCTAGCGGACACGTGGACTATGTAGGTTAACTAGCGGACACTTGCACGATCTAGGTTAACTAGCGGGCCCTTGCACTATGTAGGTTAACTAGAAGGCACTTGGACTATATAGGTTAATTAGCGGGCACTTGGACTATCTAGGTTAACTAGCGGGCACTTGGACTATGTAGTTTCCCTAGCGGCCATTTGGATTATTTAGGTTACCTAGTGGGCACTTGGACTATGTAGGTTACCTAGCGGGCACTTGGACTATGTAGGTTAACTAGAAGGCACTTGGACTATCAAGGTTACCTAGCGGGCCCTTGGACTATGTAGGTTACCAGCGGGCACTTGGACTATCTAGGTTAACGAACGTGCACTTGGACTATGTAGGTAACCTAGCGGGCACTTGGACTGTCTAGGTTACCTAGCGGGCACTTGGCCTATCTAGGTTAACGAACGGGCACTTGGACTATGTAGATTACCAGCGGGCACTTGGACTATGTAGGATCCCTATCGGACATTTGTACTACTTAGGTTACCTAGCGGGCACTTGGACTATCTAGGTTAACGAACGGGCACTTGGACTATGTAGGGTAACTAGCGGACACTTCGACTATGTAGGTTAGCTAACGGGCAATTGGACTATCTAGGTTACCTAGCGGGCACTTGGACTATGTAGGTTCCCTAGCAGGCACTTGGATTATTTAGGTTACCTAGCAGGCACTTTGACTATCTAGGTTAACTAACGGGCACTTGGACTATGTAGGTTCCCTAGCGAGCACTTGGACTATGTAGGTTCCCAGCGGGCACTTGGACTATGTAGGTTCCCTATCGGGTACTTGGACTGTCTAGGTTAACTAGCGGGCAATTGGGCTGTCTAGGTTACCTAGTGGGCACGTGGACTATGTAGTTTACCTAGCAGGCACTTGGACTATGTAGGTTAACTAGCGGGCACTTGGACTATCTAGGTTACCCAGCGGGCACTTGGACTATGTAGGTAACATAATGGTCACTTGGACTGTCTAGGTTACCTAGCGGGGACTTGGATTATGTAGGTTAACTAGCGGGCACTTGGACTATGTAGGATGCCTATCAGGCATTTGTACTACTTAGGTTAACTAGCGGGCACTTTGACTATCTAGGTTAACTAGCGGGAACTTGGACTATCTAGGTCAACTAGCGGGCCCTTGTACTATGTAGGTTAACTAGCGGGCACTTGGACTATCTAGGCTAACTAGTGGACCTTGCACTATGTAGGTTAACTTGCGGCCACTTGGACTTTGTACGTCCCCTAGTGGGCACTTGGACGATCTAGGTTAACTAATGGGAACTAGGACTATCTAGGTTAACTAGCGGGCACTTGGACTATCTAGGTTTACTAAAGGGAACTAGGACTATCTAGGTTAGCTATCGGGCACTTGGACTATCTAGGTTACCTAGCAGGCACTTGGATTATGAAGGATCCCTAGCGGGCACTTGGACTATCTAGGTTACCTAGCGGACACGAGGACTATGTAGGTTAACTAGCGGACACTTGCACGATCTAGGTTAACTAGCGGGCCCTTGCACTATGTAGGTTAACTAGCTGGCCCATGGATTATGTAGGTTTACTAGCAGGCACTTGGAGTATCTAGGTTAACTAGCGGGCACTTGGACTATGTAGTTTCCCTAGCGGGCATTTGGACTATTAAGTTTACCAAGCGGGAACTTGGACTATGTAGGTTACCTAGCGGGCACTTGGACTATCTAGGTTAACTAGCAGGCACTTTGACTATCTAGGTTAACTAACGGGCACTTGGACTATGTAGGTTGCCTAGCGGGCACATGGACTGTGTAGGTTCCCTAGCGGGCACTTGGATTATGTAAGTTCCCTATCGGGCACTTGGATTATGTAGGTTCCCTATCGGGCACTTGGACTATGTAGGTTAACTAGCGGGCACTAGGACTGTCTAGGTAACCTAGCGGGCACTTTGACTATGTAGGATCCCTATCAGACATTGGTACTACTTAGGTTAACTAGCGGGAAATTTGACTATGTAGGTTAAATAGCGGGCACTTGGACTATCTAAGTTTCCTAGCAGGCACATGGACTATGTACGTCCCCTAGTGGGCAATTGGACTATCTAGGTTAACTAACGGGCACTAGGACTATCTAGGTTAACTAGCGAGCACTTGGACTATCTAGGTTACCTAGAAGGCACTTGGATTATGAAGGATCCCTATCGGGCACTTGGACAATCTAGGTTAACTAGCGGGCACTTGGACAATCTAGGTTAACTAGCGGGCACTTGGACTATCAAAGTTAACAAGTGAGCCCATGGACTATGTAGGTTAACTAGCGGGCCCTTGGACTATCTAGGTTACCTAGCAGGCACTTGGAATATGTAGGTTAACTAGCGGGCCCTTGAACTATGTAGATTAACTAGCGGCACTTGGACTATCTACGTTAACTACTGGGCCCTTGGACTATGTAGATTCCCTAGCGGGCACTTGGACTATCTAGGTTAACTAGCGGGCACTTGGATTATGTAGTTTCCCTAGCGGGCATTTGGATTATTTAGGTTACCTAGTGGGCACTTGGACTATGTTGGTTACCTAGCGGGCACTTGGACTATCTAGGTTACCTAGCGGGCACTTGGACTATGTACGTCCCATAGCGGGCACTTGGACTATCTAGGTTACCTAGCGGGCACTTGGACTATGTACGTCCCATAGCGGGCACTTGGACTATCTAGGTTAACTAGAGGGCCCTTGGACTATGTAGGTTAACTAGCGGGCACTTGGACTCTCTAGATTAACTAGCGGGCCCTTGGACTATCTAGGTTTACTAGCGGGCACTTGGACTATCTAGGTTAACTAGCGGGCACTTGGACTATGTAGTTTCCCTAGCGGGCATTTGGATAATTTAGGTTACCTAGTGGGCACTTGGACTATGTAGGTTACCTAGCGGGCACTTGGACTATTTAAGTTAACTAGAAGGCACTTGGACTATCAAGGTTAACTAGCGGGCACTTGGACTATGTAGGTTAACTACCGTGCACTTGCACTATCTAGGTTACCTAGCGGGCACTTGGACCATGTATGTTCCCTAGCGGGCACTTGGACTATCTATGTTAACTAGCGGGCACTTGGAATATGTAGGTTAACTAGGGGACACTTGCACTATGTAGGTTACCTAGGGGCACTTGGACTATCTAGGTTAACTAGCGGGCACTTGGACTATCTGGGTTAACTAGCGTGCACTTGGACTATGTAGGTTCCTTAGCGGGCACTAGGATTATCTAGTTTACCTAGCGGGCACTTGGACTATGTAGGTTAACTAGCGGGCCATTGGACTATCTAGGTTACATAGCTGGAACTTGGACTTTATAGGTTACCTTGCGGGCACTTGGACTATGTAGGTTAATCAAAGACACTTGGACGATCTAGGTTAAATAGTGGGCCCTTGGACTATGTAGGTTAACGAACGGGCATTTAGACTATGTAACTTACCTAGCAGGCAATTGGACTCTCTAGGTTACCTAGTGGGCACTTGGACTATCTAAGTTAACAAACGGGCACTTGGACTATCTAGGTTAACTAGCGGGCACTTGGACTATGTAGGTTACCTAGTGGCCACTTGCACTATCTAGGTTACCTAGCGGGCACTTGGACTATGTAGGTTACCGAACGGGCATTTGGACTATGTAGGTTTCCTAGCGGGCACTTCGACTTCTAGGTTAACGAATGGGCACTTGGACTATATATGTTGCATAGCGGGCAATTGGATTATCTAGGTTAGGTAATGGGCACTTGGACTATCTATGTTACCTAGCGGGAACTTGGACTATGTAGGTTACCTAGCGGGCACTTGGACTATCTAGGTTAACGAAAGGGCACTTGGACTATGTAGGTTACCTAGAGGGCACTTGGATTGTCTAGGTTAGCTAACAGGAACTTGGAATATCTAGGTTACCTAGCGGGCACTTGGACTATGTAGGTTACCTTGCGGGCACTTGTACTATCTAGGTTACCTAACGGGAACATGGACTATGTAGGTTAACTAGCGTACACTTGGACGATCTAGGTTAACTAGCGGGCACTTGGAATATCTAGGTTAACTAGCGGGCCCTTGGACTATGTAGGTTAACTAGCGGGCACTTGGACTATCTAGGTTAACTAGCAGGTTCTGGGACTATGTAGGTTAACTAGCGGGCACTTGGACTATCTAGGTTAACTAGCTGACCTTGGACTATGTAGGTTAACTATCGAGAAATTAGACTATCTAGGTTAACTAGCGGGCACTTGGACTATCTAGGTTAACAAGCGGGCACTTGCACAATGCAGGTTCCCTAGCGGGCACTTTGACTATGTAGGTTCCCTAGCGGGCACTTGGACTATATAGGTTCCCTAAGGGCACTTGGACTATCTAGGTTCCCTAACGGGCACTTGGACTATGTAGGTTCCTCTGCGGGCACTTGGACAATGTAGGTTCCCTAGCAGGCACTTGGACTATGTAGGTTAACTTGCGGGCACTTGGATGATCAAGGTTAACTAGCGGGCACTTGGACTATCTAGGTTAAGTAGTGGGCAATTGGACTATCTAGGTTAATTAGCGGGCACTTGTACAATGCAGGTTCCCTAGCGGGCACTTTGACTATGTAGGTTCCCTAGCGGGCACTTAGACTCTGTAGGTTACCTAGCGGGCACTTGGACTATCTAGGTTGCCAAGCTGGCACTTGAACTATCTATGTTACCTAGCGGGTTCTTGGAGTATGTAGGTTACCTACGGGCTGTTGGACTATCTAGGTTACCAAGCGGGCACTTGGACTATCGAGGTTAACTAACGGGCACTTGGACTATATAAGTTTCCTATGGGCACTTGGACTATGTGGGTTTCCTGGTGGGCATTTGGACTATCTAGGTTACTTAACGGGCACTTGGACTATGTAGGTTCCCTAGCGGGCACTTTGATTATTTAGGTTCCCTATCGGGCACTTGGACTATGTAGGTTAACTAGAGGGCATTTGGACTACTTACGGTACCTAGCGGGCACTTGGACTATGTAGGTTCTTTATCGGGCACTTGGAAAAATGTAGGTTAACTAGGGGGCACTAGGACTATGTAGGTTACCTAGATGGCCCTTAGACTATCTAGGTTACCTAGCGGTCATTTGGACTATGTAGGCTCCCTAGCGGTCATTTGGATTATATAGATTACCTAGCGGGCACGTAGACTTTGTAGGTTACCTAGCGGGCACTAGGACTATCTAGGTTACCTAGCATTCACTTGAACTATCTACGTTAACTAGCGGGTACTTGGAGTATGTAGGTTACCTACCGGACTGTTGAACTATCTAGGTTACCTAGCGGGCACTTGGACTATCCAGGTTAACTAACGGGCACTTGGACTATGTAGGTTCCCTAGCGGGCCCTTGGACTATATAAGTTCCCTAGGGGGCACTTGGACTATCTAGGTTACCTAGCGCGCATTTGGACTATCTAGGTTACCTAACGGGCACTTGGACTATGTAGGTTCCCTATCGGGCACTTGGAGAATGTAGGTTAACTAGGGGGCACTAGGACAATGTAGGTTACCTAGCGGGCCCTTGGACTATCTAGGTTACCTAGGGGGAACCTGTACTATGTAGGTTAACTAGTGGGCACTTGGACTATCTAGGTTACCTAGCAGGCACTTGGACTATGTACGTTCCCTAGCGGGCACTTGGACTATCTACGTTACCTAGCGGGCACTTGGACTATGTACGTTACCTAGCGGGCACTTGGACTATGTACGTTTCCTAGCGGGTACTTGGACTAGATAGGTTCCCTAGCGGGCACTTGGTCTATCTAGGTTAACTAGCGAGCACTTGGACTATCTAGGTTAACTAGCGGGCATATGGCCTATTAGGGCCCCTAGCGGGCATTTGGACTATATTGGTTACCTAGCGGGCACTTGGACTATGTAGGTTAACGAACGGGCACTTGGACTATGTAGGTAACGTAGTGGTCACTTGAAATGTCTAGGTTACCTAGCGGGCACTTGGACTATGTAGGTTAACTAGCGGGCACTTGGACTACTAGGTTAACTAGCGGGCCCTTGGACGATGTAGGTTAACTCGCGGGCCCTTGAACGATCTAGGTTAACTAGCGGGTACTTGGACTATGTAGGTTAACTAGCGGGCCCTTGGATTATGTAGATTAACTAGCGGCACTTGGACTATCTACGTTAACTAACGGGCCCTTGGACTATGTAGATTCCCTAGCGGGCACTTGGAGTATGTATGTTCCAGAGCGGGCACTTGAACTATGTAGGTTCCCTAGCAGGCACTTGGACTATGTAGGTTCCCTATCGGGCACTTGGACTATGTAGGTTAACTAGCGGGCCCTTGGACTATGTAGATTAACTAGCAGCACTTGGACTATCTACGATAACTAGCGGGCCCTTGGACTATGTAGATTCCCTAGCGGGCACTTGGACTACGTAGGATCCCTAGCGGGCACTTGGACTATGTAGGTTCCCTAGGCGGCACTTGGACTATGAATGTTCCCTACGGACACTTGAACTATGTAAGTTAACTACCGGGCACTTGGACTATGTAGGTTAACTAGCGGGCCCTTGGTCTATCTAGGTTACCTAGCGGGCACTTGGACTATCTAGATTAACTAGCGGGCACTTGGACTATGTAGGTTAACTAGCGGACACTTGCACTATGTAGGTTACGTAGCGGGCACTTGGACTATGTAGGGTAACTAGAAGGCCCTTGGACTATCTAGGTTAGCTAACTGGCAC
The DNA here is from genome assembly GCF_050624435.1 of Tenrec ecaudatus. NCBI lineage: Eukaryota > Metazoa > Chordata > Mammalia > Afrosoricida > Tenrecidae > Tenrec > Tenrec ecaudatus. The sequence continues at coordinate 341,643 of NW_027459614.1, forward strand.
TTGGACTATGTAGGTTAACTAGCGGACACTTGCATGATCTAGGTTAACTAGCGGGCTCTTGCACTATGTAGGTTAACTAGCGGGCCCATTGACTATGTAGGTAAACTAGTGGTCACTTGGACGATCTAGGTTAACTAGCGGGCACTTGGATTATCTAGGTTACCTAGCGGGCATTTGGATTATGTAGGGTACCTAGCGGGCACTTGGACTATATAGATAACCCAGCGGGCACTTAGACTCTGTAGGTTACCTAGCGGGCACTTGGACTGTCTAGGTTACCTAGCTGGAACTTGAACTATATATGTTACCTAGCGGGTTCTTGGAGTATGTAGGTTACCTAGCGGGCTGTTGGACTATCTAGGTTACCAAGCGGGCACTTGGACTATCTAGGTTAACTAACGGGCACTTTGACTATGTAGGATCCCTCTCAGGCCCTTGGACTATGTAAGTTCCCTAGCGGGCACTTGGACTATGTGGTTTTCCTGGCGGGCATTTGGACTATCTAGGTTACTTAATGGGCACTTGGACTATGTAGGTTCCCTAGCGGGCACTTGGATTATGTAGGTTCCCTATCGGGCACTTGGACTATCTAGGTTACCTAGCGGGCATTTGGATTATGTAGGGTACCTAGCGGGCACTTGGACTATGTAGGTTCCTTATCGGGCACTTGGAAAAGGTAGGTTAACTAGGGGGCACTAGGACTATGTAGGTTACCTAGAGGGCCCTTAGACTATCTAGGTTACCTAGCGGGCATTTGGACTATGTAGGCTCCCTAGCGGTCATTTGGACTATATAGATTACCTAGCGGGCACTTAGTCTTTGTAGGTTACCTAGCGGGCACTAGGACTATCTAGGTTACCTAGCAGGCACTTGAACTATCTACGTTACCTAGCGGGTACTTGGAGAATGTAGGTTACCTACCGGGCTGTTGAACTATCTAGGTTTCCTAGCGGGCACTTGGACTATCTAGGTTAACTAACGGGCATGAACTATATAGGTTCCCTAGCGGGCCCTTGGACTATATAAGTTCCCTAGCGGGCACTTGGACTATGTGGGTTCCCTAGCGGGCATTTGGACTATCTAGGTTACCTAACGGGCACTTGGACAATGTAGGTTCCCTATCGGGCACTTGGAGAATGTAGATTAACTAGGGGGCACTAGGACAATGTAGGTTACCTAGCGGGCCCTTGGACTATCTAGGTTACCTAGGGGGAACCTGTACTATGTAGGTTAACTAGTGGGCACTTGGATTGTCTAGGTTAGCTAACAGGAACTTGGAATATCTAGGTTACCTAGCGGGCACTTGGACTATGTAGGTTACCTTGCGGGCACTTGTACTATCTAGGTTACCTAACGGGAACATGGACTATGTAGGTTAACTAGCGTACACTTGGACGATCTAGGTTAACTAGCGGGCACTTGGAATATCTAGGTTAACTAGCGGGCCCTTGGACTATGTAGGTTAACTAGCGGGCACTTGGACTATCTAGGTTAACTAGCAGGTTCTGGGACTATGTAGGTTAACTAGCGGGCACTTGGACTATCTAGGTTAACTAGCTGACCTTGGACTATGTAGGTTAACTATCGAGAAATTAGACTATCTAGGTTAACTAGCGTGCACTTGGACTATCTAGGTTAACAAGCGGGCACTTGGACTATATAGGTTCCCTAAGGGCACTTGGACTATCTAGGTTCCCTAACGGGCACTTGGACTATGTAGGTTCCTCTGCGGGCACTTGGACAATGTAGGTTCCCTAGCAGGCACTTGGACTATGTAGGTTAACTTGCGGGCACTTGGATGATCAAGGTTAACTAGCGGGCACTTGGACTATCTAGGTTAAGTAGTGGGCAATTGGACTATCTAGGTTAATTAGCGGGCACTTGTACAATGCAGGTTCCCTAGCGGGCACTTTGACTATGTAGGTTCCCTAGCGGGCACTTAGACTCTGTAGGTTACCTAGCGGGCACTTGGACTATCTAGGTTGCCAAGCTGGCACTTGAACTATCTATGTTACCTAGCGGGTTCTTGGAGTATGTAGGTTACCTACGGGCTGTTGGACTATCTAGGTTACCAAGCGGGCACTTGGACTATCGAGGTTAACTAACGGGCACTTGGACTATGTAAGTTTCCTATGGGCACTTGGACTATGTGGGTTTCCTGGTGGGCATTTGGACTATCTAGGTTACTTAACGGGCACTTGGACTATGTAGGTTCCCTAGCGAGCACTTGGACTATGTAGGTTCCCAGCGGGCACTTGGACTATGTAGGTTCCCTATCGGGTACTTGGACTGTCTAGGTTAACTAGCGGGCAATTGGGCTGTCTAGGTTACCTAGTGGGCACGTGGACTATGTAGTTTACCTAGCAGGCACTTGGACTATGTAGGTTAACTAGCGGGCACTTGGACTATCTAGGTTACCCAGCGGGCACTTGGACTATGTAGGTAACATAATGGTCACTTGGACTGTCTAGGTTACCTAGCGGGGACTTGGATTATGTAGGTTAACTAGCGGGCACTTGGACTATGTAGGATGCCTATCAGGCATTTGTACTACTTAGGTTAACTAGCGGGCACTTTGACTATCTAGGTTAACTAGCGGGAACTTGGACTATCTAGGTCAACTAGCGGGCCCTTGTACTATGTAGGTTAACTAGCGGGCACTTGGACTATCTAGGCTAACTAGTGGACCTTGCACTATGTAGGTTAACTTGCGGCCACTTGGACTTTGTACGTCCCCTAGTGGGCACTTGGACGATCTAGGTTAACTAATGGGAACTAGGACTATCTAGGTTAACTAGCGGGCACTTGGACTATCTAGGTTTACTAAAGGGAACTAGGACTATCTAGGTTAGCTATCGGGCACTTGGACTATCTAGGTTACCTAGCAGGCACTTGGATTATGAAGGATCCCTAGCGGGCACTTGGACTATCTAGGTTACCTAGCGGACACGAGGACTATGTAGGTTAACTAGCGGACACTTGCACGATCTAGGTTAACTAGCGGGCCCTTGCACTATGTAGGTTAACTAGCTGGCCCATGGATTATGTAGGTTTACTAGCAGGCACTTGGAGTATCTAGGTTAACTAGCGGGCACTTGGACTATGTAGTTTCCCTAGCGGGCATTTAGACTATTAAGTTTACCAAGCGGGAACTTGGACTATGTAGGTTACCTAGCGGGCACTTGGACTATCTAGGTTAACTAGCAGGCACTTTGACTATCTAGGTTAACTAACGGGCACTTGGACTATGTAGGTTGCCTAGCGGGCACATGGACTGTGTAGGTTCCCTAGCGGGCACTTGGATTATGTAAGTTCCCTATCGGGCACTTGGATTATGTAGGTTCCCTATCGGGCACTTGGACTATGTAGGTTAACTAGCGGGCACTAGGACTGTCTAGGTAACCTAGCGGGCACTTTGACTATGTAGGATCCCTATCAGACATTGGTACTACTTAGGTTAACTAGCGGGAAATTTGACTATGTAGGTTAAATAGCGGGCACTTGGACTATCTAAGTTTCCTAGCAGGCACATGGACTATGTACGTCCCCTAGTGGGCAATTGGACTATCTAGGTTAACTAACGGGCACTAGGACTATCTAGGTTAACTAGCGAGCACTTGGACTATCTAGGTTACCTAGAAGGCACTTGGATTATGAAGGATCCCTATCGGGCACTTGGACAATCTAGGTTAACTAGCGGGCACTTGGACAATCTAGGTTAACTAGCGGGCACTTGGACTATCAAAGTTAACAAGTGAGACCATGGACTATGTAGGTTAACTAGCGGGCCCTTGGACTATCTAGGTTACCTAGCAGGCACTTGGAATATTTAGGTTAACTAGCGGGCCCTTGAACTATGTAGATTAACTAGCGGCACTTGGACTATCTACGTTAACTACTGGGCCCTTGGACAATGTAGATTCCCTAGCGGGCACTTGGACTATCTAGGTTAACTAGCGGGCACTTGGACTATGTAGTTTCCCTAGCGGGCATTTGGATTATTTAGGTTACCTAGTGGGCACTTGGACTATGTTGGTTACCTAGCGGGCACTTGGAATATCTAGGTTACCTAGCGGGCACTTGGACTATGTACGTCCCATAGCGGGCACTTGGACTATCTAGGTTAACTAGAGGGCCCTTGGACTATGTAGGTTAACTAGCGGGCACTTGGACTCTCTAGATTAACTAGCGGGCCCTTGGACTATCTAGGTTTACTAGCGGGCACTTGGACTATCTAGGTTAACTAGCGGGCACTTGGACTATGTAGTTTCCCTAGCGGGCATTTGGATAATTTAGGTTACCTAGTGGGCACTTGGACTATGTAGGTTACCTAGCGGGCACTTGGTCTATCTAGGTCAACTAGCGGGCCCATGTACTATGTAGGTTAACTAGCGGGCCCTTAGACTATGTAGGTTAACTAGCGCGCACTTGGACTATCTAGGTTACCTAGCGGGCACTTGGACTATGTACGTCCCCTAGTGGGCATTTGGACTATCTAGGTTAACTAACGGGCACTTGGACTATGTAGTTTCCCTAGCGGGCATTTGGATTATATAGGTTACCTAGTGGGCACTTGGACTATGTAGGTTACCTAGCGGGCACTTGGACTATGTAGGTTAACTAGAAAGCACTTGGACTATCAAGGTTACCTAGCGGGCCCTTGGACAATGTAGGTTACCAGCGGGCACTTGGATTTTCTAGGTTAACGAACGTGCACTTGGACTATGTAGGTAACCTAGAGGGCACTAGGACTATCTAGGCTAACTAGTGGACCTTGGACTATGTAGGTTAACTAGCGGCCACTTGGACTTTGTACGTCCCCTAGTGGGCACTTGGACTATCTAGGTTAACTAATGGGAACTAGGACTATCTAGGTTAACTAGCGGGCACTTGGACTATCTAGGTTTACTAAAGGGAACTAGGACTATCTAGGTTAACTATCGGGCACTTGGACTATCTAGGTTACCTAGCAGGCACTTGGATTATGAAGGATCCCTAGCGGGCACTTGGACTATCTAGGTTACCTAGCGGACACGTGGACTATGTAGGTTAACTAGCGGACACTTGCACGATCTAGGTTAACTAGCGGGCCCTTGCACTATGTAGGTTAACTAGAAGGCACTTGGACTATATAGGTTAATTAGCGGGCACTTGGACTATCTAGGTTAACTAGCGGGCACTTGGACTATGTAGTTTCCCTAGCGGCCATTTGGATTATTTAGGTTACCTAGTGGGCACTTGGACTATGTAGGTTACCTAGCGGGCACTTGGACTATGTAGGTTAACTAGAAGGCACTTGGACTATCAAGGTTACCTAGCGGGCCCTTGGACTATGTAGGTTACCAGCGGGCACTTGGACTATCTAGGTTAACGAACGTGCACTTGGACTATGTAGGTAACCTAGCGGGCACTTGGACTGTCTAGGTTACCTAGCGGGCACTTGGCCTATCTAGGTTAACGAACGGGCACTTGGACTATGTAGATTACCAGCGGGCACTTGGACTATGTAGGATCCCTATCGGACATTTGTACTACTTAGGTTACCTAGCGGGCACTTGGACTATCTAGGTTAACGAACGGGCACTTGGACTATGTAGGGTAACTAGCGGACACTTCGACTATGTAGGTTAGCTAACGGGCAATTGGACTATCTAGGTTACCTAGCGGGCACTTGGACTATGTAGGTTCCCTAGCAGGCACTTGGATTATTTAGGTTACCTAGCAGGCACTTTGACTATCTAGGTTAACTAACGGGCACTTGGACTATGTAGGTTCCCTAGCGAGCACTTGGACTATGTAGGTTCCCAGCGGGCACTTGGACTATGTAGGTTCCCTATCGGGTACTTGGACTGTCTAGGTTAACTAGCGGGCAATTGGGCTGTCTAGGTTACCTAGTGGGCACGTGGACTATGTAGTTTACCTAGCAGGCACTTGGACTATGTAGGTTAACTAGCGGGCACTTGGACTATCTAGGTTACCCAGCGGGCACTTGGACTATGTAGGTAACATAATGGTCACTTGGACTGTCTAGGTTACCTAGCGGGGACTTGGATTATGTAGGTTAACTAGCGGGCACTTGGACTATGTAGGATGCCTATCAGGCATTTGTACTACTTAGGTTAACTAGCGGGCACTTTGACTATCTAGGTTAACTAGCGGGAACTTGGACTATCTAGGTCAACTAGCGGGCCCTTGTACTATGTAGGTTAACTAGCGGGCACTTGGACTATCTAGGCTAACTAGTGGACCTTGCACTATGTAGGTTAACTTGCGGCCACTTGGACTTTGTACGTCCCCTAGTGGGCACTTGGACGATCTAGGTTAACTAATGGGAACTAGGACTATCTAGGTTAACTAGCGGGCACTTGGACTATCTAGGTTTACTAAAGGGAACTAGGACTATCTAGGTTAGCTATCGGGCACTTGGACTATCTAGGTTACCTAGCAGGCACTTGGATTATGAAGGATCCCTAGCGGGCACTTGGACTATCTAGGTTACCTAGCGGACACGAGGACTATGTAGGTTAACTAGCGGACACTTGCACGATCTAGGTTAACTAGCGGGCCCTTGCACTATGTAGGTTAACTAGCTGGCCCATGGATTATGTAGGTTTACTAGCAGGCACTTGGAGTATCTAGGTTAACTAGCGGGCACTTGGACTATGTAGTTTCCCTAGCGGGCATTTGGACTATTAAGTTTACCAAGCGGGAACTTGGACTATGTAGGTTACCTAGCGGGCACTTGGACTATCTAGGTTAACTAGCAGGCACTTTGACTATCTAGGTTAACTAACGGGCACTTGGACTATGTAGGTTGCCTAGCGGGCACATGGACTGTGTAGGTTCCCTAGCGGGCACTTGGATTATGTAAGTTCCCTATCGGGCACTTGGATTATGTAGGTTCCCTATCGGGCACTTGGACTATGTAGGTTAACTAGCGGGCACTAGGACTGTCTAGGTAACCTAGCGGGCACTTTGACTATGTAGGATCCCTATCAGACATTGGTACTACTTAGGTTAACTAGCGGGAAATTTGACTATGTAGGTTAAATAGCGGGCACTTGGACTATCTAAGTTTCCTAGCAGGCACATGGACTATGTACGTCCCCTAGTGGGCAATTGGACTATCTAGGTTAACTAACGGGCACTAGGACTATCTAGGTTAACTAGCGAGCACTTGGACTATCTAGGTTACCTAGAAGGCACTTGGATTATGAAGGATCCCTATCGGGCACTTGGACAATCTAGGTTAACTAGCGGGCACTTGGACAATCTAGGTTAACTAGCGGGCACTTGGACTATCAAAGTTAACAAGTGAGCCCATGGACTATGTAGGTTAACTAGCGGGCCCTTGGACTATCTAGGTTACCTAGCAGGCACTTGGAATATGTAGGTTAACTAGCGGGCCCTTGAACTATGTAGATTAACTAGCGGCACTTGGACTATCTACGTTAACTACTGGGCCCTTGGACTATGTAGATTCCCTAGCGGGCACTTGGACTATCTAGGTTAACTAGCGGGCACTTGGATTATGTAGTTTCCCTAGCGGGCATTTGGATTATTTAGGTTACCTAGTGGGCACTTGGACTATGTTGGTTACCTAGCGGGCACTTGGACTATCTAGGTTACCTAGCGGGCACTTGGACTATGTACGTCCCATAGCGGGCACTTGGACTATCTAGGTTACCTAGCGGGCACTTGGACTATGTACGTCCCATAGCGGGCACTTGGACTATCTAGGTTAACTAGAGGGCCCTTGGACTATGTAGGTTAACTAGCGGGCACTTGGACTCTCTAGATTAACTAGCGGGCCCTTGGACTATCTAGGTTTACTAGCGGGCACTTGGACTATCTAGGTTAACTAGCGGGCACTTGGACTATGTAGTTTCCCTAGCGGGCATTTGGATAATTTAGGTTACCTAGTGGGCACTTGGACTATGTAGGTTACCTAGCGGGCACTTGGACTATTTAAGTTAACTAGAAGGCACTTGGACTATCAAGGTTAACTAGCGGGCACTTGGACTATGTAGGTTAACTACCGTGCACTTGCACTATCTAGGTTACCTAGCGGGCACTTGGACCATGTATGTTCCCTAGCGGGCACTTGGACTATCTATGTTAACTAGCGGGCACTTGGAATATGTAGGTTAACTAGGGGACACTTGCACTATGTAGGTTACCTAGGGGCACTTGGACTATCTAGGTTAACTAGCGGGCACTTGGACTATCTGGGTTAACTAGCGTGCACTTGGACTATGTAGGTTCCTTAGCGGGCACTAGGATTATCTAGTTTACCTAGCGGGCACTTGGACTATGTAGGTTAACTAGCGGGCCATTGGACTATCTAGGTTACATAGCTGGAACTTGGACTTTATAGGTTACCTTGCGGGCACTTGGACTATGTAGGTTAATCAAAGACACTTGGACGATCTAGGTTAAATAGTGGGCCCTTGGACTATGTAGGTTAACGAACGGGCATTTAGACTATGTAACTTACCTAGCAGGCAATTGGACTCTCTAGGTTACCTAGTGGGCACTTGGACTATCTAAGTTAACAAACGGGCACTTGGACTATCTAGGTTAACTAGCGGGCACTTGGACTATGTAGGTTACCTAGTGGCCACTTGCACTATCTAGGTTACCTAGCGGGCACTTGGACTATGTAGGTTACCGAACGGGCATTTGGACTATGTAGGTTTCCTAGCGGGCACTTCGACTTCTAGGTTAACGAATGGGCACTTGGACTATATATGTTGCATAGCGGGCAATTGGATTATCTAGGTTAGGTAATGGGCACTTGGACTATCTATGTTACCTAGCGGGAACTTGGACTATGTAGGTTACCTAGCGGGCACTTGGACTATCTAGGTTAACGAAAGGGCACTTGGACTATGTAGGTTACCTAGAGGGCACTTGGATTGTCTAGGTTAGCTAACAGGAACTTGGAATATCTAGGTTACCTAGCGGGCACTTGGACTATGTAGGTTACCTTGCGGGCACTTGTACTATCTAGGTTACCTAACGGGAACATGGACTATGTAGGTTAACTAGCGTACACTTGGACGATCTAGGTTAACTAGCGGGCACTTGGAATATCTAGGTTAACTAGCGGGCCCTTGGACTATGTAGGTTAACTAGCGGGCACTTGGACTATCTAGGTTAACTAGCAGGTTCTGGGACTATGTAGGTTAACTAGCGGGCACTTGGACTATCTAGGTTAACTAGCTGACCTTGGACTATGTAGGTTAACTATCGAGAAATTAGACTATCTAGGTTAACTAGCGGGCACTTGGACTATCTAGGTTAACAAGCGGGCACTTGCACAATGCAGGTTCCCTAGCGGGCACTTTGACTATGTAGGTTCCCTAGCGGGCACTTGGACTATATAGGTTCCCTAAGGGCACTTGGACTATCTAGGTTCCCTAACGGGCACTTGGACTATGTAGGTTCCTCTGCGGGCACTTGGACAATGTAGGTTCCCTAGCAGGCACTTGGACTATGTAGGTTAACTTGCGGGCACTTGGATGATCAAGGTTAACTAGCGGGCACTTGGACTATCTAGGTTAAGTAGTGGGCAATTGGACTATCTAGGTTAATTAGCGGGCACTTGTACAATGCAGGTTCCCTAGCGGGCACTTTGACTATGTAGGTTCCCTAGCGGGCACTTAGACTCTGTAGGTTACCTAGCGGGCACTTGGACTATCTAGGTTGCCAAGCTGGCACTTGAACTATCTATGTTACCTAGCGGGTTCTTGGAGTATGTAGGTTACCTACGGGCTGTTGGACTATCTAGGTTACCAAGCGGGCACTTGGACTATCGAGGTTAACTAACGGGCACTTGGACTATATAAGTTTCCTATGGGCACTTGGACTATGTGGGTTTCCTGGTGGGCATTTGGACTATCTAGGTTACTTAACGGGCACTTGGACTATGTAGGTTCCCTAGCGGGCACTTTGATTATTTAGGTTCCCTATCGGGCACTTGGACTATGTAGGTTAACTAGAGGGCATTTGGACTACTTACGGTACCTAGCGGGCACTTGGACTATGTAGGTTCTTTATCGGGCACTTGGAAAAATGTAGGTTAACTAGGGGGCACTAGGACTATGTAGGTTACCTAGATGGCCCTTAGACTATCTAGGTTACCTAGCGGTCATTTGGACTATGTAGGCTCCCTAGCGGTCATTTGGATTATATAGATTACCTAGCGGGCACGTAGACTTTGTAGGTTACCTAGCGGGCACTAGGACTATCTAGGTTACCTAGCATTCACTTGAACTATCTACGTTAACTAGCGGGTACTTGGAGTATGTAGGTTACCTACCGGACTGTTGAACTATCTAGGTTACCTAGCGGGCACTTGGACTATCCAGGTTAACTAACGGGCACTTGGACTATGTAGGTTCCCTAGCGGGCCCTTGGACTATATAAGTTCCCTAGGGGGCACTTGGACTATCTAGGTTACCTAGCGCGCATTTGGACTATCTAGGTTACCTAACGGGCACTTGGACTATGTAGGTTCCCTATCGGGCACTTGGAGAATGTAGGTTAACTAGGGGGCACTAGGACAATGTAGGTTACCTAGCGGGCCCTTGGACTATCTAGGTTACCTAGGGGGAACCTGTACTATGTAGGTTAACTAGTGGGCACTTGGACTATCTAGGTTACCTAGCAGGCACTTGGACTATGTACGTTCCCTAGCGGGCACTTGGACTATCTACGTTACCTAGCGGGCACTTGGACTATGTACGTTACCTAGCGGGCACTTGGACTATGTACGTTTCCTAGCGGGTACTTGGACTAGATAGGTTCCCTAGCGGGCACTTGGTCTATCTAGGTTAACTAGCGAGCACTTGGACTATCTAGGTTAACTAGCGGGCATATGGCCTATTAGGGCCCCTAGCGGGCATTTGGACTATATTGGTTACCTAGCGGGCACTTGGACTATGTAGGTTAACGAACGGGCACTTGGACTATGTAGGTAACGTAGTGGTCACTTGAAATGTCTAGGTTACCTAGCGGGCACTTGGACTATGTAGGTTAACTAGCGGGCACTTGGACTACTAGGTTAACTAGCGGGCCCTTGGACGATGTAGGTTAACTCGCGGGCCCTTGAACGATCTAGGTTAACTAGCGGGTACTTGGACTATGTAGGTTAACTAGCGGGCCCTTGGATTATGTAGATTAACTAGCGGCACTTGGACTATCTACGTTAACTAACGGGCCCTTGGACTATGTAGATTCCCTAGCGGGCACTTGGAGTATGTATGTTCCAGAGCGGGCACTTGAACTATGTAGGTTCCCTAGCAGGCACTTGGACTATGTAGGTTCCCTATCGGGCACTTGGACTATGTAGGTTAACTAGCGGGCCCTTGGACTATGTAGATTAACTAGCAGCACTTGGACTATCTACGATAACTAGCGGGCCCTTGGACTATGTAGATTCCCTAGCGGGCACTTGGACTACGTAGGATCCCTAGCGGGCACTTGGACTATGTAGGTTCCCTAGGCGGCACTTGGACTATGAATGTTCCCTACGGACACTTGAACTATGTAAGTTAACTACCGGGCACTTGGACTATGTAGGTTAACTAGCGGGCCCTTGGTCTATCTAGGTTACCTAGCGGGCACTTGGACTATCTAGATTAACTAGCGGGCACTTGGACTATGTAGGTTAACTAGCGGACACTTGCACTATGTAGGTTACGTAGCGGGCACTTGGACTATGTAGGGTAACTAGAAGGCCCTTGGACTATCTAGGTTAGCTAACTGGCACTTGGACTATGTAGGTTAACTAGCGGACACTTGCATGATCTAGGTTAACTAGCGGGCTCTTGCACTATGTAGGTTAACTAGCGGGCCCATTGACTATGTAGGTAAACTAGTGGTCACTTGGACGATCTAGGTTAACTAGCGGGCACTTGGATTATCTAGGTTACCTAGCGGGCATTTGGATTATGTAGGGTACCTAGCGGGCACTTGGACTATATAGATAACCCAGCGGGCACTTAGACTCTGTAGGTTACCTAGCGGGCACTTGGACTGTCTAGGTTACCTAGCTGGAACTTGAACTATATATGTTACCTAGCGGGTTCTTGGAGTATGTAGGTTACCTAGCGGGCTGTTGGACTATCTAGGTTACCAAGCGGGCACTTGGACTATCTAGGTTAACTAACGGGCACTTTGACTATGTAGGATCCCTCTCAGGCCCTTGGACTATGTAAGTTCCCTAGCGGGCACTTGGACTATGTGGTTTTCCTGGCGGGCATTTGGACTATCTAGGTTACTTAATGGGCACTTGGACTATGTAGGTTCCCTAGCGGGCACTTGGATTATGTAGGTTCCCTATCGGGCACTTGGACTATCTAGGTTACCTAGCGGGCATTTGGATTATGTAGGGTACCTAGCGGGCACTTGGACTATGTAGGTTCCTTATCGGGCACTTGGAAAAGGTAGGTTAACTAGGGGGCACTAGGACTATGTAGGTTACCTAGAGGGCCCTTAGACTATCTAGGTTACCTAGCGGGCATTTGGACTATGTAGGCTCCCTAGCGGTCATTTGGACTATATAGATTACCTAGCGGGCACTTAGTCTTTGTAGGTTACCTAGCGGGCACTAGGACTATCTAGGTTACCTAGCAGGCACTTGAACTATCTACGTTACCTAGCGGGTACTTGGAGAATGTAGGTTACCTACCGGGCTGTTGAACTATCTAGGTTTCCTAGCGGGCACTTGGACTATCTAGGTTAACTAACGGGCATGAACTATATAGGTTCCCTAGCGGGCCCTTGGACTATATAAGTTCCCTAGCGGGCACTTGGACTATGTGGGTTCCCTAGCGGGCATTTGGACTATCTAGGTTACCTAACGGGCACTTGGACAATGTAGGTTCCCTATCGGGCACTTGGAGAATGTAGATTAACTAGGGGGCACTAGGACAATGTAGGTTACCTAGCGGGCCCTTGGACTATCTAGGTTACCTAGGGGGAACCTGTACTATGTAGGTTAACTAGTGGGCACTTGGATTGTCTAGGTTAGCTAACAGGAACTTGGAATATCTAGGTTACCTAGCGGGCACTTGGACTATGTAGGTTACCTTGCGGGCACTTGTACTATCTAGGTTACCTAACGGGAACATGGACTATGTAGGTTAACTAGCGTACACTTGGACGATCTAGGTTAACTAGCGGGCACTTGGAATATCTAGGTTAACTAGCGGGCCCTTGGACTATGTAGGTTAACTAGCGGGCACTTGGACTATCTAGGTTAACTAGCAGGTTCTGGGACTATGTAGGTTAACTAGCGGGCACTTGGACTATCTAGGTTAACTAGCTGACCTTGGACTATGTAGGTTAACTATCGAGAAATTAGACTATCTAGGTTAACTAGCGTGCACTTGGACTATCTAGGTTAACAAGCGGGCACTTGGACTATATAGGTTCCCTAAGGGCACTTGGACTATCTAGGTTCCCTAACGGGCACTTGGACTATGTAGGTTCCTCTGCGGGCACTTGGACAATGTAGGTTCCCTAGCAGGCACTTGGACTATGTAGGTTAACTTGCGGGCACTTGGATGATCAAGGTTAACTAGCGGGCACTTGGACTATCTAGGTTAAGTAGTGGGCAATTGGACTATCTAGGTTAATTAGCGGGCACTTGTACAATGCAGGTTCCCTAGCGGGCACTTTGACTATGTAGGTTCCCTAGCGGGCACTTAGACTCTGTAGGTTACCTAGCGGGCACTTGGACTATCTAGGTTGCCAAGCTGGCACTTGAACTATCTATGTTACCTAGCGGGTTCTTGGAGTATGTAGGTTACCTACGGGCTGTTGGACTATCTAGGTTACCAAGCGGGCACTTGGACTATCGAGGTTAACTAACGGGCACTTGGACTATGTAAGTTTCCTATGGGCACTTGGACTATGTGGGTTTCCTGGTGGGCATTTGGACTATCTAGGTTACTTAACGGGCACTTGGACTATGTAGGTTCCCTAGCGGGCACTTGGATTATTTAGGTTCCCTATCGGGCACTTGGACTATGTAGGTTAACTAGAGGGCATTTGGACTACTTAGGGTACCTAGCGGGCACTTGGACTATGTAGGTTCCTTATCGGGCACTTGGAAAAATGTAGGTTAACTAGGGGGCACTAGGACTATGTAGGTTACCTAGATGGCCCTTAGACTATCTAGGTTACCTAGCGGTCATTTGGACTATGTAGGCTCCCTAGCGGTCATTTGGATTATATAGATTACCTAGCGGGCACGTAGACTTTGTAGGTTACCTAGCGGGCACTAGGACTATCTAGGTTACCTAGCATTCACTTGAACTATCTACGTTAACTAGCGGGTACTTGGAGTATGTAGGTTACCTACCGGACTGTTGAACTATCTAGGTTACCTAGCGGGCACTTGGACTATCCAGGTTAACTAACGGGCACTTGGACTATGTAGGTTCCCTAGCGGGCCCTTGGACTATATAAGTTCCCTAGGGGGCACTTGGACTATCTAGGTTACCTAGCGCGCATTTGGACTATCTAGGTTACCTAACGGGCACTTGGACTATGTAGGTTCCCTATCGGGCACTTGGAGAATGTAGGTTAACTAGGGGGCACTAGGACAATGTAGGTTACCTAGCGGGCCCTTGGACTATCTAGGTTACCTAGGGGGAACCTGTACTATGTAGGTTAACTAGTGGGCACTTGGACTATCTAGGTTACCTAGCAGGCACTTGGACTATGTACGTTCCCTAGCGGGCACTTGGACTATCTACGTTACCTAGCGGGCACTTGGACTATGTACGTTACCTAGCGGGCACTTGGACTATGTACGTTTCCTAGCGGGTACTTGGACTAGATAGGTTCCCTAGCGGGCACTTGGTCTATCTAGGTTAACTAGCGAGCACTTGGACTATCTAGGTTAACTAGCGGGCATATGGCCTATTAGGGCCCCTAGCGGGCATTTGGACTATATTGGTTACCTAGCGGGCACTTGGACTATGTAGGTTAACGAACGGGCACTTGGACTATGTAGGTAACGTAGTGGTCACTTGAAATGTCTAGGTTACCTAGCGGGCACTTGGACTATGTAGGTTAACTAGCGGGCACTTGGACTATCTAGGTTAACTAGCGGGCCCTTGGACGATGTAGGTTAACTCGCGGGCCCTTGAACGATCTAGGTTAACTAGCGGGTACTTGGACTATGTAGGTTAACTAGCGGGCCCTTGGATTATGTAGATTAACTAGCGGCACTTGGACTATCTACGTTAACTAACGGGCCCTTGGACTATGTAGATTCCCTAGCGGGCACTTGGAGTATGTATGTTCCAGAGCGGGCACTTGAACTATGTAGGTTCCCTAGCAGGCACTTGGACTATGTAGGTTCCCTATCGGGCACTTGGACTATGTAGGTTAACTAGCGGGCCCTTGGACTATGTAGATTAACTAGCAGCACTTGGACTATCTACGATAACTAGCGGGCCCTTGGACTATGTAGATTCCCTAGCGGGCACTTGGACTACGTAGGATCCCTAGCGGGCACTTGGACTATGTAGGTTCCCTAGGCGGCACTTGGACTATGAATGTTCCCTACGGACACTTGAACTATGTAAGTTAACTACCGGGCACTTGGACTATGTAGGTTAACTAGCGGGCCCTTGGTCTATCTAGGTTACCTAGCGGGCACTTGGACTATCTAGATTAACTAGCGGGCACTTGGACTATGTAGGTTAACTAGCGGACACTTGCACTATGTAGGTTACGTAGCGGGCACTTGGACTATGTAGGGTAACTAGAAGGCCCTTGGACTATCTAGGTTAGCTAACTGGCACTTGGACTATGTAGGTTAACTAGCGGACACTTGCACGATCTAGGTTAACTAGCGGGCTCTTGCACTATGTAGGTTAACTAGCGGGCCCATTGACTATGTAGGTAAATTAGTGGTCACTTGGACGATCTAGGTTAACTAGCGGGCACTTGGATTATCTAGGTTACCTAGTGGGCACTTGGACTATGTAGGTTCCCCAGCGGGCATTTGGACTATATAGATAACCCAGCGGGCACTTAGACTCTGTAGGTTACCTAGCGGGCACTTGGACTGTCTAGGTTACCTAGCTGGAACTTGAACTATATATGTGACCTAGCGGGTTCTTGGAGTGTGTAGGTTACCTAGCGGGCTGTTGGACTATCTAGGTTACCAAGCGGGCACTTGGACTATCTAGGTTAACTAACGGGCACTTTGACTATGTAGGATCCCTCTCAGGCCCTTGGACTATGTAAGTTCCCTAGCGGGCACTTGGACTATGTGGTTTTCCTGGCGGGCATTTGGACTATCTAGGTTACTTAATGGGCACTTGGACTATGTAGGTTCCCTAGAGGGCACTTGGATTATGTAGGTTCCCTATCGGGCACTTGGACTATCTAGGTTACCTAGCGGGCATTTGGATTATGTAGGGTACCTAGCGGGCACTTGGACTATGTAGGTTCCTTATCGGGCACTTGGAAAAGGTAGGTTAACTAGGGGGCACTAGGACTATGTAGGTTACCTAGAGGGCCCTTAGACTATCTAGGTTACCAAGCGGGCATTTGGACTATGTAGGCTCCCTAGCGGTCATTTGGACTATATAGATTACCTAGCGGGCACTTAGTCTTTGTAGGTTACCTAGCGGGCACTAGGACTATCTAGGTTACCTAGCAGGCACTTGAACTATCTCGGTTACCTAGCGGGTACTTGGAGAATGTAGGTTACCTACCGGGCTGTTGAACTATCTAGGTTACCTAGCGGGCACTTGGACTATCTAGGTTAACTAACGGGCACTTGAACTATATAGGTTCCCTAGCGGGCCCTTGGGCTATATAAGTTCCCTAGCGGGCACTTGGACTATGTGGGTTCCCTAGCGGGCATTTGGACTATCTAGGTTACCTAACGGGCATTTGGACAATGTAGGTTCCCTATCGGGCACTTGGAGAATGTAGATTAACTAGGGGGCACTAGGACAATGTAGGTTACCTAGCGGGCCCGTGGACTATCTAGGTTACCTAGGGGGAACCTGTACTATGTAGGTTAACTAGTGGGCACTTGGATTGTCTAGGTTAGCTAACAGGAACTTGGAATATCTAGGTTACCTAGCGGGCACTTGGACTATGTAGGTTACCTTGCGGGCACTTGTACTATCTAGGTTACCTAACGGGAACATGGACTATGTAGTTTAACTAGCGTACACTTGGACGATCTAGGTTAACTAGCGGGCACTTGGAATATCTAGGTTAACTAGCGGGCCCTTGGACTATGTAGGTTAACTAGCGGGCACTTGGACTATCTAGGTTAACTAGCAGGTTCTGGGACTATGTAGGTTAACTAGCGGGCACTTGGACTATCTAGGTTAACTAGCTGACCTTGGACTATGTAGGTTAACTATCGAGAAATTAGACTATCTAGGTTAACTAGCGGGCACTTGGACTATCTAGGTTAACAAGCGGGCACTTGCACAATGCAGGTTCCCTAGCGGGCACTTTGACTATGTAGGTTCCCTAGCGGGCACTTGGACTATATAGGTTCCCTAAGGGCACTTGGACTATCTAGGTTCCCTAACGGGCACTTGGACTATGTAGGTTCCTCTGCGGGCACTTGGACAATGTAGGTTCCCTAGCAGGCACTTGGACTATGTAGGTTAACTTGCGGGCACTTGGATGATCAAGGTTAACTAGCGGGCACTTGGACTATCTAGGTTAAGTAGCGGGCAATTGGACTATCTAGGTTAATTAGTGGGCACTTGTACAATGCAGGTTCCCTAGCGGGCACTTTGACTATGTAGGTTCCCTAGCGGGCACTTAGACTCTGTAGGTTACCTAGCGGGCACTTGGACTATCTAGGTTGCCAAGCTGGCACTTGAACTATCTATGTTACCTAGCGGGTTCTTGGAGTATGTAGGTTACCTACGGGCTGTTGGACTATCTAGGTTACCAAGCGGGCACTTGGGCTATCGAGGTTAACTAACGGGCACTTGGACTATGTAAGTTCCCTATGGGCACTTGGACTATGTGGGTTTCCTGGTGGGCATTTGGACTATCTAGGTTACTTAACGGGCACTTGGACTATGTAGGTTCCCTAGCGGGCACTTGGATTATTTAGGTTCCCTATCGGGCACTTGGACTATGTAGGTTAACTAGAGGGCATTTGGACTACTTAGGGTACCTAGCGGGCACTTGGACTATGTAGGTTCCTTATCGGGCACTTGGAAAAATGTAGGTTAACTAGGGGGCACTAGGACTATGTAGGTTACCTAGATGGCCCTTAGACTATCTAGGTTACCTAGCGGTCATTTGGACTATGTAGGCTCCCTAGCGGTCATTTGGATTATATAGATTACCTAGCGGGCACTTAGACTTTGTAGGTTACCTAGCAGGCACTAGGACTATCTAGGTTACCTAGCATTCACTTGAGCTATCTACGTTACCTAGCGGGTACTTGGAGTATGTAGGTTACCTACCGGACTGTTGAACTATCTAGGTTACCTAGCGGGCACTGGGACTATCTAGGTTAACTAACGGGCCCTTGGACTATGTATGTTCCCTAGCGGGCCCTTGGACTATGTAAGTTCCCTAGCGGGCACTTGGACTATGTGGGTTCCCTAGCGGGCATTTGGACTATCTAGGTTACCTAACGGGCACTTGGACTATGTAGGTTCCCTAGGGGGCACTTGGTCTATCTAGGTTAACTAGCGGGCACTTGGACTATCTAGGTTAACTAGCGAGCACTTGGACTATCTAGGTTACTAGCGGGCATTTGGACAATTAGGGCCCTTAGCGGGCATTTGGACTATATTGGTTACCTAGCGGGCACTTGGACTATGTAGGTTAACGAACGGGCACTTGGTCTATGTAGGTAACCTAGTGGTCACTTGAACTGTCTAGGTTACCTAGCGGGCACTTGGACTATGTAGGTTAACTATCGTGCACTTGGACTATCTAGGTTAACTAGCGGGCCCTTGGACGATGTAGGTTAACTAGCGGGCCCTAGGGTTATGTAGGTTAACTAGCGGGTCCTTGGACTATGTAGGTTACCTAGCGGCCACTTGGACAATCTAGGTTAACAAGCGGGTACTTGGACTATGTAGGTTAACTAGCGGCACTTGGACTATCTAAATTAACTAGTGGGCCCTTGGACTATGTAGATTCCCTAGCGGGCACTTGGACTAGGTATGTTCCAGAGCGGGCACTTGGACTATGTAGGTTCCCTAGCAGGCACTTGGACTATGTAGGTTCCAGAGCGGGCACTTGGACTATCTAGGTTCCCTAGTGGTCACTTGTACTATGTAGGGTAATTAGCGGACACTTGGACGATCTAGGTTAACTAGCGGGTACTTGGACTATGTAGGTTAACTAGTGGGCCCTTGAACTATGTAGATTAACTAGCGGCACTTGGACTACCTACATTAACTAGCGGGCCCTTGGACTATGCAGATTCCTTAGCGGGCACTTGGACTCTGTATGTTCCCTAGCGGGCACTTGGACTATGTATGTTCCCTACGGACACTTGAACTATGTAAGTTAACTACCGGGCACTTTGACTATGTAGGTTAACTAGCGGGCCCTTGCACTATCTAGGTTACCGAACGGGCATTTGGACTATGTAGGTAACCTAGCGGGCACTTGGAGAGTCTAGGTTACCTAGCGGGCACGTGGACTTCTAGGTTAACGAACGGGCACTTGGACTATGTATGTTGCATAGCGGGCAATTGGACTATCTAGGTTAGGTAACGGGCACTTGGACTATCTAGGTTTCTTAGCGGGCACTTGGAAGATCTAGGTTAACTAGAGGGCACTTGGACTCTCTAGGTTAACTAGCGTGCACTTGGACTATCTAGGTTTCTTAGCGGGTACTTGGACTATGTAGGTTAACTAGCGGGCCCTTGAACTATGTAGATTAACTAGCGGCACTTGGACTATCTAGATTAACTACCGGGCACTTACTATGTAGGCTAACTAGGGGGCCCTTGGACGATCTAGGTTACCTAGCGGGTACTTGAACTATCTAGGTTAACTAGCGGGCACTTGCAGTATCTAGGTTACCTAGCGGGCACTTGGAATATGTAGGTTAACTAGCGGACACTTGCACTCTGTAGGTTACCTAGCAGGCACTTGGACTATCTAGGTTAACTAGCGGGCAATTGGACTATCTAGGTTAACTAGCGTGCACTTGGACTATGTAGGTTCCTTAGCGAGCACTTGGACTATCTAGGTTGCCTAGCGGGCACTTGGAAGGTATAGGTTAACTAGCGTGCCCTTGGAATATCTAGGTTACGAAACGGGCACTTGGTATATAGGTTAACTAGCGGGCACTTGGACTATGTAGGTTAACTAGAGGACACTTGGACTATCTAGGTTAACTAGTGGGCCCTTGGACTATGTAGGTTAACTAGCGGGCACTTGGACAATCTAGGTTAACTAGTGGGCACTTGGACGATCTAGGTTAACTAGCGGGCACTTGAACTATCAAAGTGAACAAGTGAGCCCTTGGACTATGTAGGTTAACTAGCGGGCCCTTGGACTATCTGGGTTACCTAGCGGGCACTTGGGCTATATAGGTTACCTAGCGGGCACTTGGACTATGTAGGTTACCTAGTGGGCACTTGGACTATCTAAGGTTAACGAACGGGCACTTGGAATATGCAGGTAACCTAGCGGGCACGTGGACTGTCTAGGTTACCTAGCGGGCACTTGGACTTCTAAGTTAACGAACGGGCTCTTGGGCTATGTAGGTTGCCTAGCGGGCACAAGGACTATCTAGGTTAGGTAACGGGCACTTGGACTATCTAGGTTAACGAACGGGCACTTGGACTATGTAGGTAACCTAGCAGGCACTTGGACAGTCTAGGTTACCTAGAGGGCACATGGATTATCTAGGTTAACTAACGAGCATTAGGACGATCTGGGTTACCTAGCGGGCCCTGGACTATGTAGGATCCCTATCGGACATTTGGACTACTTAGGTTACCTAGCGGGCACTTGGACTATCTAGGTTAACTAGCGGGCACATGGACTATCTAGGTCAACTAGTGGGCCCTTGTACTATGTAGGTTAACTAGCGAGCACTTGGACTATCTAGGTTAACTAGCGGACCTTGGACTATGTAGGTTAACTAGCGGGCCCTTGGACTATGTAGGTTAACTAGCGGGCACTTGGACGATATAGGTTAACTAGAGGGCACTTGGGCTATCTAGGTTAACTAGCGGGCACTTGGATGATCATTGTTAACTAGCGGGCACTTGGACTATCTAGATTAGCTAACGGGCTCATGGACTAAGTACATCCCCTAGTGGGCACTTGGACTATCTAGGTTAAGTAACGGGCAATAGGACTATCTAGGTTAACTAGCGGGCACTTGGACTACCTAGGTTAACTAGGTGGCACTTGGACTATGAAGGTTCCCTAGCGGGCACTTGGACTATGTAGGTCAACTAGCGGGCCCTTGGACTATCTAGGTTAGCTAACTGGCACGTGGACTGTGTAGGTTAACTAGCGGACACTTGTACGATCTAGGTTAACTAGCGGGCTCTTGCACTATGTAGGTTAACTAGCGGGCCCATTGACTATGTAGGTTAACTAGCGGGCACTTGGACGATCTAGGTTAACTAGCGGGCACTTGGACGATATAGGTTAACTAGCGGGCTCTTGGATTATCTAGGTTAGCTAGCGGGCTCTTGCATTATGTAGGTTAACTAGCGGGCCCATTGACTATGTAGGTTAACTAGCGGACACTTGGACGATCTAGGTTACCTAGGGGGAACTTTGACTATGTAGGTTAACTACTGGGCACTTGGACTATCTAGGTTACCTAGCAGTCACTTGGATTATGTAGGTTAAATAGCGGGCACTTGGACTATCTAGGTTACCTAGCGGGCACTGGGACTATGTACGTTCCCTAGCGGGCACTTGGACTATCTACGTTACCTAGCGGGCACTTGGACTATGTACGTTAACTAGCGGGCACTTGGACTATGTACGTTTCCTAGCGGGTACTTGGACTATCTATGTTAACTAGCGGGCACTTGGACTATGTAGGTTCCCTATCGGGCACTTGGACTAGGTAGGTTCCCTAGCGGGCACTTGGTCTATCTAGGTTAACTAGCGAGCACTTGGACTATCTAGGTTAACTAGTGAGCACTTGGACTATCTAGGATAACTAGCGGGCACTTGGACTATATAGGTTATCTAACGTGAACTTAGATTATGTAGGTTAACTAGGGGGCACTTGGAATATGTAGGTTAACTAGCGGACACTTGCACTATGTAGGTTAACTAGCGGGCCTATGGACTATGTAGGTTTTCTAGCGGGCCCTTGGACTATCTAGGTTCCCTAAAGGGCACTTGGACTATCAGGTTACCGAACGGGCACTTGGACTATCTAGGTTACCTAGCGGGCACTTGGACTATGTAGGCTAACTATGGGGCCCTTGGACGATCTAGGTTACCTAGCAGGCACTTTGACTATCTAGGTTAACTAACGGACACTTGGACTATGTAGGTTGCCTAGCGGGCCCTTGGATTATGTAGGTTCCCTATCGGGCACTTGGACTATGTAGTTTAACTAGCGGGCACTTGGACTGTCTAGGTTACCTAGCGGGCAATTGGACTATGTAGGTTAACTAGCGGACAATTGGACGATCTAGGTTAACTAGCGGACACTTGTAATATGTAGGTTACCTAGCGGGCTCTTGGACGATCTAGGTTAACTAGCGGGCACTTGGAATATCTAGGTTAACTAGCGGGCCCTTGGACTATGTAGGTTAACTAGCGGGCACTTGGACTATCTAGGTTAACTAGCAGGTTCTGGGACTATGTAGGTTAACTAGCGGGCACTTGGACTATCTAGGTTAACTAGCTGACCTTGGACTATGTAGGTTAACTATCGAGAAATTAGACTATCTAGGTTAACTAGCGGGCACTTGGACTATCTAGGTTAACAAGCGGGCACTTGCACAATGCAGGTTCCCTAGCGGGCACTTTAACTATGTAGGTTCCCTAGCGGGCACTTGGACTATATAGGTTCCCTAAGGGCACTTGGACTATCTAGGTTCCCTAACGGGCACTTGGACTATGTAGGTTCCTCTGCGGGCACTTGGACAATGTAGGTTCCCTAGCAGGCACTTGGACTATGTAGGTTAACTTGCGGGCACTTGGATGATCAAGGTTAACTAGCGGGCACTTGGACTATCTAGGTTAAGTAGCGGGCAATTGGACTATCTAGGTTAATTAGTGGGCACTTGTACAATGCAGGTTCCCTAGCGGGCACTTTGACTATGTAGGTTCCCTAGCGGGCACTTAGACTCTGTAGGTTACCTAGCGGGCACTTGGACTATCTAGGTTGCCAAGCTGGCACTTGAACTATCTATGTTACCTAGCGGGTTCTTGGAGTATGTAGGTTACCTACGGGCTGTTGGACTATCTAGGTTACCAAGCGGGCACTTGGGCTATCGAGGTTAACTAACGGGCACTTGGACTATGTAAGTTCCCTATGGGCACTTGGACTATGTGGGTTTCCTGGTGGGCATTTGGACTATCTAGGTTACTTAACGGGCACTTG
Organism: Tenrec ecaudatus; assembly: GCF_050624435.1. Taxonomy (NCBI): domain Eukaryota; kingdom Metazoa; phylum Chordata; class Mammalia; order Afrosoricida; family Tenrecidae; genus Tenrec; species Tenrec ecaudatus. Next base: position 365,224 of record NW_027459614.1, read on the forward strand.
GACTATGTAGGTTCCCTAGCGGGCACTTGGATTATTTAGGTTCCCTATCGGGCACTTGGACTATGTAGGTTAACTAGAGGGCATTTGGACTACTTAGAGTACCTAGCGGGCACTTGGACTATGTAGGTTCCTTATCGGGCACTTGGAAAAATGTAGGTTAACTAGGGGGCACTAGGACTATGTAGGTTACCTAGATGGCCCTTAGACTATCTAGGTTACCTAGCGGTCATTTGGACTATGTAGGCTCCCTAGCGGTCATTTGGATTATATAGATTACCTAGCGGGCACTTAGACTTTGTAGGTTACCTAGCAGGCACTAGGACTATCTAGGTTACCTAGCATTCACTTGAGCTATCTACGTTACCTAGCGGGTACTTGGAGTATGTAGGTTACCTACCGGACTGTTGAACTATCTAGGTTACCTAGCGGGCACTGGGACTATCTAGGTTAACTAACGGGCCCTTGGACTATGTATGTTCCCTAGCGGGCCCTTGGACTATGTAAGTTCCCTAGCGGGCACTTGGACTATGTGGGTTCCCTAGCGGGCATTTGGACTATCTAGGTTACCTAACGGGCACTTGGACTATGTAGGTTCCCTAGGGGGCACTTGGTCTATCTAGGTTAACTAGCGGGCACTTGGACTATCTAGGTTAACTAGCGAGCACTTGGACTATCTAGGTTACTAGCGGGCATTTGGACAATTAGGGCCCTTAGCGGGCATTTGGACTATGTTGCTTACCTAGCGGGCACTTGGACTATGTAGGTTAACGAACGGGCACTTGGTCTATGTAGGTAACCTAGTGGTAACTTGAACTGTCTAGGTTACCTAGCGGGCACTTGGACTATATAGGTTAACTATCGTGCACTTGGACTATCTAGGTTAACTAGCGGGCCCTTGGACGATGTAGGTTAACTAGCGGGCCCTAGGATTATGTAGGTTAACTAGCGGGTCCTTGGACTATGTAGGTTACCTAGCGGCCACTTGGACAATCTAGGTTAACAAGCGGGTACTTGGACTATGTAGGTTAACTACCGGCACTTGGACTATCTAAATTAACTAGTGGGCCCTTGGACTATGTAGATTCCCTAGCAGGCACTTGGACTAGGTATGTTCCAGAGCGGGCACTTGGACTATGTAGGTTCCCTAGCAGGCACTTGGACTATGTAGGTTCCAGAGCGGGCACTTGGACTATCTAGGTTCCCTAGTGGTCACTTGTACTATGTAGGGTAATTAGTGGACACTTGGACGATCTAGGTTAACTAGCGGGTACTTGGACTATGTAGGTTAACTAGTGGGCCCTTGAACTATGTAGATTAACTAGCGGCACTTGGACTACCTACATTAACTAGCGGGCCCTTGGACTATGCAGATTCCTTAGCGGGCACTTGGACTCTGTATGTTCCCTAGCGGGCACTTGGACTATGTATGTTCCCTACGGACACTTGAACTATGTAAGTTAACTACCGGGCACTTTGACTATGTAGGTTAACTAGCGGGCCCTTGCACTATCTAGGTTACCGAACGGGCAATAGGACTATCTAGGTTAACTAGCGGGCACTTGGACTACCTAGGTTAACTAGGTGGCACTTGGACTATGAAGGTTCCCTAGCGGGCACTTGGACTATGTAGGTCAACTAGCGGGCCCTTGGACTATCTAGGTTAGCTAACTGGCACGTGGACTGTGTAGGTTAACTAGCGGACACTTGTACGATCTAGGTTAACTAGCGGGCTCTTGCACTATGTAGGTTAACTAGCGGGCCCATTGACTATGTAGGTTAACTAGCGGGCACTTGGACGATCTAGGTTAACTAGCGGGCACTTGGACGATATAGGTTAACTAGCGGGCTCTTGGATTATCTAGGTTAGCTAGCGGGCTCTTGCATTATGTAGGTTAACTAGCGGGCCCATTGACTATGTAGGTTAACTAGCGGACACTTGGACGATCTAGGTTACCTAGGGGGAACTTTGACTATGTAGGTTAACTACTGGGCACTTGGACTATCTAGGTTACCTAGCAGTCACTTGGATTATGTAGGTTAAATAGCGGGCACTTGGACTATCTAGGTTACCTAGCGGGCACTGGGACTATGTACGTTCCCTAGCGGGCACTTGGACTATCTACGTTACCTAGCGGGCACTTGGACTATGTACGTTAACTAGCGGGCACTTGGACTATGTACGTTTCCTAGCGGGTACTTGGACTATCTATGTTAACTAGCGGGCACTTGGACTATGTAGGTTCCCTATCGGGCACTTGGACTAGGTAGGTTCCCTAGCGGGCACTTGGTCTATCTAGGTTAACTAGCGAGCACTTGGACTATCTAGGTTAACTAGTGAGCACTTGGACTATCTAGGATAACTAGCGGGCACTTGGACTATATAGGTTATCTAACGTGAACATAGATTATGTAGGTTAACTAGGGGGCACTTGGAATATGTAGGTTAACTAGCGGACACTTGCACTATGTAGGTTGACTAGCGGGCCCATGGACTATGTAGGTTTTCTAGCGGGCCCTTGGACTATCTAGGTTCCCTAAAGGGCACTTGGACTATCAGGTTACCGAACGGGCACTTGGACTATCTAGGTTACCTAGCGGGCACTTGGACTATGTAGGCTAACTATGGGGCCCTTGGACGATCTAGGTTACCTAGCAGGCACTTTGACTATGTAGGTTAACTAACGGGCACTTGGACTATGTAGGTTGCCTAGCGGGCCCTTGGATTATGTAGGTTCCCTATCGGGCACTTGGACTATGTAGGTTAACTAGCGGGCACTTGGACTGATAGGTTACCTAGCGGGCAATTGGACTATGTAGGTTAACTAGCGGACAATTGGACGATCTAGGTTAACTAGCGGACACTTGTAATATGTAGGTTACCTAGCGGGCACTTGGACTATCTAGGTTAACTAGCGGGCACTTGAAATATCTAGGTTAACTAGCGGGCACTTGGACTATCTAGGTTAACTAGCGTTCACTTGGACTATCTAGGTTACCTAGCAGGCACTTTGACTATCTAGGTTAACTAACGGGCACTTGGACTATGTAGGTTGCCTAGCGGGCCCTTGGATTATGTAGGTTCCCTATCGGGCACTTGGACTATGTAGGTTAACTAGCGGGCAATTGGACTGTCTAGGTTACCTAGCGGGCAATTTGACTATGTAGGTTAACTAGCGGACAATTGGACGATCTAGGTTAACTAGCGGACACTTGTACTATGTAGGTTACCTAGCGTGCACTTGGACTATCTAGGTTAACTAGCGGGCAGTTTGACTATGTAGGTTAACGAGCGGACACTTGCACTATGTAGGTTACCTAGCGGGCACTTGGACTATGTAGGTTAACTATCAGACCCTTGGACTATCTAGGTTACCTAGCAGGCACTTGGACTATGTAGGTTAACTAGCGGGCACTTGCACTCTCTAGGTTACCTAGCGGGCACATGGACTATGTACCTTCCCTAGCGGGCACTTGGACTATGTAGGTTAACTAGCGGGCCCATGTATTATGTAGGTTTACAAACAGGCACTTGGACTATCTAGGTTAACTAGCAGGCACTTGGACTATGTAGTTTCCCTAGCGGGCATTTGGACTATTTAGGTTACCATCGGGAACTTGGACTATGTAGGTTACCTAGCGGGCACTTGGACTATGTACGTCCCCTAGTGGGCACTTGGACTATCTAGGTTAACTAATTAGCACTTGGAATATGTAGGTTGCCTAGCGGGCACTTGGACTATGTAGGTTCCCTATCGGGCACTTGGACTATGTAGGTTAACTAGCGGGCACTTGGACTGTCTATGTAACCTAGCAGGCACTTGGACTATCTAGGTTAATGAACGGGCACTTGGACTATGTAGGTTAACTAGCGCGCACTTGGACTATCTAGGTAACCTAGCGGACACTTGGACTATGTAGGTTGCCTAGCGGGCCCTTGGATTATGTAGGTTCCCTATCGGGCACTTGGACCATGTAGGTTAACTAGCGCGCACTTGGACTATCTAGGTTACCTAGCGGGCACTTGGACTATGTAGGTTACCTAGCGGGCACTTGGACTATGTACGTCCCCTAGTGGGCACTTGGACTATCTAGGTTAACTAATTAGCACTTGGAATATGTAGGTTGCCTAGCGGGCACTTGGACTATGTAGGTTCCCTATCGGGCACTTGGACTATGTAGGTTAACTAGCGGGCACTTGGACTGTCTATGTAACCTAGCAGGCACTTGGACTATCTAGGTTAATGAACGGGCACTTGGACTATGTAGGTTAACTAGCGCGCACTTGGACTATCTAGGTAACCTAGCGGACACTTGGACTATGTAGGTTGCCTAGCGGGCCCTTGGATTATGTAGGTTCCCTATCGGGCACTTGGACCATGTAGGTTAACTAGCGCGCACTTGGACTATCTAGGTTACCTAGCGGGCACTTGGACTATGTAGGTTGCCTAGCGGGCCCTTGGATTATGTAGGTTCCCTATCGGGCACTTGGACTAGGTAGGTTCCCTAGCGGGCACTTGGTCTATCTAGGTTAACTAGCGAGCACTTGGACTATCTAGGTTAACTAGTGAGCACTTGGACTATCTAGGATAACTAGCGGGCACTTGGACTATATAGGTTATCTAACGTGAACATAGATTATGTAGGTTAACTAGGGGGCACTTGGAATATGTAGGTTAACTAGCGGACACTTGCACTATGTAGGTTGACTAGCGGGCCCATGGACTATGTAGGTTTTCTAGCGGGCCCTTGGACTATCTAGGTTCCCTAAAGGGCACTTGGACTATCAGGTTACCGAACGGGCACTTGGACTATCTAGGTTACCTAGCGGGCACTTGGACTATGTAGGCTAACTATGGGGCCCTTGGACGATCTAGGTTACCTAGCAGGCACTTTGACTATGTAGGTTAACTAACGGGCACTTGGACTATGTAGGTTGCCTAGCGGGCCCTTGGATTATGTAGGTTCCCTATCGGGCACTTGGACTATGTAGGTTAACTAGCGGGCACTTGGACTGTCTAGGTTACCTAGCGGGCAATTGGACTATGTAGGTTAACTAGCGGACAATTGGACGATCTAGGTTAACTAGCGGACACTTGTAATATGTAGGTTACCTAGCGGGCACTTGGACTATCTAGGTTAACTAGCGGGCACTTGAAATATCTAGGTTAACTAGCGGGCACTTGGACTATCTAGGTTAACTAGCGTTCACTTGGACTATCTAGGTTACCTAGCAGGCACTTTGACTATCTAGGTTAACTAACGGGCACTTGGACTATGTAGGTTGCCTAGCGGGCCCTTGGATTATGTAGGTTCCCTATCGGGCACTTGGACTATGTAGGTTAACTAGCGGGCAATTGGACTGTCTAGGTTACCTAGCGGGCAATTTGACTATGTAGGTTAACTAGCGGACAATTGGACGATCTAGGTTAACTAGCGGACACTTGTACTATGTAGGTTACCTAGCGTGCACTTGGACTATCTAGGTTAACTAGCGGGCAGTTTGACTATGTAGGTTAACGAGCGGACACTTGCACTCTGTAGGTTACCTAGCGGGCACTTGGACTATGTAGGTTAACTATCAGACCCTTGGACTATCTAGGTTACCTAGCAGGCACTTGGACTATGTAGGTTAACTAGCGGGCACTTGCACTCTCTAGGTTACCTAGCGGGCACATGGACTATGTACCTTCCCTAGCGGGCACTTGGACTATGTAGGTTAACTAGCGGGCCCATGTATTATGTAGGTTTACAAACAGGCACTTGGACTATCTAGGTTAACTAGCAGGCACTTGGACTATGTAGTTTCCCTAGCGGGCATTTGGACTATTTAGGTTACCATCGGGAACTTGGACTATGTAGGTTACCTAGCGGGCACTTGGACTATGTACGTCCCCTAGTGGGCACTTGGACTATCTAGGTTAACTAATTAGCACTTGGAATATGTAGGTTGCCTAGCGGGCACTTGGACTATGTAGGTTCCCTATCGGGCACTTGGACTATGTAGGTTAACTAGCGGGCACTTGGACTGTCTATGTAACCTAGCAGGCACTTGGACTATCTAGGTTAATGAACGGGCACTTGGACTATGTAGGTTAACTAGCGCGCACTTGGACTATCTAGGTAACCTAGCGGACACTTGGACTATGTAGGTTGCCTAGCGGGCCCTTGGATTATGTAGGTTCCCTATCGGGCACTTGGACCATGTAGGTTAACTAGCGCGCACTTGGACTATCTAGGTTACCTAGCGGGCACTTGGACTATGTAGGTTGCCTAGCGGGCCCTTGGATTATGTAGGTTCCCTATCGGGCACTTGGACTATGTAGGTTAACTAGCGGGCAATTGGACTGTCTAGGTTACCTAGCGGGCAATTGGACGATGTAGGTTAACTAGCGGACAATTGGACGATCTAGGTTAACTAGCGGACACTTGTACTATGTAGGTTACCTAGCGGGCACTTGGACTATCTAGGTTAACTAGCGGGCACTTTGACTATGTAGGTTAACTAGCGGACACTTGCACTATGTAGGTTACCTAGCGGGCACTTGGACTATGTAGGTTAACTAGCAGACCCTTGGACTATCTAGGTTACCTAGCAGGCATTTGGACTATGTAGGTTAACTAGCGGGCCCATGGATTATGTAGGTTTACTAACAGGCACTTGGACTATCTAGGTTAACTAGCAGGCACTTGGACTATGTAGTTTCCCTAGCGGGCATTTGGACTATTTAGGTTACCATCGGGAACTTGGACTATGTAGGTTACCTAGCGGGCACTTGGACTATGTACGTCCCCTAGTGGGCACTTGGACTATCTAGGTTAACTAACTGGCACTTGGACTATGTAGGTTCCCTATCGGGCACTTGGACTATGTAGGTTAACTAGCGGGCACTTGGACTGTCTAGGTAACCTAGCAGGCACTTGGACTATCTTGGTTAATGAACGGGCACTTGGACTATGTAGGTAACCTAGCGGGCACTTGGACTGTCTAGGTTACCTAGCGGGCACTTTGACTATCTAGGTTAACGAACAGGCACTTGGACTATGCAGGGTACCTAGCGGGCATATGGACTATGTAGGATCCCTATCAGACATTTTGGACTACTTAGGTTAACTAGCGGGCACTTGGACGATCTAGGTTAACTAGCGGGCACTTGGTCTATCTAGGTCAACTAGCGGGCCCATGTACTATGTAGGTTAACTAGCGGGCCCTTAGACTATGTAGGTTAACTAGCGCGCACTTGGACTATCTAGGTTACCTAGCGGGCACTTGGACTATGTACGTCCCCTAGTGGGCATTTGGACTATCTAGGTTAACTAACGGGCACTTGGACTATGTAGTTTCCCTAGCGGGCATTTGGATTATATAGGTTACCTAGTGGGCACTTGGACTATGTAGGTTACCTAGCGGGCACTTGGACTATGTAGGTTAACTAGAAAGCACTTGGACTATCAAGGTTACCTAGCGGGCCCTTGGACAATGTAGGTTACCAGCGGGCACTTGGATTTTCTAGGTTAACGAACGTGCACTTGGACTATGTAGGTAACCTAGTGGGCACTTGGACTATCTAGGCTAACTAGTGGACCTTGGACTATGTAGGTTAACTAGCGGCCACTTGGACTTTGTACGTCCCCTAGTGGGCACTTGGACTATCTAGGTTAACTAATGGGAACTAGGACTATCTAGGTTAACTAGCGGGCACTTGGACTATCTAGGTTTACTAAAGGGAACTAGGACTATCTAGGTTAACTATCGGGCACTTGGACTATCTAGGTTACCTAGCAGGCACTTGGATTATGAAGGATCCCTAGCGGGCACTTGGACTATCTAGGTTACCTAGCGGACACGTGGACTATGTAGGTTAACTAGCGGACACTTGCACGATCTAGGTTAACTAGCGGGCCCTTGCACTATGTAGGTTAACTAGAAGGCACTTTGACTATATAGGTTAATTAGCGGGTACTTGGACTATCTAGGTTAACTAGCGGGCACTTGGACTATGTAGTTTCCCTAGCGGCCATTTGGATTATTTAGGTTACCTAGTGGGCACTTGGACTATGTAGGTTACCTAGCGGGCACTTGGACTATGTAGGTTAACTAGAAGGCACTTGGACTATCAAGGTTACCTAGCGGGCCCTTGGACTATGTAGGTTACCAGCGGGCACTTGGACTATCTAGGTTAACGAACGTGCACTTGGACTATGTAGGTAACCTAGCGGGCACTTGGACTGTCTAGGTTACCTAGCGGGCACTTGGCCTATCTAGGTTAACGAACGGGCACATGGACTATGTAGATTACCAGCGGGCACTTGGACTATGTAGGATCCCTATCGGACATTTGGACTACTTAGGTTACCTAGCGGGCACTTGGACTATCTAGGTTAACGAACGGGCACTTGGACTATGTAGGGTAACTAGCGGACACTTCGACTATGTAGGTTAGCTAACGGGCAATTGGACTATCTAGGTTACCTAGCGGGCACTTGGACTATGTAGGTTCCCTAGCAGGCACTTGGATTATTTAGGTTACCTAGCAGGCACTTTGACTATCTAGGTTAACTAACGGGCACTTGGACTATGTAGGTTCCCTAGCGAGCACTTGGACTATGTAGGTTCCCAGCGGGCACTTGGACTATGTAGGTTCCCTATCGGGTACTTGGACTGTCTAGGTTAACTAGCGGGCAATTGGGCTGTCTAGGTTACCTAGTGGGCACGTGGACTATGTAGTTTACCTAGCAGGCACTTGGACTATGTAGGTTAACTAGCGGGCACTTGGACTATCTAGGTTACCCAGCGGGCACTTGGACTATGTAGGTAACATAATGGTCACTTGGACTGTCTAGGTTACCTAGCGGGGACTTGGATTATGTAGGTTAACTAGCGGGCACTTGGACTATGTAGGATGCCTATCAGGCATTTGTACTACTTAGGTTAACTAGCGGGCACTTTGACTATCTAGGTTAACTAGCGGGAACTTGGACTATCTAGGTCAACTAGCGGGCCCTTGTACTATGTAGGTTAACTAGCGGGCACTTGGACTATCTAGGCTAACTAGTGGACCTTGCACTCTGTAGGTTAACTTGCGGCCACTTGGACTTTGTACGTCCCCTAGTGGGCACTTGGACGATCTAGGTTAACTAATGGGAACTAGGACTATCTAGGTTAACTAGCGGGCACGTGGACTATCTAGGTTTACTAAAGGGAACTAGGACTATCTAGGTTAGCTATCGGGCACTTGGACTATCTAGGTTACCTAGCAGGCACTTGGATTATGAAGGATCCCTAGCGGGCACTTGGACTATCTAGGTTACCTAGCGGACACGAGGACTATGTAGGTTAACTAGCGGACACTTGCACGATCTAGGTTAACTAGCAGGCCCTTGCACTATGTAGGTTAACTAGCTGGCCCATGGATTATGTAGGTTTACTAGCAGGCACTTGGAGTATCTAGGTTAACTAGCGGGCACTTGGACTATGTAATTTCCCTAGCGGGCATTTGGACTATTAAGTTTACCAAGCGGGAACTTGGACTATGTAGGTTACCTAGCGGGCACTTGGACTATCTAGGTTAACTAGCAGGCACTTTGACTATCTAGGTTAACTAACGGGCACTTGGACTATGTAGGTTGCCTAGCGGGCACATGGACTGTGTAGGTTCCCTAGCGGTGACTTGGATTATGTAAGTTCCCTATCGGGCACTTGGATTATGTAGGTTCCCTATCGGGCACTTGGACTATGTAGGTTAACTAGCGGGCACTAGGACTGTCTAGGTAACCTAGCGGGCACTTTGACTATGTAGGATCCCTATCAGACATTGGTACTACTTAGGTTAACTAGCGGGAAATTTGACTATGTAGGTTAAATAGCGGGCACTTGGACTATCTAAGTTTCCTAGCAGGCACATGGACTATGTACGTCCCCTAGTGGGCAAATGGACTATCTAGGTTAACTAACGGGCACTAGGACTATCTAGGTTAACTAGCGAGCACTTGGACTATCTAGGTTACCTAGAAGGCACTTGGATTATGAAGGGTCCCTATCGGGCACTTGGACAATCTAGGTTAACTAGCGGGCACTTGGACAATCTAGGTTAACTAGCGGGCACTTGGACTATCAAAGTTAACAAGTGAGACCATGGACTATGTAGGTTAACTAGCGGGCCCTTGGACTATCTAGGTTACCTAGCAGGCACTTGGAATATGTAGGTTAACTTGCGGGCCCTTGAACTATGTAGATTAACTAGCGGCACTTGGACTATCTACGTTAACTACTGGGCCCTTGGACTATGTAGATTCCCTAGCGGGCACTTGGACTATCTAGGTTAACTAGCGGGCACTTGGACTATGTAGTTTCCCTAGCGGGCATTTGGATTATTTAGGTTACCTAGTGGGCACTTGGACTATGTTGGTTACCTAGCGGGCACTTGGACTATCTAGGTTACCTAGCGGGCACTTGGACTATGTACGTCCCATAGCGGGCACGTGGACTATCTAGGTTAACTAGAGGGCCCTTGGACTATGTAGGTTAACTAGCGGGCACTTGGACTCTCTAGATTAACTAGCGGGCCCTTGGACTATCTAGGTTTACTAGCGGGCACTTGGACTATCTAGGTTAACTAGCGGGCACTTGGACTATGTAGTTTCCCTAGCGGGCATTTGGATAATTTAGGTTACCTAGTGGGCACTTGGACTATGTAGGTTACCTAGCGGGCACTTGGACTATTTAAGTTAACTAGAAGGCACTTGGACTATCAAGGTTAACTAGCGGGCACTTGGACTATGTAGGTTAACTACCGTGCACTTGCACTATCTAGGTTACCTAGCGGGCATTTGGACCATGTATGTTCCCTAGCAGGCACTTGGACTATCTATGTTAACTAGCGGGCACTTGGAATATGTAGGTTAACTAGGGGACACTTGCACTATGTAGGTTACCTAGGGGCACTTGGACTATCTAGGTTAACTAGCGGGCACTTGGACTATCTGGGTTAACTAGCGTGCACTTGGACTATGTAGGTTCCTTAGCGGGCACTAGGATTATCTAGTTTACCTAGCGGGCACTTGGACTATGTAGGTTAACTAGCGGGCCATTGGACTATCTAGGTTACATAGCTGGAACTTGGACTTTATAGGTTACCTTGCGGGCACTTGGACTATGTAGGTTAATCAAAGACACTTGGACGATCTAGGTTAAATAGTGGGCCCTTGGACTATGTAGGTTAACGAACGGGCATTTAGACTATGTAACTTACCTAGCAGGCAATTGGACTCTCTAGGTTACCTAGTGGGCACTTGGACTATCTAAGTTAACAAACGGGCACTTGGACTATCTAGGTTAACTAGCGGGCACTTGGACTATGTAGGTTACCTAGTGGCCACTTGCACTATCTAGGTTACCTAGCGGGCACTTGGACTATGTAGGTTACCGAACGGGCATTTGGACTATGTAGGTTTCCTAGCGGGCACTTCGACTTCTAGGTTAACGAATGGGCACTTGGACTATATATGTTGCATAGCGGGCAATTGGATTATCTAGGTTAGGTAATGGGCACTTGGACTATCTATGTTACCTAGCGGGAACTTGGACTATGTAGGTTACCTAGCGGGCACTTGGACTATCTAGGTTAACGAAAGGGCACTTGGACTATGTAGGTTACCTAGAGGGCACTTGGATTGTCTAGGTTAGCTAACAGGAACTTGGAATATCTAGGTTACCTAGCGGGCACTTGGACTATGTAGGTTACCTTGCGGGCACTTGTACTATCTAGGTTACCTAACGGGAACATGGACTATGTAGGTTAACTAGCGTACACTTGGACGATCTAGGTTAAATAGCGGGCACTTGGAATATCTAGGTTAACTAGCGGGCCCTTGGACTATGTAGGTTAACTAGCGGGCACTTGGACTATCTAGGTTAACTAGCAGGTTCTGGGACTATGTAGGTTAACTAGCGGGCACTTGGACTATCTAGGTTAACTAGCTGACCTTGGACTATGTAGGTTAACTATCGAGAAATTAGACTATCTAGGTTAACTAGCGGGCACTTGGACTATCTAGGTTAACAAGCGGGCACTTGCACAATGCAGGTTCCCTAGCGGGCACTTTGACTATGTAGGTTCCCTAGTGGGCACTTGGACTATATAGGTTCCCTAAGGGCACTTGGACTATCTAGGTTCCCTAACGGGCACTTGGACTATGTAGGTTCCTCTGCGGGCACTTGGACAATGTAGGTTCCCTAGCAGGCACTTGGACTATGTAGGTTAACTTGCGGGCACTTGGATGATCAAGGTTAACTAGCGGGCACTTGGACTATCTAGGTTAAGTAGCGGGCAATTGGACTATCTAGGTTAATTAGCGGGCACTTGTACAATGCAGGTTCCCTAGCGGGCACTTTGACTATGTAGGTTCCCTAGCGGGCACTTAGACTCTGTAGGTTATCTAGCGGGCACTTGGACTATCTAGGTTGCCAAGCTGGCACTTGAACTATTTATGTTACCTAGCGGGTTCTTGGAGTATGTAGGTTACCTACGGGCTGTTGGACTATCTAGGTTACCAAGCGGGCACTTGGACTATCGAGGTTAACTAACGGGCACTTGGACTATGTAAGTTTCCTATGGGCACTTGGACTATGTGGGTTTCCTGGTGGGCATTTGGACTATCTAGGTTACGTAGCGGTCATGTTGGACTATGTAGGCTCCCTAGCGGTCATTTGGATTATATAGATTACCTAGCGGGCACTTAGATTTTGTAGGTTACCTAGCGGGCACTAGGACTATCTAGGTTACCTAGCATTCACTTGAACTATCTACGTTACCTAGCGGGTACTTGGAGTATGTAGGTTACCTACCGGACTGTTGAACTATCTAGGTTACCTAGCGTGCACTTGGACTATCCAGGTTAACTAACGGACACTTGGACTATGTAGGTTCCCTAGCGGGCCCTTGGACTATATAAGTTCCCTAGGGGGCACTTGGACTATGTGGGTTCCCTAGCGGTCATTTGGACTATCTAGGTTACCTAACGGGCACTTGGACTATGTAGGTTCCCTATCGGGCACTTGGAGAATGTAGGTTAACTAGGGGGCACTAGGACAATGTAGGTTACCTAGCGGGCCCTTGGACTATCTAGGTTACCTAGGGGGAACCTGTACTATGTAGGTTAACTAGTGGGCACTTGGATTATCTAGGTTACCTAGCAGGCACTTGGACTATGTACGTTCCCTAGCGGGCACTTGGACTATCTACGTTACCTAGCGGGCACTTGGACTATGTACGTTACCTAGCGGGCACTTGGACTATGTACGTTTCCTAGCGGGTACTTGGACTAGATAGGTTCCCTAGCGGGCACTTGGTCTATCTAGGTTAACTAGCGAGCACTTGGACTATCTAGGTTAACTAGCGGGCATATGGATTATTAGGGCCCCTAGCGGGCATTTGGACTATATTGGTTCCCTAGCGGGCACTTGTACTATGTAGGTTAACTAGCGGACTTGGACAATCTAGGTTAACTAGCGGGTAGTTGGACTATGTAGGTCAACTAGCGGGCCCATGAACTATGTAGATTAACTAGCGGCACTTGGACTATCTACGTTAACTAGCGGGCCCTTGGACTATGTAGATTCCCTAGCGGGCACTTGGACTATCTAAGTTAACTAGCGGGCACTTGGACTATGTAGTTTCCCTAGCGGGCATTTGGATTATTTAGCTTACCTAGTGGGCACTTGGACTATGTAGGTTACCTAGCGGGCACTTGGACTATCTAGGTTACCTAGCGGGCACTTGGACTATGTACGTCCCCTAGCGGGCACTTGGACTATCTAGGTTAACTAGAGGGCCCTTGGACTATGTAGGTTAACTAGCGGGCACTTGGACTCTCTAGATTAACTAGCGGGCACTTGGACAATGTAGTTTCCCTAGCGGGCATTTGGATAATTTAGGTTACCTAGTGGGCACTTGGACTATGTAGGTTACGTAGCGGGCACTTGGACTATTTAAGTTAACTAGAAGGCACTTGGACTATCAAGGTTAACTAGCGGGCACTTGGACTATGTATGTTAACTACCGTGCACTTGCACTATCTAGGTTACCTAGCGGGCACTTGGACCATGTATGTTCCCTAGCGGGCACTTGGACTATCTATGTTAACTAGCTGGCACTTGGAATATGTAGGTTAACTAGGGGACACTTGCACTATGTAGGTTTCCCAGCGGCACTTGGACTATCTAGGTTAACGAGCGGGCACTTGGACTATCTGGGTTAACTAGCGTGCACTTGGACTATGTAGGTTCCTTAGCGGGCACTAGGATTATCTAGTTTACCTAGCGGGCACTAGGACAATGTAGGTTACCTAGCGGGCCCTTGGACTATGTAGGTTACCTAGGGGAACCTGTACTATGTAGGTTAACTAGTGGGCACTTGGACTATCTAGGTTACCTAGCAGGCACTTGGACTATGTACGTTCCCTAGCGGGCACTTGGACTATCTACGTTACCTAGCGGGCACTTGGACTATGTACGTTACCTAGCGGGCACTTGGACTATGTACGTTTCCTAGCGGGTACTTGGACTAGATAGGTTCCCTAGCGGGCACTTGGTCTATCTAGGTTAACTAGCGGGCAAATGGACTATTAGGGCCCCTAGCGGGCATTTGGACTATATTGGTTCCCTAGCGGGCACTTGGACTATCTAGGTTAACAAACGGGCACTTGGACTATCTAGGTTAACTAGCGGGCACTTGGACTATGTAGGTTACCTAGCGGGCACTTGCACTATCTAGGTTACCTATCGGGCACTTGGACTATGTAGGTTAATTAGCGGGCACTTGGACTATCTAGGTTACCGAACGGGCATTTGGACTATGTAGGTTACCTAGCGGGCACTTCGACTTCTAGGTTAACGAATGGGCACTTGGACTATATATGTTGCATAGCGGGCAATTGGATTATCTAGGTTAGGTAATGGGCACTTGGACTATCTATGTTACCTAGCGGGCACTTGGACTATCTAGGTTAACGAAAGGGCACTTGGACTATGTAGGTTACCTAGAGGGCACTTGGATTGTCTAGGTTAGCTAACAGGAACTTGGAATATCTAGGTTACCTAGCGGGCACTTGGACTATGTAGGTTACCTTGCGGGCACTTGTACTATCTAGGTTACCTAACGGGAACATGGACTATGTAGGTTAACTAGCGTACACTTGGACGATCTAGGTTAACTAGCGGGCACTTGGAATATCTAGGTTAACTAGCGGGCCCTTGGACTATGTAGGTTAACTAGCGGGCACTTGGATTATCTAGGTTAACTAGCAGGTTCTGGGACTATGTAGGTTAACTAGCGGGCACTTGGACTATCTAGGTTAACTAGCTGACCTTGGACTATGTAGGTTAACTATCGAGAAATTAGACTATCTAGGTTAACTAGCGGGCACTTGGACTATCTAGGTTAACAAGCGGGCACTTGCACAATGCAGGTTCCCTAGCGGGCACTTTGACTATGTAGGTTCCCTAGCGGGCACTTGGACTATATAGGTTCCCTAAGGGCACTTGGACTATCTAGGTTCCCTAACGGGCACTTGGACTATGTAGGTTCCTCTGCGGGCACTTGGACAATGTAGGTTCCCTAACAGGCACTAGGACTATGTAGGTTAACTAGCGGGCACTTGGATGATCAAGGTTAACTAGCGGGCACTTGAACTATCTAGGTTAAGTAGCGGGCAATTGGACTATCTAGGTTAATTAGCGGGCACTTTTACAATGCAGGTTCCCTAGCGGGCACTTTGACTATGTAGGTTCCCTAGCGGGCACTTAGACTCTTTAGGTTACCTAGCGGGCACTTGGACTATCTAGGTTGGCAAGCTGGCACTTGAACTATCTATGTTACCTAGTGGGTTCTTGGAGTATGTAGGTTACCTAGCGGGCTGTTGGACTATCTAGGTTACCAAGCGGGCACTTGGACTATCGAGGTTAACTAACGGGCACTTGGACTATGTAAGTTCCCTAGCGGGCACTTGGACTATGTGGGTTTCCTGGCGAGCATTTGGACTATCTAGGTTACTTAACGGGCACTTGGACTATGTAGGTTCCCTAGCGGGCACTTGGATTATTTAGGTTCCCTATCGGGCACTTGGACTATGTAGGTTAACTAGAGGGCATTTGGACTATGTAGGGTACCTAGCGGGCACTTGGACTATGTAGGTTCCTTATCGCGCACTTGGAAAAATGTAGGTTAACTAGGGGGCACTAGCACTATGTAGGTTACCTAGAGGGCCCTTTGACTATCTAGGTTACCTAGCGGCCATTTGGACTATGTAGGCTCCCTAGCGGTCATTTGGATTATAAAGATTACCTAGCGGGCACTTAGACTTTGTAGGTTACCTAGCGGGCACTAGGACTATCTAGGTTACCTAGCATTCACTTGAACTATCTACGTTACCTAGCGGGTACTTGGAGTATGTAGGTTACCTACCGGACTGTTGAACTATCTAGGTTACCTAGCGGGCACTTGGACTATCCAGGTTAACTAACGGGCACTTGGACTATGTAGGTTCCCTAGCGGGCCCTTGGACTATATAAGTTCCCTAGGGGGCACTTGGACTATGTGGGTTCTCTAGCGGGCATTTGGACTATCTAGGTTACCTAACGGGCACTTGGACAATGTAGGTTCCCTATCGGGCACTTGGAGAATGTAGGTTAACTAGGGGGCACTAGGACAATGTAGGTTACCTAGCGGGCCCTTGGACTATCTAGGTTACCTAGGGGGAACCTGTACTATGTAGGTTAACTAGTGGGCACTTGGACTATCTAGGTTACCTAGCAGGCACTTGGACTATGTACGTTCCCTAGCGGGCACTTGGACTATCTACGTTACCTAGCGGGCACTTGGACTATGTACGTTACCTAGCGGGCACTTGGACTATGTACGTTTCCTAGCGGGTACTTGGACTAGATAGGTTCCCTAGCGGGCACTTGGTCTATCTAGGTTAACTAGCGAGCACTTGGACTATCTAGGTTAACTAGCGGGCATATGGCCTATTAGGGCCCCTAGCGGGCATTTGGACTATATTGGTTACCTAGCGGGCACTTGGACTATGTAGGTTAACTAGCGGGCACTTGGACTATGTAGGTTAACTAGAGGGCATTTGGACTATGTAGGGTACCTAGCGGGCACTTGGTCTATGTAGGTTCCTTATCGGGCACTTGGAAAAATGTAGGTTAACTAGGGGGCACTAGGACTATGTAGGTTACCTAGAGGGCCCTTAGACTATCTAGGTTACCTAGCGGCCATTTGGACTATGTAGGCTCCCTAGCGGTCATTTGGATTATATAGATTACCTAGCGGGCACTTAGACTTTGTAGGTTACCTAGCGGGCACTAGGACTATCTAGGTTACCTAGCATTCACTTGAACTATCTACTTTACCTAGCGGGTACTTGGAGTATGTAGGTTACCTACCGGACTGTTGAACTATCTAGGTTACCTAGCGGGCACTTGGACTATCCAGGTTAACTAACGGGCACTTGGACTATGTAGGTTCCCTAGCGGGCCCTTGGACTATATAAGTTCCCTAGGGGGCACTTGGACTATGTGGGTTCCCTAGCGGGCATTTGGACTATCTAGGTTACCTAACGGGCACTTGGACTATGTAGGTTCCCTATCGGGCACTTGGAGAATGTAGGTTAACTAGGGGGCACTAGGACAATGTAGGTTACCTAGCGGGCCCTTGGACTATCTAGGTTACCTAGGGGGAACCTGTACTATGTAGGTTAACTAGTGGGCACTTGGACTATCTAGGTTACCTAGCAGGCACTTGGACTATGTACGTTCCCTAGCGGGCACTTGGACTATCTACGTTACCTAGCGGGCACTTGGACTATGTACGTTACCTAGCGGGCACTTGGACTATGTACGTTTCCTAGCGGGTACTTGGACTAGATAGGTTCCCTAGCGGGCACTTGGCCTATCTAGGTTAACTAGCGAGCACTTGGACTATCTAGGTTAACTAGCGGGCATATGGCCTATTAGGGCCCCTAGCGGGCATTTGGACTATATTGGTTACCTAGCGGGCACTTGGACTATGTAGGTTAACTAGAGGGCATGTGGAATATGTAGGGTACCTAGCGGGCACTTGGACTATGTAGGTTCCTTATCGGGCACTTGGAAAAATGTAGGTTAACTAGGGGGCACTAGGACTATGTAGGTTACCTAGAGGGCCCTTTGACTATCTAGGTTACCTAGCGGCCATTTGGACTATGTAGGCTCCCTAGCGGTCATTTGGATTATATAGATTACCTAGCGGGCACTTAGACTTTGTAGGTTACCTAGCGGGCACTAGGACTATCTAGTTTACCTAGCATTCACTTGAACTATCTACGTTACCTAGCGGGTACTTGGAGTATGTAGGTTACCTACCGGACTGTTGAACTATCTAGGTTACCTAGCGGGCACTTGGACTATCCAGGTTAACTAACGGGCACTTGGACTATGTAGGTTCCCTAGCGGGCCCTTGGACTATATAAGTTCCCTAGGGGGCACTTGGACTATGTGGGTTCCCTAGCGGGCATTTGGACTATCTAGGTTACCTAACGGGCACTTGGACTATGTAGGTTCCCTATCGGGCACTTGGAGAATGTAGGTTAACTAGGGGGCACTAGGACAATATAGGGTACCTAGCGGGCCCTTGGACTATCTAGGTTACCTAGGGGGAACCTGTACTATGTAGGTTAACTAGTGGGCACTTGGACTATCTAGGTTACCTAGCAGGCACTTGGACTATGTACGTTCCCTAGCGGGCACTTGGACTATCTACGTTACCTAGCGGGCACTTGGACTATGTACGTTACCTAGCGGGCACTTGGACTATGTACGTTTCCTAGCGGGTACTTGGACTAGATAGGTTCCCTAGCGGGCACTTGGTCTATCTAGGTTAACTAGCGAGCACTTGGACTATCTAGGTTAACTAGCGGGCATATGGCCTATTAGGGCCCCTAGCAGGCATTTGGACTATATTGGTTACCTAGCGGGCACTTGGACTATGTAGGTTAACTAGCGGGCACTTGGACTATCTAGGTTAACTAGCGGGCCCTTGGACAACGTAGGTTACCTAGTGGGCACTTTGATGATCTAGGTTAACTAGCGGGTACTTGGACTATGTAGGTTAACTAGCGGGCCCTTGAACTATGTAGATTAACTAGCGGGCACTTGGACAATGTAGGTTCCCTAGCGGGCACTTGGACTCTGTATGTTCCCTACGGACACTTGAACTATGTAAGTTAACTACCGGGCACTTGGACTATGTAGGTTAACTAGCGGGCCCTTGTTCTATCTAGGTTACCTAGCGGGTACTTGGACTATCTAGATTAACTAGCGGGCACTTGGACTATGTAGGTTAACTAGTGGACACTTGCACTATGTAGGTTACGGAGCGGGCACTTGGACTATGTAGGGTAACTAGAAGGCCCTTGGACTATCTAGGTTAGCTAACTGGCACTTGGACTATGTAGGTTAACTAGCGGACACTTGCACGATATAGGTTAACTAGCGGGCTCTTGCACTATGTAGGTTAACTAGCGGGCCCATTGACTATGTAGGTAAACTAGTGGGCACTTGGACGATCTAGGTTAACTAGCGGGCACTTGGATTATCTAGGTTACCTAGCGGGCACTTGGACTATGTAGGTTCCCCAGCGGGCATTTGGACTATATAGATAACCCATCGGGCACTTAGACTCTGTAGGTTACCTAGCGGGCACTTGGACTGTCTAGGTTACCTAGCTGGCACTTGAACTATATATGTTACCTAGCGGGTTCTTGGAGTATGTAGGTTACCTAGCGGGCTGTTGGACTATCTAGGTTACCAAGCGGGCACTTGGACTATCTAGTTTAACTAACGGGCACTTGGACTATGTAGGTTCCCTCTCAGGCCCTTGGACTATGTAAGTTCCCTAGCGGGCACTTGGACTATGTGGTTTTCCTGGCGGGCATTTGGACTATCTAGGTTACTTAACGGGCACTTGGACTATGTAGGTTCCCTAGCGGGCACTTGGATTATGTAGGTTCCCTATCGGGCACTTGGACTATGTAGGTTAACTAGAGGGCATTTGGATTATGTAGGGTACCTAGCGGGCACTTGGACTATGTAGGTTCCTTATCGGGCACTTGGAAAAGGTAGGTTAACTAGGGGGCACTAGGACTATGTAGCTTACCTAGAGGGCCCTTAGACTATCTAGGTTACCTAGCGGGCATTTGGACTATGTAGGCTCCCTAGCGGTCATTTGGACTATATAGATTAGCTAGCGGGCACTTAGACTTTGTAGGTTACCTAGCAGGCACTAGGACTATCTAGGTTACCTAGCAGGCACTTGAAATATCTACGTTACCTAGCGGGTACTTGTAGTATGTAGGTTACCTACCGGGCTGTTGAACTATCTAGGTTACCTAGCGGGCACTTGGACTATCTAGGTTAACTAACGGGCACTTGAACTATATAGGTTCCTTAGCGGACCCTTGGACTATATAAGTTCCCTAGCGGGCACTTGGATTATGTGGGTTCCCTAGCGGGCATTTGGACTATCTAGGTTACCTAACGGCCACTAGGACTATGTAGGTTCCCTAGCGGGCACTTGGATTATGTAATTTCCCTATCGTGCACTTGGACTATGTAGGTTAACTGGCGGGCATTTGGACTATGTAGGTTACCTAGCAGGCACTTGGACTATATAGGTTCCCTATCGGGCACTTGGAGAATGTAGGTTAACTAGGGGGCACTAGGACAATGTAGGTTACCAAGCGGGCCCTTGGACTATCTAGGTTACCTAGGGGGAACCTGCACTATGTAGGTTAACTAGTGGGCACTTGGACTCTCTAGGTTACCTAGCAGGCACTTGGAAAATGTACGTTACCTAGCGGGCACTTGGACTATCTACATTACCTAGCGGGCACTTGGACTATGTACGTTACCTAGCAGGCACTTGGACTATGTGGGTTTCCTGGCGGGCATTTGGACTATCTAGGTTACCTAACGGGCACTTGGACTATGTAGGTTCCCTCTCGGGCACTTGGAAAATGTAGGTTAACTAGGGGGCACTAGGATTATGTAGGTTACCTAGCGGGCCCTTAGACTATCTAGGTTACCTAGCGAGCACTTGGACTATGTAGGCTCCCTAGCGGTCATTTGGACTATATAGATTACCTACCGGGAACTTAGACTCTGTAGGTTACCTAGCGGGCACTTGGACTATCTAGGTTACCTAGCAGTCACTTGAACTATCTACGTTACCTAGCGGGTACTTGGAGTATGTAGGTTACCTACCGGGCTGTTGGACTATCTAGGTTACCTAGCGGGCACTTGGACTATCTAGGTTAACAAACGGGCACTTGGACTATGTAGGTTCCCTATCGGGCACTTGGAGAATGTAGGTTAACTAGGGGGCACTAGGACTATGTAGGTTACCTAGCGGGCCCTTAGACTATCTAGGTTACCTAGCTAGCACTTGGACTATGTAGGCTCCCTAGCGGTCATTTGGACTATATAGATTACCTAGCGGGAACTTAGACTCTGTAGGTTACCTAGCGGGCACTTGGACTATCTAGGTTACCTAACAGGCACTTGAACTATCTACGTTACCTAGCGGGTACTTGGAGTATGTAGGTTACCTACCGGGCTGTTGGACTATCTAGGTTACCTAGCGGGCACTTGGACTATCTAGGTTACCTAACGGGCACTTGGACTATGTAGGTTCCCTATCGGGCACTTGGAGAATGTAGGTTAACTAGGGGGCACTAGGACAATGTAGGTTACCTAGTGGGCCCTTGGACTATCTAGGTTACCTAGGGGGAACCTGCACTATGTAGGTTAACTAGTGTGCACTTGAACTATCTAGGTTACCTAGCAGGCACTTGGAATATGTAGGTTAACTAGCGGGCACTTGGACTATCTAGGTTACCTAGCGGGCACTTGGAGTATGTACGTTCCGTAGCGGGCACTTGGACTATCTACGTTACCTAGTGGGCACTTGGACTATGTACGTTTTCTAGCGGGTACTTGGACTAGATAGGATCCCTGGAGGGCACTTGATCTATCTAGGTTAACTAGCGGGACCTTGGACTATCTAGGTTAACTAGTGGGCACTTGGACTATGTAGGTTACCTAGCGGGCACTTGCACTATCTAGGTTACCTAGCGGGCACGTGGACTATGTAGGTTAATTAGCGGGCACTTGCACTATCTAGGTTACCGAACGGGCATTTGGACTATGTAGGTTACCTAGCGGGCACTTCGAATTCTAGGTTAACGAATGGGCACTTGGACTATATATGTTGCATAGCGGGCAATTGGATTATCTAGGTTAGGTAATGGGCACTTGGACTATCTATGTTACCTAGCGGGAACTTGGACTATGTAGGTAACCTAGCGGGCACTTGGACTATGTAGGTTAACGAAAGGGCACTTGGACTATGTAGGTTACCTAGAGGGCACTTGGATTGTCTAGGTTAGCTAACAGGAACTTGGAATATCTAGGTTACCTAGCGGGCACTTGGACTAGGTAGGTTACCTTGCGGGCACTTGTACTATCTAGGTTACCTAACGGGAACATGGACTATGTAGGTTAACTAGCGTACACTTGGACGATCTAGGTTAACTAGCGGGCACTTGGACGATCTAGGTTAACTAGCGGGCCCTTGGACTATGTAGGTTAACTAGCGGGCACTTGGACTATCTAGGTTAACTAGCAGGTTCTGGGACTATGTAGGTTAACTAGCGGGCACTTGGACTATCTAGGTTAACTAGCTGACCTTGGACTATGTAGGTTAACTATCGAGAAATTAGACTATCTAGGTTAACTAGCGGGCACTTGGACTATCTAGGTTAACAAGCGGGCACTTGCACAATGCAGGTTCCCTAGCGGGCACTTTGACTATGTAGGTTCCCTAGCGGGCACTTGGACTATATAGGTTCCCTAAGGGCACTTGGACTATCTAGGTTCCCTAACGGGCACTTGGACTATGTAGGTTCCTCTGCGGGCACTTGGACAATGTAGGTTCCCTAACAGGCACTTGGACTATGTAGGTTAACTAGCGGGCACTTGGATGATCAAGGTTAACTAGCGGGCACTTGGACTATCTAGGTTAAGTAGCGGGCAATTGGACTATCTAGGTTAATTAGCGGGCACTTGTACAATGCAGGTTCCCTAGAGGGCACTTTGACTATGTAGGTTCCCTAGCGGGCACTTAACTCTGTAGGTTACCTAGCGGGCACTTGGACTGTCTAGGTTACCTAGCTGGTACTTGAACTATCTATGTTACCTAGCGGGTTCTTGGACTATGTAGGTTACCTAGCGGGCTGTTGGACTATCTAGGTTACCAAGCGGGCACTTGGACTACCTAGGTTAACTAACGGGCACTTGGACTATGTAAGTTCCCTAGCGGGCACTTGGACTATGTGGGTTTCCTGGCGAGCATTTGGACTATCTAGGTTACTTAACGGGCACTTGGACTATGTAGGTTCCCTAGCGGGCACTTGGATTATTTAGGTTCCCTATCGGGCACTTGGACTATGTAGGTAACTAGAGGGCATTTGGATTATGTAGGGTACCTAGCGGGCACTTGGACTATGTAGGTACCTTATCGGGCACTTGGAAAAGGTAGGTTAACTAGGGGGCACTAGGACTATGTAGGTTAACTAGAGGGCCCTTAGACTATCTAGGTTACCTAGCGGGCATTTGGACTATGTAGGCTCCCTAGCGGTCATTTGGACTATATAGATTACCTAGCGGGCACTTAGACTTTGTAGGTTACCTAGCGGGCACTAGGACTATCTAGGTTACCTAGCAGGCACTTGAACTATCTACGTTACCTAGCGGGTACTTGTAGTATGTAGGTTACCTACCGGGCTGTTGAACTATCTAGGTTACCTAGCGGGCACTTGGACTATGTGGGTTCCCTAGTGGGCATTTGGACTATCTAGGTTACCTAACGGGCACTTGGACTATGTAGGTTAACTGGCGGGCATTTGGACTATGTAGGTTACCTAGCGGGCACTTGGACTATGTATGTTCCCTATCGGGCACTTGGAGAATGTAGGTTAACTAGGGGGCAGTAGGACAATGTAGGTTACCTAGCGGGCCCTTGGACTATCTAGGTTACCTAGGGGGAACCGGCACCATGTAGGTTAACTAGTGGGCACTTGGACTCTCTAGGTTACCTAGCAGGCACTTGGACAATGTTCGTTACCTAGCGGGCACTTGGACTATGTACGTTACCGAGCGGGCAGTTGGACTATGTACGTTACCTAGCAGGCACTTGGACTATGTGGGTTTCCTGGCGGGCATTTGGACTATCTAGGTTACCTAACGGGCACTTGGACTATGTAGGTTCCCTAGCGGGCACTTGGATTATGTAGGTTCCCTATCGGGCTCTTGGACTATGTAGGTTAACTAGAGGGCATTTGGACTATGTAGGTTACCTAGCAGGCACTTGGACTATGTAGGTTCCCTCTCGGGCACTTGGAAAATGTAGGTTAACTAGGGGGCACTAGGACTACGTAGGTTACCTAGTGGGCCCTTAGACTATCTAGGTTACCTAGCGAGCACTTGGACTAAGTAGGCTCCCTAGCGGTCATTTGGACTATATAGATTACCTAGCGGGAACTTAGACTCTGTAGGTTACCTAGCAGGCACTTGGACTATCTAGGTTACCTAGCAGGCACTTGAACTATCTACGCTACCTAGCGGGTACTTGGAGTATGTAGGTTACCTACCGGGCTGTTGGACTATCTAGGTTACCTAGCGGGCACTTGGACTATCTAGGTTAACTAACGGGCACTTGGACTATGTAGGTTCCAATCGAGCAGTTGGAGAATGTAGGTTAACTAGGGGACACTAGGACAATGTAGGTTACCTAGCGGGCCCTTGGACTATCTAGGTTACCTAGGGGGAACCTGCACTATGTAGGTTAACTAGTGGGCACTTGGACTATCTAGGTTACCTAGCAGGCACTTGGAATATGTAGGTTAACTAGCGGGCACTTGGACTATCTACGTTACCTAGTGGGCACTTGGACTATGTACGTTTTCTAGTGGGTATTTGGACTAGATAGGATCCCTGGCGGGCACTTGGTCTATCTAGGTTAACTAGCGGGCCCTTGGACTATCTAGGTTAACTAGCGAGCACTTGGACAATATAGGTTACCTAGTGGGCCCTTGGACGATCTAGGTTAACTAGCGGGCCCTTGGACTATGTAGGTTAACTAGCGGGCACTTGGACTATCTAGGTTAACTAGCAGGTTCTGGGACTATGTAGGTTAACTAGCGGGCACTTGGACTATCTAGGTTAACTAGCTGACCTTGGACTATGTAGGTTAACTATCGAGAAATTAGACTATCTAGGTTAACTAGCGGGCACTTGGACTATCTAGGTTAACAAGCGGGCACTTGCACAATGCAGGTTCCCTAGCGGGCACTTTGACTATGTAGGTTCCCTAGCGGGCACTTGGACTATATAGGTTCCCTAAGGGCACTTGGACTATCTAGGTTCCCTAACGGGCACTTGGACTATGTAGGTTCCTCTGCGGGCACTTGGACAATGTAGGATCCCTAGCAGGCACTTGGACTATGTAGGTTAACTAGCGGGCACTTGGATGATCAAGGTTAACTACGGGCACTTGGACTATCTAGGTTAAGTAGTGGGCAATTGGACTATCTAGGTTAATTAGCGGGCACTTGTACAATGCAGGTTCCCTAGCGAGCACTTTGACTATGTAGGTTCCCTAGCGGGCACTTAGACTCTGTAGGTTACCTAGCGGGCACTTGGACTATCTAGGTTGCCAAGCTGGCACTTGAACTATTTATGTTACCTAGCGGGTTCTTGGAGTATGTAGGTTACCTACGGGCTGTTGGACTATCTAGGTTACCAAGCGGGCACTTGGACTATCGAGGTTAACTAACGGGCACTTGGACTATGTAAGTTCCCTAGCGGGCACTTGGACTATGTGGGTTTCCTGGCGAGCATTTGGACTATCTAGGTTACTTAACGGGCACTTGGACTATGAAGGTTCACTAGCGGGCACTTGGATTATGTAGGTTCCCTATCGGGCACTTGGACTATGTAGGTTAACTAGAGGGCATTTGGACTATGTAGGGTACCTAGCGGGCACTTGGACTATGTAGGTTCCTTATCGGGCACTTGGAAAAATGTAGGTTAACTAGGGGGCACTAGGACTATGTAGGTTACCTAGAGGGCCCTTAGACTATCTAGGTTACCTAGCGGGCATTTGGACTATGTAGGCTCCCTAGCGGTCATTTGGATTATATAGATTACCTATCGGGCACTTAGACTTTGTAGGTTACCTAGCGGGCACTAGGACTATCTAGGTTACCTAGCATTCACTTGAACTACCTACGTTACCTAGCGGGTACTTGGAGTATGTAGGTTACCTACCGGACTGTTGAACTATCTAGGTTACCTAGCGGGCACTTGGACTATGTGGGTTCCCTAGCGGGCATTTGGACTATCTAGGTTACCTAACGGGCACTTGGACTATGTAGGTTAACTGGCGGGTATTTGGACTATGTAGGTTACCTACCGGGCACTTGGACTATGTATGTTCCCTATCGGGCACTTGGAGAATGTAGGTTAACTACGGGGCAGTAGGACAATGTAGGTTACCTAGCGGGCCCTTGGACTATCTAGGTTACCTAGGGGGAACCGGCACTATGTAGGTTACCTAGCGGGCACTTGGACTATCTAGGTTAACGAAAGGGCACTTGGACTATGTAGGTTACTTAGAGGGCACTTGGATTGTCTAGGTTAGCTAACAGAAACTTGGAATATCTAGGTTACCTAGCGGGCCCTTGGACTATGTAGGTTACCTTGCGGGCACTTGTACTATCTAGGTTACCTAACGGGAACATGGACTATGTAGGTTAACTAGCGTACACTTGGACAATCTAGGTTAACTAGCGGGCACTTGGAATATCTAGGTTAACTAGCGGGCCCTTGGACTATGTAGGTTAACTAGCGGGTACTTGGACTATCTAGGTTAACTAGCAGGTTCTGGGACTATGTAGGTTAACTAGCGGGCACTTGGACTATCTAGGTTAACTAGCTGACCTTGGACTATGTAGGTTAACTAATGAGAAATTAGACTATCTGGTTAACTAGCGGGCACTTGGACTATCTAGGTTAACAAGCGGGCACTTGCACAATGCAGGTTCCCTAGCGGGCACTTTGACTATGTAGGTTAACTAGCGGGCACTTGGACTATATAGGTTCCCTAAGGGGACTTGGATTATGTAGGTTCCTCTGCGGGCACTTGGACAATATAGGTTCCCTATCAGGCACTTGGACTATGTAGGTTAACTAGCGGGCACTTGGATGATCAAGGTTAGCTAGCGGGCACTTGGACTATCTAGGTTAAGTAGCGGGCAATTGGACTATCTAGGTTAATTAGCGGGCACTAGTACAATGCAGGTTCCCTAGCGGGCACTTTGACTATGTAGGTTCCCTAGCGGGCACTTAGACTCTGTAGGTTACCTAGCGGGCACTTGGACTATCTAGGTTGCCAAGCTGGCACTTGAACTATCTATGTTACTTAGCGGGTTCTTGGAGTATGTAGGTTACCTAGCGGGCTGTTGGACTATCTAGGTTACCAAGCAGGCACTTGGACTATAGAGGTTAACTAACGGGCACTTGGACTATGTAGGTTCCAATCGAGCAGTTGGAGAATGTAGGTTAACTAGGGGGCACTAGGACAATGTAGGTTACCTAGCGGGCCCTTGGACTATCTAGGTTACCTAGGGGGAACCTGCACTATGTAGGTTAACTAGTGGGCACTTGGACTATCTAGGTTACCTAGCAGGCACTTGGAATATGTAGGTTAACTAGCGGGCACTTGGACTATCTACGTTACCTAGTGGGCACTTGGACTATGTACGTTTTCTAGCGGGTATTTGGACTAGATAGGATCCCTGGCGGGCACTTAGTCTATCTAGGTTAACTAGCGGGCCCTTGGACTATCTAGGTTAACTAGCGAGCACTTGGACTATCTACGTTAACTAGCGGGCATTTGGAATATTAGGGCCCCTAGCGGGCATTTGGACTATATTGTTTACCTAGCGGGCACTTGGACTATGTAGGTTAACGAACGGGCACTTGGACTATATAGGTAACCTAGTGGTCACTTGAACTGTCTATGTTACCTAGCGGGCACTTAGACTA
Organism: Tenrec ecaudatus; assembly: GCF_050624435.1. Lineage (NCBI taxonomy): Eukaryota > Metazoa > Chordata > Mammalia > Afrosoricida > Tenrecidae > Tenrec > Tenrec ecaudatus. The sequence goes on from NW_027459614.1 coordinate 393,428, forward strand.
TGTAGGTTAACTAGCGGGCACTTGGACTATCTAGGTTAACTCGCGGGCCCATGGACGATGTAGGTCAACTAGCAGGTACTTGGACTATGTAGTTTAACTAGCGGGCCCTTGGACTATGTAGATTAACAAGCGGCACTTGGACTATCTACGTTAACTAGCGGGCCTTGGACTATGTAGATTCCCTAGCGGGCACTTGTACTATGTATGTTCCAGAGCGGGCACTTGGACTACGTAGGTTCCCAAGCAGTCACTTGGACTATGTAGGTTCCAGAGCGGGCACTTAGACTATCTAGGTTCCCTAGCGGGCACTTGTACTATGTAGGTTAATTAGCGGACACTTGGACGATCTACGTTAACTAGCGGGTACTTGGATTATGTAGGTTAACTAGCGGGCCCTTGAACTATGTAGATTAACTAGCGGGCACTTGGACTATGTAGGTTCCCTAGCGGGCACTTGGACTCTGTATTTTCCCTACGGACACTTGAACTATGTAAGTTAACTACCGGGCACTTGGACTATGTAGGTTAACTAGTGGGTCTCTGGTCTATCTAGGTTACCTAGCGGGCACTTGGACTATGTAGGTTAACTACCGGGCACTTGCACTATCTACGTTACCGAACGGGCATTTGGACTATGTAGGTAACCTAGCGGGCACTTGGAGAGTCTAGGTTACCTAGCAGGCACTTGGACTTCTAGGTTAACGAACGGGCACTTGGACTATGTATGTTGCATAGCGGGCAATTGGACTATCTAGATTAGGAAACGGGCACTTGGACTATCTAGGTTTCTTAGCAGGCACTTGGACGATCTAGTTTAACTAGAGGGCACTTGGACTATCTAGGTTAACTAGCGTGCACTTGGACTATCTAGGTTTCTTAGCGGGTACTTGGACTATGTAGGTAAACTAGCGGGCCCTTGGACTATGTAGATTAACTAGCGGCACTTGGACAATCTACGTTAACTAGCGGGCCCTTGGACTATGTAGATTCCCTAGCTGGCATTTGGACTATATAGATAACCTGGCGGGCACTTTGACTTTGTAGGTTACCTAGCGGCACATGGACTATCTAGGTTACCTAGCTGGCACTTGAACTATCTACGTTATAGCGGGTTCTTAGAGTATGTAGGTTACCTACCGGGCTGTTGGACTATCTAGGTTACCTAGCGGGCATTTGGACTACCTAGGTTAGCTAACTGGCACTTGGAATATGTAGGTTAACTAGCGGACACTTGCATGATCTAGGTTAACTAGGGGGCTCTTGCACTATTTAGGTTAACTAGCGGGCATTTGGACTATGTAGGTTACCTAGCGGGCACTTGTTCTATGTAGGTTCCCTATCGGGGACTTGGAGAATGTAGGTTAACTAGGGGGCACTAGGACAATGTAGGTTACCTAGCGGGCCCTTGGACTATCTAGGTTACCTAGGGGGAACCTGGACTATGTAGGTTAACTAGTGGGCACTTGGACTATCTAGGTTACCTAGCAGGCACTTGGAATATGTAGGTTAACTAGCCGGCAGTTGGACTATCTAGGTTACCTAGCGGGCACTTGGACTATGTACGTTCCCTAGCGGGCACTTGGACTAGATAGGTTCCCCAGCGGGCACTTGTTCTATATAGGTTAACTAGCGGGCACTTGGACTATCTAGGTTAACTAGCGAGCACTTGGACTATCTAGGTTAACTAGCGGGCATTTGGAATATTAGGGCCCCTAGCGGGCATTTGGACTATATTGGTTACCTAGCGGGCACTTGGACTATGTAGGTTAACGAACGGCCACTTGGACTATGTAGGTAACCTAGTGGTCACTTGAACTGTCTAGGTTACCTAGCGGGCACTTAGACTATGTAGGTTAACTAGCGGGCACTTGGACTATCTAGGTTAACTCGCGGGCCCTTAGACAATGTAGGTTAACTAGCGGGCCCTTGCACTATGTAGGTTAACTAGAGGGCCCATGGATTATGTAGGTTTACTAGCAGGCACTTGGACTATCTAGGTTAACTAGCGGGCACTTGGACTATGTAGGTTACCTAGCGGGCCCTTGGACTATCTAGGTTACCTAGGGGGAACCTGGACTATGTAGGTTAACTAGTGGGCAATTTGACTATCTAGGTTACCTAGCAGGCACTTGGAATATGTAGGTTAACTAGCGGGCACTTGGACTATCTAGGTTACCTAGCGGGCACTTGGACTATGTACGTTCCGTAGCGGGCACTTGGACTATCTATGTTACCTAGCGGGCACTTGGACTATGTACGTTTCCTAGCAGGTACTTGGACTACATTGGATCCCTGGCGGGCACTTGGTCTATCTAGGCTAACTAGCGGGCACTTGGACTATCTAGGTTAACTAGCGAGCACTTGGACTATCTAGGTTAACTAGCAGGCATTTGGAATATTAGGGCCCCTAGCGGACATTTGGACTATGTTGGTTACCTAGCGGACACTTGGACTATGTAGGTTAACGAACGGGCACTTGGACTATGTAGGTAACCTAGTGGTCACTTGGATTGTCCAGGTTACCTAGCGGGCACTTAGACTATGTAGGTTAACTAGCGGGCACTTGGACTATCTAGGTTAACTCGTGGGCCCTTGGACGATGTAGGTTAACTAGCGGGCCCTTGGTCTATCTAGGTTACCTAGCGGGCACTTGAACTATGCAGGTTAACTACCGGGCACTTGCACTATCTACGTTACCGAACGGGCATTTGGACAATGTAGGTAACCTAGAGGGCACTTGGAGAGTCTAGGGTACCTAGCGGGCACTTGGACTTCTAGGTTAAAGAACGGGCACTTGGACTATGTATGTTGCATAGCGGGCAATTGGACTATCTAGATTAGGTAACGGACACTTGGACTATCTAGGTTTCTTAGCAGCACTTGGACGATATAGGTTAACTAGAGGGCACTTGGACTATCTAGGTTAACTAGCGTGCACTTGGACTATCTAGGTTTCTTAGCGGGTACTTGGACTATGTAGGTTAACTAGCGGGCCCTTGGACTATGTAGATTGACTAGCGGCACTTGGACTATCTACGTTAACTAGCGGGCCCTTGGACTATGTAGATTCCCTAGCTGGCATTTGGACTATATAGATAACCTAGCGGGCACATTGAATTTGTAGGTTACCTAGCGGCACATGGACTATCTAGGTTACCTAGCTGGCACTTGAACTATATACGTTATAGCGGGTTCTTACAGTATGTAGGTTACCTAGCGGGCTGTTGGACTATCTAGGTTACCAAGCGGGGACTTGGACTATGTAGGTTAACTAACGGGCACTTGGACTGTGTAGATTCCCCAGCAGGCCCTTGGACTATGTAAGTCCCCTAGAGGACACTTGGACTATGTGGGTTTCCTGGCGGGCATTTGGACTATCTAGGTTACCTAACGGGCACATGGACTATGTAGGTTCCCTAGCGGGCACTTGGATTATGTAGGTTCCCTATCGGGCACATGGACTATGTAGGTTAACTAGAGGGCATTTGGACTATGTAGGTTACCTAGCAGGCACATGGACTATGTAGGTTCCCTATCGGGCACTTGGAAAATGTAGGTTAACTAGGGGGCACTAGGACTATGTAGGATACCAGCGGGCCCTTAGGCTATCTAGGTTACCTAGCGAGCGTTTGGACTATGTAGGCTCCCTAGCGGTCATTTGGACTATATAGATTACCTAGCGGGAACTTAGACTTTGTAGGTTACCTAGCGGGCACTTGGACTATCTAGGTTACCTAGCTGGCACTTGAACTATCTATGTTACCTAGCGGGTACTTGGAGTATGTAGGTTACCTACCGGGCTGTTGGACTATCTAGGTTACCTAGCGGGCACTTGGACTATCTAGGTTAACTAACGGGCACTTGGACTATGTAGGTTCCCAAGCGGGCCCTTGGACTATGTAAGTTCCCTAGCGGGCACTTGGACCATGTGGGTTCCATAGCGGGCATTTGGACTATCTAGGTTACCTAACGGGCACTTGGTCTATGTAGGTTCCCTAGCGGGCAATTGGATTATGTAGGTTCCCTATCGGGCAATTAGACTATGTAGGTTAACTAGCAGGCCCTTGGACGATTTAGGTTAACTAGCGGGCCCTTACACTATGTAGTTTAACTAGCGGGACCATGAATTATGTAGGTTTACTAGCAGGCACTTGGACTATCTAGGTTATCTAGCGAGCACTTGGACTATCTAGGTTAACTAGCGGGCATTTGGAATATTAGGGCCCATAGCGGACATTTGGACTATATTTGTTACCTAGCGGGCACTTGGACTATCTAGGTTAACTAACGGGCACTTGGACTATATAGGTTCCCTATCGGGCACTTGGAGAATGTAGGTTATCTAGGGGGCACTAGGACAATGTAGGTTACCTAGCGGGCCCTTGGACTATCTAGGTTACCTAGGGGGTACCTGGACTATGTAGGTTAACTAGTGGGCACTTGGACTATCTAGGTTACCTAGCAGGCACTTGGAATATGTAGGTTAACTAGCCGGCACTTGGACTTTCTAGGTTACCTAGCGGGCACTTGGACTATGTACGTTCCCTAGCGGGCACTTGGACTATCTAGATTAACTAGCGGGCACTTGGACTATCTAGGTTAACTAGCGTGCACTTGGACTATGTACGTTTCCTAGCGGGTACTTGGACTAGATCGGTTCCCTAGGGGGCACTTGGTCTATCTAGGTTAACTAGCGAGCACTTGGACTATCTAGGTTAACTAGCGGGCATTTGGAATATTAGGGCCCCTAGCGGGCATTTGGACTATATTGGTTACCTAGCGGGCACTTGGACTATGTAGGTTAACGAACGGGCACTTGGACTATGTAGGTAACCTAGTGGTCATTTGAACTCTCTAGGTTACCTAGCGGGCACTTAGACTATGTAGGTTAACTAGCGGGCACTTGGACTATCTAGGTTAACTCGCGGGCCCTTGGACGATGTAGGTTAACTAGCGGGCCCTTGCACTATGTAGGTTAACTAGCGGGCCCATGGATTATGTAGGTTTACTAGCAGGCACTTAGACTATCTAGGTTAACTAGCGGGCACTTGGACTATGTAGTTTCCCTAGCGGGCATTTGGACTATTTATTTTACCTAGCGGGCACTTGGACTATGGGGGTTCCCTAGCGGGCACTTGGACTATCTAGGTTTCCTAGCAGGCAATTTGACTATCTAGGTTAACTAACGGGCACTTGGACTATGTAGGTTGCCTAGCGGGCACTTGGATTATGTAGGTTCCCTATCGGGCACTTGGACTATGTAGGTTAACTAGCGGGCACTTGGATTATCTCGGTTAACGAACGGGCACTAGGACTATGTAGGTTACCTAGCCGCCACTGGGACTATCTAGGTTAGCTAACAGGCACTTGGACTATCTAGGTTCCCTAGCGGGCACTTGTACTATCTAGGTTACCTAGCTGGCACTTGGACTATGTAGGTCAACTAGCGGGCCCTTGGACTATCTATGTTAGCCAGCGGGCACTTAGATTATGTAGGTTAACTAGCGGGAACTTGGAATATGTAGGTTAAGTAGCGGACACTTGCACTATGAAGGTTAACTAGCGGGCACATGGAGTATGTAGGTTTACTAGCGGGCCCTTGGACTATCTAGGTTACCTAGCGGGCACTTGGACTATGTAGGCTAACTAGGGGGCCCTTGGACGATCTAGGTTACCTAGCGGGTACTTGAACTATCTAGGTTACCTGGCGGGCACTTGAACTATGTACGTTCCCTAGCGGGCACTTGGACTTTCTATGTTAACTAGAGGGCACTTGGAATATGTAGGTTAACTAGTGGACACTTGCACTATGTAGGTTACCTAGCAGTCACTTGGACTATCTAGGTTAACTAGCGGGCACTTGGACTATGTAGGTCAACTAGCGGGCCCTTGGACTATCTAGGTTAGCCAACGGGCACTTAGATTATGTAGGTTAACTAGAGGGCACTTGGAATATGTAGGTTAAGTAGCGGACACTTGCACTATGAAGGTTAACTAGCGGGCCCATGGACTATGTAGGTTTACTAGCGGGCCCTTGGACTATCAAGGTTCCCTAAAGGGCACTTGGACTATCTAGGTTACCGAACGGGCACTTGGACTATCTAGGTTACCTTGGACTTCTAGGTTAACAAACAGGCACTTGGACTATGTATGTTGCATAGCGGGCAATTGGACTATCTAGGTTAGGTAACGGGCACTTGGACTATCTAGGTTTCTTAGCGGGCACTTGGACGAACTAGGTTAACTAGAGGGCACTTGGACTATCTAGGTTAACTAGCGTGCACTTGGACTATCTAGGTAAACTAGCGTGCACTTGGACTATCTAGGTTTCTTAGCGGATAATTGGACTATGTAGGTTAACTAGTGGGCCATTGGGCTATGTAGATTAACTAGAGGCACTTGGACTATCTACGTTAACTAGCGGGCCCTTAGCCTATGTAGATTCCCCAGCTGGCATTTGGACTATATAGATAACCTAGACGGCACTTTGACTTTGTAGATTACCTAGCGGCACATGGAATATCTAGGTTACCTAGCTGTCACTTGAACTATCTACGTTATAGCGGGTTTTTAGAGTATGTAGGTTACCAACCGGGCTGTTGGACTATCTAGGTTACCAAGCGGGGACGTGGACTATCTAGGTTAACTAACAGGCACTTGGACTGTGTAGATTCCCTAGCGGGCCCTTGGACTATGTAAGTTCCCTAGGGGGCACTTGGACTATGTGGGATTCCTGGCGGGCATTTGGACTATCTAGGTTACCTAACGGGCTCTTGGACTCTGTACGTTCCCTAGCGGGCCCTTGGATTATGTAGGTTCCCTATCGGGCACTTGGACTATGTATATTAACTAGAGGGCATTTGGACTATGTAGGTTACCTAGCGGGCACTTGGACTATGTAGGTTCCTTATCGGGCACTTGGAGAATGTAGGTTAACTAGGGGGCACTAGGACTATGTAGGTTACCTAGCGGGCCCTTGGACTATCTAGGTTACCTAGGGGGAACCTGTACTATTTGGTTAACTAGTGGGCACTTGGACTATCTATGTTACCTAGCAGGCACTTGGACTATGTACGTTCCCTAGCGGGCACTTGGACTATCTACGTTACCTAGCGGACACTTGGACTATGTACGTTTCCTGGAGGGTACTTGGACTAGATAGGTTCCCTAGTGGGCAATTGGTCTATCTAGGTTAACTAGCGAGCACTTGGACTATCTAGGTTAACTAGCGGGCATATGGACTATTAGGGCCCCTAGCGCGCATTTGGACTATATAGATTACCTAGCGGGAACTTAGACTTTGTAGGTTACCTAGCGGGCACTTGGACTATCTAAGTTACCAAGCTGGCACTTGAACTATCTACGTTACCTAGCGGGTACTTGGAGTATGTAGGTTACCTACCGGGCTGATGGACTATCTAGGTTACCTAGCGGGCACTTGGACTATCTAGGTTAACTAACGGGCACTTGGACTATGTAGGTTCCCTAGCGGGCACTTGGACTATGTAAGTTCCCTAGCGGGCACTTGGAATATGTGGGTTCCATAGCGGGCATTTGGAATATCTAGGTTACCTAACGGGCACTTGGTCTATGTAGGTTCCCTAACGGGCAATTGGATTATGTAGGTTCCCTATCGGGCACTTGGACTATGTAGGTTAACTAGCGGGCATTTGGACTATGTAGGTTACCTAGCGGGCACTTGTTCTATGTAGGTTCCCCATCGGGCACTTGGAGAATGTAGGTTAACTAGGGGGCACTAGGACAATGTAGGTTACCTAGCGGGCCCATGGACTATCTAGGTTACCTAGGGGGAACCTGGACTATGTAGGTTAACTAGTGGGCACTTAGACAATCTAGGTTACCTAGCAGGCACTTGGAATATGTAGGTTAACTAGCGGGCACTTGGACTATCTAGGTTACCTAGCGGGAACTTGGACTATGTACATTCCCTAGCGGGCACTTGGACTATCTACTTTACCTAGCGGGCACTTGGACTATGTACGTTTCCTAGCGGGTACTTGGACTAGATAGGTTCCCTAGCGGGCACTTGATCTATCTAGGTTAACTAGCGGGCACTTGGACTATCTAGGTTAACTAGCGAGCACTTGGACTATCTAGGTTAACTAGCGGGCATTTGGAATATTAGGGCCCCTAGCGGGCATTTGGACAATATTGGTTACCTAGCGGGCACTTGGACTATGTAGGTTAACTAACGGGCACTTGGACTATGTAGGTAACCTAGTGGTCACTTGAAATGTCTAGGTTACCTAGCGGGCACTTAGACTATGTAGGTTAACTAGCGGGCACTTGGACTATCTAGGTTAACTCGCGGGCCCTTGGACGATGTAGGTTAACTAGCGGGCCCTTGCACTATGTAGGTTAACTAGCGGGCCCATGGATTATGTAGGTTTACTAGCAGGCACTTGGACTATCTAGGTTAACTAGCGGGCACTTGGACTATGTAGTTTCCCTAGCGGGCATTTGGACTATTTAGGTTACCTAGCGGGCACTTGGACTATGTGGGTTACCTAGCGGGTACTTGGACTATCTAGGTTACCTAGCAGGCAATTTGACTATCTAGGTTAACTAACGGGCACTTGGACTATGTAGGTTACCTAGCGGGCACGTGGATTATGTAAGTTCCCTATCGGGCACTTGGACTATGTAGGTTAACTAGCGGGCACTTGGATTATCTAGGTTAACGAACGGGCACTAGGACTATGTAGGTTACCTAGCTGCCACTGGGACTATCTAGGTTAGCTAACAGGCACTTTGACTATCTAGGTTCCCTAGCGGGCACTTGTACTATCTAGGTTACCTAGCTGGCATGGACTATGTAGGTCAACTAGCGGGCCCTTGGACTATCTATGTTAGCCAACGGGCACTTAGATTATGTAGGTTAACTAGCGGGAACTTGGAATACGTAGGTTAAGTAGCGGACACTTGCACTATGAAGGTTAACTAGCGGGCCCATGGAGTATGTAGGTTTACTAGCGGGCCCTTGGACTATGTAGGTTACCTAGCGGGCACTTGGACTATGTAGGCTAACTAGGGGGCCCTTGGACGATCTAGGTTACCTAGCGGGTACTTGAACTATCTAGGTTAACTAGCGGGCACTTGCACTGTCTAGGTTACCTGGCGGGCACTTGGACGATGTACGTTCCCTAGCGGGCACTTGGACTATCTATGTTAACTAGAGGGCACTTGGAATATGTAGGTTAACTAGCGGACACTTGCACTATGTAGGTTACATAGCACTCACTTGGCCTATCTAGGTTAACTAGCGGGCACTTGGACTATGTAGGTCAACTAGCGGGCCCTTGGACTATCTAGGTTATCCAACGGGCACTTAGATTATGTAGGTTAACTAGAGGGCACTTGGAATATGTAGGTTAAGTAGCGGACACTTGCACTATGAAGGTTAACTAGCGGGCCCATGGACTATGTAAGTTTACTAGCGGGCCCTTGGACTATCTAGGTTCCCTAAAGGGCACTTGGACTATCTAGGTTACCGAACGGGCAATTGGACTATCTAGGTTACCTAGGGGGCACTTGGACTTCTAGGTTAACGAACGGGCACTTGGACTATGTATGTTGCATAGCGGGCAATTGGACTATCTAGGTTAGGTAACGGGCACTTGGACTATCTAGGTTTCTTAGCGGGCACTTGGATGAACTAGGTTAACTAGAGGGCACGAGGACTATCTACATTACCTAGCGTGTACTTGGAGTATGTAGTTTACGTACTGGGCTGTTGGACTATCTAGGTTACCTAGCGGGAACTTGGACTATCTAGGTTAACTAACGGGCACTTGGACTGTGTAGATTCCCTAGCGGGCCTTGGACTATGTAAGTTCCCTAGCGGGCACTTGGACTATGTGGGTTTCCTGGCGGGCATTTGGACTATCTAGGTTACCTAAGGGGCACGTGCACTATGTAAGTTCCCTAGCGGGCACTTGGATTATGTAGGTTACCCATCGGGCACTTGGACTATGTAGATTAACTAGAGGGCATTTGGCCTATGTAGGTTACCTAGCGGGCACTTGGATTATGTAGGTTCCCTATCGGGCACTTGGAGAATGTAGGTTAACTAGGGGGTACTAGGACTATGTAGGTGACCTAGCGGGCCCTTGGACTATCTAGCTTACCTAAGGGGAACCTGGACTATGTAGGGTAACTAGTGGGCACTTGGACTATCTACGTTACCTAGAGGGCACTTGAACTATGTACGTTTCCAAGAGGGTACTTGGACTAGATAGGTTCCCTAGCGGGCACTTGGTCTATCTAGGTTAACTAGGGAGCACTTGGACTATCTAGGTTAACTAGCAGGCATATGTACTATTAGGACCCTAGCGGGCATTTTGACTATATTGGTTACCTAGCGGGCACGTGGACTATGTAGGTTAACGAACGGGCACATGGACTATGTAGGTAAACTAGTGGTCACTTGAAATGTCTAGATTACCTAGCGGGCACTTGGACTATGTAGGTTAACTAGCGGGCACTTGGACTATCTAGGTTACCTAGGGAGCTTTTGGACGATGTAGGTTAACTAGCGGGCCCTTGGACTATGTAGGTTAACTAGCGGGCACTTGGACTATGTAGGTTACCTAGTGGGCACTTGGACGATCTAGGTTAACTAGCGGGTACTTGGACTATGTAGGTTAACTAGCGGGCCCTTGGACTATGTAGATTAACTAACGGCACTTGGACTATCTACGTTAACTAGCGGGCCCTTGCACTATGTAGGTTAACTAGCGGGCCCATGGATTATGTAGCTTTACTAGAAGGCACTTGGACTATCTAGGTTATCTAGCGGGCACTTGGACTATCTAGGTTAACTAGCGGGCATTTGGAATATTTAGGTTACCTAGCGGGAACTTAGACTCTGTACGTTACCTAGCGGGCACTTGGACTATCTAGGTTACCTAGCTGGCACTTGAACTATCTACGTTACCTAGCGGGTACTTGGAGTATGTAGGTTACGTACCGGGCTGTTGGACTATCTAGGTTACCTAGCGGGCACTTGGACTATCTAGGTTAACTAACGGGCATTTGGACTATGTAGGTTCCCTATCGTGCACTTGGAAAATGTAGGTTAACTAGGGGGCACTAGGACTATGTAGGATACCTAGCGGGCCCTTAGACTATCTAGGTTACCTAGGGAGCATTTGGACTATGTAGGCTCCCTAGCGGTCATTTGGACTATATAGATTACCTAGCGGGAACATAGACTTTGTAGGTTACCTAGCGGGCACTTGGACTATCTAGGTTACCTAGCTGGCACTTGAACTATCTATGTTACCTAGCAGGTACTTGGAGTATGTAGGTTACCTACCGGGCTGTTGGACTATCTAGGTAACCTAGCGGGCACTTGGACTATCTAGGTTAACTAACGGGCACTTGGACTATGTAGGTTCCCTAGCGGGCCCTTGGACTATGTAAGTTCCCTAGCGGGCACTTGGACTATGTGGGTTCCATAGCGGGCATTTGGACTATCTAGGTTACCTAACGGGCACTTGGTCTATGTAGGTTCCCTAGTGGGCAATTGGATTATGTAGGTTCCCTATCGGGCAATTAGAGTATGTAGGTTAACTAGCGGGCCCTTGGACGATTTAGGTTAACTAGCGGGCCCTTGCACTATGTAGGTTAACTAGCGGGCCCATGGATTATGTAGCTTTACTAGCAGGCACTTGGACTATCTAGGTTATCTAGCGGGCACTTGGACTATCTAGGTTAACTAGCGGGTATTTGGAATATTTAGGTTACCTAGCGGGAACGTAGACTCTGTACGTTACCTAGCGGGCACTTGGACTATCTAGGTTGCCCAGCTGGCACTTGAACTATCTACGTTACCTAGCGGGTACTTGGAGTATGTAGGTTACGTACCGGGTTGTTGGACTATCTAGGTTACCTAGCGGGCACTTGGACTATCTAGGTTAACTAACGGGCACTTGGACTATGTAGGTTCCTTATCGGGCACTTGGAAAATGTAGGTTAACTAGGGGGCACTAGGACTATGTAGGTTACCTAGCGGGCCCTTAGACTATCTAGGTTACCTAGCGGGCATTTGGACTATGTAGGCTCCCTAGCGGTCATTTGGACTATATAGATTACCTAGCGGGAACTTAGACTTTGTAGGTTACCTAGCGGGCACTTGGACTATCTAGGTTACCTAGCTGGCACTTGAACTATCTATGTTACCTAGCAGGTACTTGGAGTATGTAGGTTACCTAGCGGGCTGTTGGACTATCTAGGTTACCAAGCGGGGACTTGGACTATCTAGGTTAACTAACGGGCACTTGGACTGTGTAGATTCCCTAGCGGGCCCTTGGACTATGTAAGTTCCCTAGCGTGCACTTGGACTATGTGGGTTTCCTGGCGGGCATTTGGACTATCTAGGTTACCTAACGGGCACGTGGACTATGTAAGTTCCCTAGCGGGCACTTGGATTATGTAGGTTCCCTATCGGGCACTTGGACTATGTAGATTAACTAGAGGGCATTTGGCCTATGTAGGTTACCTAGCGGGCACTTGGATTATGTAGGTTCCCTATCGGGCACTTGGAGAATGTAGGTTAACTAGGGGGTACTAGGACTATGTACGTGACCTAGCGGGCCCTTGGACTATCTAGGTTACCTATGGGGAACCTGGACTATGTAGGGTAACTAGTGGGCACTTGGACTATCTACGTTACCTAGAGGGCACTTGGACTATGTACGTTTCCTGGCGGGTACTTGGACTAGATAGGTTCCCTAGCGGGCACTTGGTCTATCTAGGTTAACTAGCGAGCACTTGGACTATCTGTGTTAACTAGCGGGCATATGTACTATTAGGACCCTAGCGGGCATTTTGACTATATTGGTTACCTAGCGGGCACGTGGACTATGTAGGTTAACGAACGGGCACTTGGACTATGTAGGTAAACTAGTGGTCACTTGAAATGTCTAGATTACCTAGCGGGCACTTGGACTATGTAGGTTAACTAGCGGGCACTTGGACTATCTAGGTTACCTAGGGAGCTTTTGGACGATGTAGGTTAACTAGCGGGCCCTTGGATTATGTAGGTTAACTAGCGGGCGCTTGGACTATGTAGGTTACCTAGTGGGCACTTGGACGATCTAGGTTAACTAGCGGGTACTTGGACTATATAGGTTAACTAGCGGGCCCGTGGACTATGTAGATTAACTAACGGCACTTGGACTATCTACGTTAACTAGCGGGCCCTTGCACTATGTAGGTTAACTAGCGGGCCCATGGATTATGTAGCTTTACTAGAAGGCACTTGGACTATCTAGGTTATCTAGCGGGCACTTGGACTATCTAGGTTAACTAGCGGGCATTTGGAATATTTAGGTTACCTAGCGGGAACTTAGACTCTGTACGTTACCTAGCGGGCACTTGGACTATCTAGGTTACCTAGCTGGCACTTGAACTATCTACGTTACCTAGCGGGTACTTGGAGTATGTAGGTTACGTACCGGGCTGTTGGACTATCTAGGTTACCTAGCGGGCACTTGGACTATCTAGGTTAACTAACGGGCATTTGGACTATGTAGGTTCCCTATCGTGCACTTGGAAAATGTAGGTTAACTAGGGGGCACTAGGACTATGTAGGATACCTAGCGGGCCCTTAGACTATCTAGGTTACCTAGGGAGCATTTGGACTATGTAGGCTCCCTAGCGGTCATTTGGACTATATAGATTACCTAGCGGGAACATAGACTTTGTAGGTTACCTAGCGGGCACTTGGACTATCTAGGTTACCTAGCTGGCACTTGAACTATCTATGTTACCTAGCAGGTACTTGGAGTATGTAGGTTACCTACCGGGCTGTTGGACTATCTAGGTTACCTAGCGGGCACTTGGACTATCTAGGTTAACTAACGGGCACTTGGACTATGTAGGTTCCCTAGCGGGCCCTTGGACTATGTAGGTTCCCTAGCGGGCACTTGGACCATGTGGGTTCCATAGCGGGCATTTGGACTATCTAGGTTACCTAACGGGCACTTGGTCTATGTAGGTTCCCTAGCGGGCAATGGATTATGTAGGTTCCCTATCGGGCAATTAGACTATGCAGGTTAACTAGAGGGCCCTTGGACGATTTAGGATAACTAGCGGGCCCTTGCACTATGTAGGTTAACTAGCGGGCCCATGGATTATGTAGGTTTACTAGCAGGCACTTGGACTATCTAGGTTATCTAGCGGGCACTTGGACTATCTAGGTTAACTAGCGGGCATTTGGAATATTTAGGTTACCTAGCAGGAACTTAGACTCTTTACGTTACCTAGCGGGCACGTGGACTATCTAAGTTACCTATCTGGCACTTGAACTATCTACGTTACCTAGCGGGTACTTGGAGTATGTAGGTTACGTACCGGGCTGTTGGACTATCTAGGTTACCTAGCGGGCACTTGGACTATCTAGGTTAACTAACGGGCACTTGGACTATGTAGGTTCCCTATCGGGCACTTGGAGAATGTAGGTTAACTAGGGGGCACTAGGACAATGTAGGTTACCTAGCGGGCCCTTGGACTATCTAGGTTACCTAGGGGGAACCTGGACTATGTAGGTTAACTAGTCGGCACTTGGACTATCTACGTTACCTAGCAGTCACTTGGAATATGTAGGTTAACTAGCGGGCACTTGGACTATCTAGATTACCTAGCGGGCACTTGGACTATGTACGTTCCCTAGCGGGCACTTGGACTATCTACGTTCCCTAGCGGGCACTTGGACTATGTACGTTTCCTAGCGGGTACTTGGACTAGATAGGTTCCCTAGCGGGCAATTGGTCTATCTAGGTTAACTAGGGAGCACTTGGACTATCTAGGTTAACTAGCGGGCATTTGGAATATTAGGGCCCCTAGCGGGCATTTGGACTATATTCGTTACCTAGCGGGCACTTGGACTATCTAGGTTAACTAACGGGCACTTGGACTATGTAGGTTCCCTATCGGGCACTTGGAGAATGTAGGTTAACTAGGGGGCACTAGGACAATGTAGGTTACCTAGCGGGCCCTTGGACAATCTAGGTTACCTAGGGGGAACCTGGACTATGTAGGTTAACTAGTGGGCACTTGGACTATCTAGGTTACCTAGCAGGCACTTGGAATATGTAGGTTAACTAGCGGGCACTTGGACTATCTAGGTTACCTAGCGGGCACTTGTTCTATTTACGTTCCCTAGCGGGCACTTGGACTATCTACGGTACCTAGCGGGCACTTGGATTATGTACGTTTCCTAGCGGGTACTTGGACTAGATAGGTTCCCTAGCAGGCACTTGGTCTATCTAGGTTAACTAGCGAGCACTTGGACTATGTAGGTTAACTAGCGGGCATTTGGAATATTAGGGTCCCTAGCGGGCATTTGGACTATATTGGTTACCTAGCGGGCACTTGGACTCTGTAGGTTAACGAACGGGCACTTGGACTATGTAGGTAACCTACTGGTCATTTGAACTGTCTAGGTTACCTAGCGGGCACTTACACTATGTAGGTTAACTAGCGGGCACTTGGACTATCTAGGTTAACTCGCGGGCCCTTGGACGATGTAGGTTAACTAGCGGGCCCTTGCACTATGTAGGTTAACTAGCGGGCCCATGGATTATGTAGGTTTACTAGCAGGCACTTAGACTATCTATGTTAACTAGCGGGCACTTGGACTATGTAGTTTCCCTAGCGGGCATTTGGACTATTTAGGTTACCTAGCGGGCACTTGGACTATGTGGGTTACCTAGCGGGCACTTGGACTATCTAGGTTACCTAGCAGGCAATTTGACTATCTAGGTTAACTAACGGGCACTTGGACTATGTAGGTTGCCTAGCGGGCACTTGGATTATGTAGGTTCCCTATCGGGCACTTGGACTATGTAGGTTAACTAGCGGGCACTTGGATTATCTAGGTTAACGAACGAGCACTAGGACTATGTAGGTTACCTAGCCGCCACTGGGACTATCTAGGTTAGCTAACAGGCACTTGGACTATCTAGGTTCCCTAGCGGGCACTTGTACTATCTAGGTTACCTAGCTGGCACTTGGACTATGTAGGTCAACTAGCGGGCCCTTGGACTATGTAGATTAACTAGCGGCACTTGGACTATCTAAGTTAACTAGTGGGCCCTTGGACTATGTAGATTCCCTAGCGGGCACTTGGACTATATATGTTCCAAAACGGGCACTTGGACTATGTAGGTTCCCTAGCAGTCACTTGGACTATGTAGGTTCCAGAGCGGGCACTTGGGCTATGTAGATTAACTAAGGGGCCCTTGGACGATCTAGGTTACCTAGCAGGTACTTGAACTATCTAGGTTAACTAGCGGGCAATTGCATTATCTAGGTTACCTAGCGGGCACTTGGACTATCCATTTTAACTAGCGGGCATTTGGAATATGTAGGTTAACTAGCGGACATTTGCACTATGTAGGTTACCTAGCAGGCACTTGGTCTATCTAGGTTAACTAGCGGGCACTTGGACTATCTAGGTTAACTAGCGTGCACTTGGACTGTGTAGGTTCCCTAGGGGACACTTGGATTATGTAGGTTCCCTATCGGGCACTTGGATTATGTAGGTTAACTAGCGGGCCCTTGGACTATCTAGGTTACCTAGCGGGCACTTGAACTATGTAGGTTAACTACTGGGCACTTGCACTATCTAGGTTACCGAACGGGCATTTGGATTATGTAGGTAACCTAGCAGGCACTTGGAGAGTCTAGGTTACCTAGCGGGCACTTGGATTTCTAGGTTAACGAACGGGCACTTGGACTATGTATGTTGCATAGCGGGCAATTGGACTATCTAGGTTAGGTAACGGGCACTTGGACTATCTAGGTTTCTTAGTGGGCATTTGGACGATCTAGGTTAACTAGAGGGCACTTGTACTATCTAGGTTAACTAGCGTGAACTTGGACTATCTAGGTTTCTTAGCGGGTACTTGGACTATGTAGGTTAACTAGCGGGCCCTTGGACTATGTAGATTAATTAGCGGCACTTGGGCTATCTACGTTAACTAGCGGGCCCTTGGACTATGTAGATTCCCTAGCTGGCATTTGGACTATATAGATAACGTAGCGGGCACCTTGACTTTGTAGGTTACCTAGCGGCACAAGGACTATCTAGGTTACCTAGCTGGCACTTGAACTATCTACGTTATAGCGGGTTCTTAATATATGTAGGTTACCTAGCGGGCTGTTGGACTATCTAGGTTACCAAGTGGGCACTTGGTCTATCTAGGTTAACTAAAGGGCACTTGGACTGTGTAGATTCCCTAGCGGGCCCTTGGACTATGTAAGTTCCCTAGCGGGCACTTGGACTATATGGGTTTCCTGGTGGGCATTTGGACTATCTAGGTTACCAAACGGGCACTTGGACTATGTAGGTTCCCTAGCGGGCACTTGGATTATGTACGTTCCCTATCGGGCACTTGGACTATGTAGATTAACTAGAGGGCATTTGGACTATGTAAGTTACCTAGCGGGCACTTGGATTATGTAGGTTCCCTATCGGGCACTTGGAGAATGTAGGTTAACTAGGGGGCACTAGGACTATGTAGGTTACCTAGCGGGCCCTTGGATTATCTAGGTTACCTAGGGGGAACCTTGACTATGTAGGTTAACTAGTGGGCACTTGGACTATCTAGGTTACCTAGCAGGCACTAGGACTATGTACGTTCCCTAGCGGGCACTTGGACTATCTTCGTTACCTAGCGGGCACTTGGACTATGTACGTTACCTACCGGGCACATGGACTATGCACGTTTCCTAGCGGGTACTTGGACTAGATAGGTTAACTAGCGAGCACTTAGACTATCTAGGTTACCTAGCTGGCACTTGAACTATCTACGTTATAGCGGGTTCTTAGGGTATGTAGGTTACCTAGCGGGCTGTTGGACTATCTAGGTTACCAAGTGGGCACTTGGACTATCTAGGTTAACTAAAGGGCACTTGGACTGTGTAGATTCCCTAGTGGGCCCTTGGACTATGTAAGTTCCCTAGCGGGCACTTGGACTATGTGGGTTTCCTGGCGGGCATTTGGACTATCTAGGTTACCAAACGGGCACTTGGACTATGTACGTTCCCTAGCGGGTACTTGGATTATGTACGTTCCCTATCGGGCACTTGGACTATGTAGATTAACTAGAGGGCATTTGGAGTATGTAGGTTACCTAGCGGGCACTTGGACTATGTGGGTTTCTGGCGGGCATTTTGACTATCTAGGTTACCAAACGGGCACTTGGACTATGTAGGTTCCCTAGCGGGCACTTGGATTATGTACGTTCCCTATCGGGCACTTGGACTATGTAGATTAACTAGAGGGCATTTGGAGTATGTAGGTTACCTAACGGGCACTTAGACTATGTAGGTTCCCTATCGGGCACTTGGAGAATGTAGGTTAACTAGGGGGCACTATGTAGATTCCCAATCGGGCACTTGGAGAATGTAGGTTAACTAGGGGGCACTAGGACTATGTAGGTTACCTAGCGGGCCCTAGGACTTTCTAGGTTACCTAGGGGGAACCTGGAGTATGTAGGTTTACTAGTGGGCACTTGGACTATCTAGGTTACCTAGCAGGCACTTGGACTATGTACGTTCCCTAGCGGGCACTTGGACTATCTACGTTACCTAGCGGGAACTTCGACTATGTACGTTACCTAGCAGGCACTTGGAATATGTACGTTTCCTGGCGGGTACTTGGACTAGATAGGTTCCCTAGCGGGCACTTGGTCTATCTAGGTTAACTAGCGAGCACTTGGACTATCTAGGTTAACTAGCAGGCATATGGACTATTAGTGCCCCTAGCGGGCATTTGGATTATATTTGTTACCTAGCGGGCACTTGGACTATGTAGGTTAACAAACGGGCACTTGGACTATGTAGGTAACCTAGTGGTCACTTGAACTGTCTAGGTTACCTAGCGGGCACGTGGACTATGTAGGTTAACTAGTGGGCACTTGGACTATCTAGGTTAACTAGCGGGCCCTTGGACGATGTAGGTTAACTACTGGGCCCTTGGACTATGTAGGTTAACTAGCGGGCCTTTGGACTATGTAGGTTACCTAGTGGGCACTTGAACGATCTAGGTTAACTAGCGGGTACATGGACTATGTAGGTTAACTAGCGGGCCCTTGGACTATGTAGATTAACTAGCAGCACTTGGACTATCTACGTTAACTAGCGGGCCCTTGGACTATGTAGATTCCCTATCGGGCACTTGGACTATGTAGGTTCCAGAGCGGGCACTTAGACTATGTAGGTTCCCTAGCAGTCACTTGGACTATGTAAGTTCCAGAGCGAACACTTAGAATATCTAAGTTCAATAGCGGGCACTTGTACTATGTAGGTTAATTTGCGGACACTTGGACGATCTAGGTTAACTAGCGGGTACTTGAATTATGTAGGTTAACTAGCAGGCCCTTGAACTATGTAGATTAACTAGCGGGCACTTGGTCTATGTAGGTTCCCTGGCGGGCACTTGGACTCTGTATGTTGCCTACGGACACTTGAACTATGTAAGTTAACTACCGGGCACTTGGACTATGTAGGTTAACTAACGGGCCCTTGTACTATCTAGGTTACCTATCAGGCACTTGGACTATGTAGGTAACCTAGCGGGCACTTGGAGGGTGTAGGTTACCTAGCAGGCACTTGGACTTCTAGGTTAACGAACGGGCACTTGGACAATGTATTTTGCATAGCGGGCAATTGGACTATCTAGGTTAGGTAACGGGCACTTGGACTATCTAGGTTTCTTAGCGGGCAATTGGACGATCTAGGTTAACTAGAGGGCACTTGGACTATCTAGGTTAACTAGCGTGCACTTGGACTATCTAGGTTTCTTAGCGGGTACTTGGACTATGTAGGTTAAATAGTGGGCCATTGATCTATGTAGAATAACTAGCGGCACTTGGACTATCTACGTTAATTAGCGGGCCCTTGGACTATGTAGATACCCTAGCGGGCATTTGGACTATATAGATAACCTAGCGGGCACTTTGACTTTGTAGGTCACCTAGCGGCACATGGACTATCTAGGTTACCTGGCTGGCACTTGAACTATCTACGTTATAGCGGGATCTTGGAGCATGTAGGTTACCTAGCGGGCTGTTGGACTATCTAGGTTACCAAGCGGGCACTTGGACTATCTAGGTTACCTAGCTGGCACTAGGACTATGAAGGTTCCCTAGCGGGCACTAGGATTATCTAGGTTACCTAGCGGGCACTTGGACTATGTAGGTCAACTAGCGGGCACTTGGATTATGTAGGTTCCCTATCGGGCACTTGGACTATGTAGGTTAACTAGAGGGCATTTGGACTATGTAGGTTACCTAGCGGGCACTTGGACTATGTAGGTTCCCTATCGGGCACGTGGAAAATGTAGGTTAACTAGGGGGCACTAGGACTATGTAGGTTACCTAGCGGGCCCTTAAACTATCTAGGTTACCTAGCGGGCATTTGGACTATGTAGGCTCCCTAGCGGTCATTTGGACTATATAGATTACCTAGCAGGCACTTAGACTTTGTAGGTTACCTAGCGGGCACTTGGACTATCTAGGTTACCTAGCTGGCACTTGAACTATCTATGTTACCTAGCGGGTACTTGGAGTATGTAGGTTACCTACCGGGCGGTTGTACTATCTAGGTTACCACGCGGGCACTTGGACTATCTAGGTTAACTAACAGGCACTTGGACTGTGTAGGTTCCCTAGCGGGCCCTTGGACTATGTAAGTTCCCTAGCGGGCACTTGGACTATGTGGGTTTCCTGGCGGGCATTTGGACTTTCTAGGTTACCTAACGGGCACTTGGATTATGTACGTTCCCTATCGGGCACTTGGACTATGTAGAATAACTAGAGGGCATTTGGACTATGTAGGTTACCTAGCGGGCACTTGGACTATGTAGCTTCCCTATCGGGCACTTGGAAAATGTAGGTTAACTAGGGGGCACTAGGACTATGTAGGTTGCCTAGCGGGCCCTTAGACTATCTAGGTTACCTAGCGGGCATTTGGACTATATAGATTCCCTAGCGGGCACTTAGACTTTGTAGGTTACCTAGCGGGCACTTGGACTATCTAGGTTACCTAGCTGACACTTGAACTATCTACATTACCTAGCAGGTACTTGGAGTATGTAGATTACCTACCGGGCTGTTGGAATATCTAGGTTACCTAGAAGGCACTGGGACTATCTAGGTTAACTAACGGGCACTTGTACTATGTAGGTTCCCTAGCGGGCCCTTGGACGATGTAAGTTCCCTAGCGGGCACTTGGACTATGTGGGTTCCCTAGCGGGCATTTGGACTATCTAGATTACCTAACGGGCACTTGGACTAGGTAGGTTCCCTAGCGGGCAATTGGATTATGTAGGTTCCCTATCGGGCACTTGGACTATGTAGGTTAACTAGCGGGCATTTGGACTATGTAGGTTACCGAGCAGGCACTTGAACTATGTAGGTTCCCTATCGGGCACTTTGAGAATGTAGGTTAACTAGGGGGCACTAGGACTATGTAGGTTACCTAGCGGGCCCTTGGACTATCTAGGTGACCTAAGGGGAACCTGGACTATGTAGGTTAACTAGTGGGCACTTAGATTATCTAGGTTACCTAGCAGGCACTTGGACTATGTACGTTCCCTAGCGGGCATTTGGACTATCTAGGTTACCTAACGGGCACTTGGACTAGGTAGGTTCCCTAGCGGGCACATGGATTATGTAGGTTCCCTATCGGGCACTTGGACTATGTAGGTTAACTAGCGGGCATTTGGACTATGTAGGTTACCTAGCGGGCACTTGGACTATGTAGGTTCCCTATCGGGCACTTTGAGAATGTAGGTTAACTAGGGGGCACTAGGACTATGTAGGTTACCTAGCGGGCCCTTGGACTATCTAGGTTACCTAGGGGGAACCTGGACTATGTAGGTTAACTAGTGGGCACTTGGACAATCTAGGTTACCTAGCAGGCACTTGGACTATGTACGTTCCCTAGCAGGCACTTGGATTATGTAGGTTCCCTATTTGGAACTTGGACTATGTAGAATAACTAGAGGGCATTTGGACTATGTAGGTTACCTAGCGGGCACTTGGACTATGTAGGTTCCCTATCGGGCACATGGAAAATGTAAGTTAACTAGGGGGCACTAGGACTATGTAGGTTACCTAGGGGGCCCTTAGACTATCTTGGTTACCTAGCGGGCATTTGGATTATGTAGGCTCCCTAGCGGTCATTTGGACTATCTAGGTTACCTAGCTGGCACTTGAACTATCTACGTTACCTAGCGGGTACTTGGAGTATGTAGGTTACCTACCGGGCTGTTGGACTATCAAGGTTACCTAGCGGGCATTGGGACTATCTAGGTTAACTAACGGTCACTTGGACTATGTAGGTTCCCAAGCGGGCCTGGACTATGTAAGTTCCCTAGCGTGCACTTTGACTATGTGGGTTCCCTAGCGGGCATTTGGACTATCTAGGTTACCTAACGGGCACTTGGACTATGTAGGTTCCCTAGCGGGCACTTGCATTATGTAGGTTCCCTATCGGGCACTTGGACTATGTAGGTTAACTAGCAGGCATTTGGACTATGTAGGTTACCTAGCGGGCACTTTGACTATCTAGGTTCCCTATCGGGCACTTGGAGAATGTAGGTTAACTAGGGGGCACTAGGACTATGTAGGTTACCTAGCGGGCCCTTGGACTATCTAGGTTACCTAGGGGGAACCTGGACTATGTAGGTTAACTAGTGGGCACTTGGACTATCTAGGTTACCTAGCAGGCACTTGGACTATGTACGTTCCTTAGCGGGCATTGGATTATGTAGGTTCACTATCGGGCACTTGGACTATGTACTTTACCTAGCGGGCACTTGGACTATGTATGTTTCCGAGCGGGTACTTGGACTAGATAGGTTCCCTAGCGGGCACTTGGTCTATCTAGGTTAACTAGCGAGCACTTGGACTATCTAGGTTAACTAGCGGGCATATGGATTATTAGGGCCCCTAGCGGGCATTTGGACTATATTTGTTACCTAGCGGGCACTTGGATTATTTAGGTTAACGAACGGGCACTTGGACTATTTAGGTAACCTATTGGTCACTTGGACTATCTAGGTTAACTTGCGGGCCCTTGGACAATGCAGGTTAATTAGCGGGCCCTTGGATTATGTAGGTTAACTAGTGGGCACTTGGACGATCTAGGTTAACTAGCGGGTACTTGGACTATGCAGATTCCCTAGCGGGCACTTGGACTATGTATGTTCCAGAGCGGGCCCTTGGACTATGTAGGGTCCCTAGCAGTCACTTGGACTATGTAGGTTCCAGAGCGGGCACTTAGGCTAACTAGGTTCCCTAGCGGGCACTTGTACTATGTAGGTTAATTAGCGGACACTTGGACGATCTAGGTTAACTAGCGGGTACTTGGATTATGTAGGTTAAGTAGCGGGCCCTTGAACTATGTAGATTAACTAGCGGGCACTTGGAGTATGTAGGTTCCCTAGCGGGCACTTGGACTCTGTATGTTCCCTACGGACACTTGAACTATGTAAGTTAACTACCGGGCACTTGGACTATGTAGGTTAACTAGCGGGCCCTTGTACTATCTAGGTTACCTAGCGGGCACTTAGACTATGTAGGTTAACTACCGGGCACTTGCACTATCTAGGTTACCAAACGGGCATTTGGCTATGTAGGTAACCTAGCGGGCACTTGGAGAGTCTAGGTTACCTAGCGGGCACTTGGACTTCTAGGTTAACGAACGGGCACTTGGACTATGTATGTTGCATAGTGGGCAATTGGACTATCAAGGTTAGGTAACGGGCACTTGGACTATCTAGGTTTCTTAGCGGGCACTTGGAAGATCTAGGTTAACTAGAGGGCACTTGGACTAACTAGGTTAGGTAACGGGCACTTGGACTATCTAGGTTTCTTAGCGGGTACTTGGACTATGTAGGTTAACTAGTGGGCCCTTGAACTATGTAGAATAACTAGCGGGCCCTTGGACTATGTAGATACCCTAGCGGGCATTTGGACTATATAGATAACCTAGCGGGCACTTTGACATTGTAGGTTACCTAGCGGCACATGGACTATCCAGGTTACATATCTGGCACTTCAACTATCTAAGTTGCCTAGCGGGTTCTTGGAGTATGTAGGTTACCTAGCGGGCTGTTGGACTATCTAGGTTACCTAGCGGGCACTTGGACTATTTAGGTTAACTAACGGGCACTTGGACTATGTAGGTTCCCTAGCGGGCCCTAGGACTATGTAAGTTCCCTTTCGGGCACTTGGACTAGGTAGGTTCCCTAGCGGGCACTTGGTCTATCTAGGTTAACTAGCGGGCACTTGGAGTATCTGGTTAACTAGCGAGCACTTGGACTATCTAGGATGACTAGCGGGCACTTGGACTATTAGGGTCCCTAGCGGGCATTTGGACTATATTGGTTACCTAGAGGGCACTTGGACTATGTAGGTTAACGAAAAGGCACTTGGACTATGTAAGAAACCTACTGGTCACTTGAACTATCTAGGTTACTTAGCGGGCTGTTGGACTATGTACGTTCCCTAGCGGGCACTTGGACTATCTAGATTAACTAGCGGGCACTTGGACTATCTAGGTTAACTAGCGTGCACTTGGACTATGTAGGTTCCTTAGCGGGCACTTGGACTATCTAGGATGCCTAGCTGGCACTTGTACTATGTAGGTTAACTAGCGTGCCCTTGGACTATCTAGGTTACATAGCGGGCACTTGGTATGTAGGTTAACTAGCGGGCACTTGGACTATATAGTCTAACTAGTGGACACTTGCACGATCTAGGTTAACTAGCGGGCCCTTGCACTATGTAGGTTAACTAGCGGGCCCATGGATTATGTAGGTTTCCTAGTAGGCACTTGGACTATCTACGTTAACTAGCGGGCACTTGGACTATGTAGTTTCCCTAGCAGGCATTTGGACTATTTATGTTACCTAGCGGGCACTTGGACTATGTAGGTTACATAGCGGGCACTTGGACTATCTAGGTTACCTAGCAGGCACTTTGACTATCTAGGTTAACTAACGGGCACTTGGAGTATGTAGGTTGCCTAGCAGGCACTTGGATTATGTAGGTTCCCTATCGGGCACTTGGACTATGTAGGTTAAATAGCGGGCACTTGGACTGTCTAGGTTACCTAGCGGGCACTTGGATTATCTAGGTTAGCTAACAGGCATTTGGACTATCTAGATTCCCTAGCGCGCATTTGTACTGTCTAGGTTACCTAGCTGGCACTTAGATTATATAGGTTAAATAGCGGGCACTTGGAATATGTAGGTTAACTAGCGGACACTTGGACTATGTAGGTTATCTAGCGGGCCCATGGACTATGTAGGTTTACTAGCGGGCCCTTGGACTATCTAGGTTCCCTAAGGGGCACTTGCACTATCTAGGTTACCGAACGGGCACTTGGACTATCTAGGTTACCTAGCGGGCACTTGGACTATGTAGGCTAACTAGGGGGCCCTTGGACGATCTAGGTTACCTAGCGGGTACTTGAACTATCTAGGTTAACTAGCGGGCACTTGCACTATCTAGGTTTCCTAGCGGGCATGGGACGATATAGGTTAACTAGCGGGTACTTGGACTATTTAGGTTAGCTAGTGGGCCCTTGGACTATGTAGATTAGCTAGCGGCACTTGGACTATCTATGTTAACTAGCGGGACCTTGGACTATGTAGATTCCCTAGCGGGCACTTGGACTATGTATGTTCCAGAGCGGGCACTTCGACTATGTAGGTTCCCTAGCAGGCACTTGGACTATGTAGGTTCCAGAGCGGGCACTTGGACTATGTAAGTTAACTAGCGGACACTTGGACGATCTAGGTTAACTAGAGGGTACTTGGATTATGTAGGTTAACTAGCGGGCCCTTGGACTATGTAGATTAACTAGCAGCACTTGGACTATCTACGTTAACTAGCGGGCTCTTGGACTATGTAGATTTCCTAGAGGGCACTTGGACTACGTAGGTTCCCTAGCGGGCACTTGGACTATGTATGTTCCCTTGCGGGCACTTGGACTATGTATGTTCCCTACGGACACTTGAACTATGTAAGTTAACTACCGGGTACTTGGACTATGTATGTTAACTAGCGGGCCCTTGGACTACTTAGGTTAACTAGTGGACACTTGCACTATGTAGGTTACCTAGCGGGCACTTGGACTATCTAGGTTAACTAGCGGGCGCTTGGACTATGTAGGTTAACTAGCGGACACTTGCACTACGTAGGTTCCCTAGTGGGCACTTGGATTATCTAGGTTAACGAACTGGCACTTGGACTATGTAGGTTACCTAGCCGCCACTTGGACTATCTAGGTTAGCTAACAGGCACTTGGACTATTGAGGTTCTCTAGCGGGCACTTGAACTATCTACGATACCTAGCTGGCCCTTGGACTATGTAGGTCAACTAGCGGGCCCATGGACTATCTAGGTTAGCTAACGGGCTCTTAGATTATGTAAGTTAACTAGCGGGCAATTGGAATATGTAGGTTAACTAGCGGGCCCATGGAGTATGTAGGTTTACTTGCGGGCCCTTGGACTATCTAGGTTGCCTAAAGGGCACTTGGGCTATCTAGGTCACCGAAAAGGCACTTGGACTATCTAGGTTACCTAGCGGGAACTTGGACGATGTAGGCTAATTAGGGGACCCTTGGAATATCTAGGTTACCTACCGGGTACTTGAACTATCTAGGTTAACTAGCGGGGACTTGGACTATGTACGTTCCCTAGCGGGAACTTGGACTATCTAGATTAACTAGCGGGCACTTGGACTATCTAGGTTAACTAGCGTGCACTTGGACTATGTAGGTTCCTTAGCGGGCACTTGGACTATCTAGGTTGCCTAGCGGGCACTTGTACTATGTAGGTTAACTAGCGTGCCCTTGGACTATCTAGGTTACGTAGCAGGCACTTGGTATATAGGTTAACTAGCGGGCACTTGGACTATATAGGCTAACTAGTGGACACTTGCACGATCTAGGTTAACTAGTGGGCCCTTGCACTATGTAGGTTAACTAGCGGGCCCATGGATTATGTAGGTTTACTAGTAGGCACTTGGACTATCTAAGTTAACTAGCGGGCACTTGGACTATGTAGTTTCCCTAGCAGGCATTTGGACTATTTAGGTTACCTAGCGGGAATTTGGACTATGTAGGTTACATAGCGGGCACTTGGACTATCTAGGTTACCTAGCAGGCACTTTGACTATCTAGGTTAACTAACGGGCACTTGGAGTATGTAGGTTGCCTAGCGGGCACTTGGATTATGTAGGTTCCCTATCGGGCACTTGGACTATGTAGGTTAACTAGCGGGCACTTGGACTGTCTAGGTTACCTAGCGGGCACTTGGATTATCTAGGTTAACTAACAGGCACTTGGACAATCTAGATTCCCTAGCGCGCACTTGTACTGTCTAGGTTACCTAGCTGGCACTTAGATTATATAGGTTAAATAGCGGGCACTTGGAATATGTAGGTTAACTAGCGGACACTTGGACTATGTAGGTTATCTAGCGGGCCCATGGACTATGTAGGTTTACTAGCGGGCCCTTGGACTATCTAGTATCCCTAAAGGGCACTTGCACTATCTAGGTTACCGAACGGGCACTTGGACTATCTAGGTTACCTAGCGGGCACTTGGACTATGTAGGCTAACTAGGGGGCCCTTGGACGATCTAGGTTACCTAGCGGGTACTTGAACTATCTAAGTTTCCTAGCGGGCACTGGGACGATGTAGGTTAACTAGCGGGCCCTTGGACTATGTAGGTTAACTAGCGGGCCCTTGGACTATGTAGGTTAACTAGCGTGCACTTGGACGATCTAGGTTAACTAGCGGGTACTTGGACTATGTAGGTTAACTAGCGGGCCCTTGGACTATGTAGATTAACTAGCGGCAATTGGACTATCTATGTTAACTAGCGGGACCTTGGACTATGTAAATTCCCTAGCGGGCACTTGGACTATGTATGTTCCAGAGCGGGCACTTCGACTATGTAGGTTCCCTAGCAGGCACTTGGACTATGTAGGTTCCAGAGTGGGCACTTGGACTATCTAGGTTCCCTTGCGGGCACTTGGACTATGTAGGTTAACTAGCAGACACTTGACGATCTAGGTTAACTAGAGGGTACTTGGATTATGTAGGTTAACTAGCGGGCCCTTGGACTATGTAGATTAACTAGCAGCACTTGGACTATCTACGTTAACTAGCGCGTTCTTGGACTATGTAGATTCCCTAGCGGACACTTGGACTACGTAGCTTCCATAGCGGGCACTTGGACTATGTATGTTCCCTAGCGGGCACTTGGACTATGTATGTTCCCTACGGACACTGGAACTATGTACGTTAACTACCAGGTACTTGGACTATGTATGTTAACTAGCGGGCCCTTGGACTACTTAGGTTAACTAGTGGACACTTGCACTATGTAGGTTACCTAGCGGACACTTAGACTATCTAGGTTAACTAGCGGGCGCTTGGACTATGTAGGTTAACTAGCGGACACTTGCACTATGTAGGTTACCTAGCGGGCACTTGGACTATGTAGGTTAACTAGCAGGCCCTTGGACTATCTAGGTTACCTAGCAGGCACTTGGACTATGTAGGTTACCTAGCGGGCACTTGGACTATGTACCTTCCCTAGCGGGCACTTAGACTATCTATGTTAACTAGCGGGCACTTGGACTATGTAGTTAACCTAGCAGACACTTGCACTATGTAGGTTACCTAGCGGGCACTTGAACGATCTAGTTTAACTAAGGGGCACTTGGACTATCAAAGTTAACAAGCGAGCCCTTGGACTATGTAGGTTAACTAGCGGGCCCTTGGACTATCTAGGTTACCTAGATAGCACTTGGACTATATAGGTTCCCTAGCGGGCACTTGGACTATCTGTGTTAACGAACGGGCACTTGGACTATGCAGGTAACCTAGTGGGCACTTGTACTGTCTAGGTTACATAGCGGGCGCTTGGACTGTCTAGGTTACATAGCGGGCTCTTGGACTTCTAGGTTAATGAACGGGCACTTGGACTATCTAGGTTACCTAGCGGGCACTTGGACTATCTAGCTTGCATAGCAGGCACTTGGACTATGTACGTCCCCTAGTGGGCACTTGGACTATCTAGGTTAACAAACGGACACTAGGACTATCTAGGTTAACTAGCGGGCACTTGGACTATCTAGGTTACCTAGCAGGCAGTTGGATTATGAAGGATCCCTAGCGGGCACTTGGACTATGTAGGTTAATTAGCGGACACTTGCACGATCTAGGTTAACTAGCGGGTCCTTGCACTATGTAGGTTAACTAGCGGGCCCGTGGATTATGTAGGTTTACTAGCAGGCACTTGGAATATCTAGGTTAACTAGCGGGCACTTGGACTATGTAGTTTCCCTAGCGGGCATTTGGACTATTTAGGTTACCAAGCGGGCACTTGGACTATGTAGGTTACCTAGCGAGCACTTGGACTATCTAGGTTACCTAGCAGGCACTTTGACTATCTAGGTTAACTAACGGGCACTTGGACTATGTAGGTTGCCTAGCAGGCACATGGACTATGTAGGTTAGCTAACGGGCTCTTAGATTATGTAAGTTAACTAGCGGGCACTTGGAATATGTAGGTTAACTAGCGGGCCCATGGACTATGTAGGTTTACTTGCCGGCCCTTGGACTATCTAGGTTCCCTAAAGGGCACTTGGGCTATCTAGGTCACCGAAAAGGCACTTGGACTATCTAGGTTACCTAGCGGGAACTTGGACTATGTAGGCTAATTAGGGGACCCTTGGAATATCTAGGTTACCTAGCGGGTACTTGAACTATCTAGGTTAACTAGCGGGGACTTGGACTATGTACGTTCCCTAGCGGGAACTTGGACTATCTAGATTAACTAGCGGGCACTTGGACTATCTAGGTTAACTAGCGTGCACTTGGACTATGTAGGTTCCTTAGCGGGCACTTGGACTATCTAGGTTGCCTAGCGGGCACTTGTACTATGTAGGTTAACTAGCGTGCCCTTGGACTATCTAGGTTACGTAGCAGGCACTGGTATATAGGTTAACTAGCGGGCACTTGGACTATATAGGCTAACTAGTGGACACTTGCACGATCTAGGTTAACTAGCGGGCCCTTGCACTATGTAGGTTAACTAGCGGGCCCATGGATTATGTAGGTTTACTAGTAGGCACTTGGACTATCTACGTTAACTAGCGGGCACTTGGACTATGTAGATTCCCTAGCAGGCATTTGGATTATTTAGGTAACCTAGCGGGAATTTGGACTATGTAGGTTACATAGCGGGCACTTGGACTATCTAGGTTACCTAGCAGGCACTTTGACTATCTAGGTTAACTAACGGGCACTTGGAATATGTAGGTTAACTAGCGGACACTTGGACTATGTAGGTTATCTAGCGGGCCCATGGACTATGTAGGTTTACTAGCGGGCCCTTGGACTATCTAGTATCCCTAAAGGGCACTTGCACTATCTAGGTTACCGAACGGGCACTTCGACTATCTAGGTTACCTAGCGGGCACTTGGACTATGTAGGCTAACTATGGGGCCCTTGGACGATCTAGGTTACCTAGCGGGTACTTGAACTATCTAGGTTAACTAGCGGGCACTTGCACTATCTAGGTTTCCTAACGGGCACTGGGACGATGTAGGTTAACTAGCGGGCCCTTGGACTATGTAGGTTAACTAGCGGGCCCTTGGACTATGTAGGTTAACTAGCGTGCACTTGGACGATCTAGGTTAACTAGCGGGTACTTGGACTATGTAGGTTAACTAGCGGGCCCTTGGACTATGTAGATTAACTAGCGGCACTTGGACTATCTATGTTAACTAGCGGGACCTTGGACTATGTAGATTCCCTAGCGGGCACTTGGACTATGTATGTTCCAGAGTGGGCACTTCGACTATGTAGGTTCCCTAGCAGGCACTTGGACTATGTAGGTTCCAGAGCGGGCACTTGGACTATCTAGGTTCCCTTGCGGGCACTTGGACTATGTAGGTTAACTAGCGGACACTTGGACGATCTAGGTTAACTAGAGGGTACTTGGATTATGTAGGTTAACTAGCGGGCCCTTGGACTATGTAGATTAACTAGCAGCACTTGGACTATCTACGTTAACTAGCGGGCTCTTGGACTATGTAGATTCCCTAGCGGGCACTTGGACTACGTAGGTTCCCTAGCGGGCACTTGGACTATGTATGTTCCCTTGCGGGCACTTGGACTATGTATGTTCCCTACGGACACTGGAACTATGTAAGTTAACTACCAGGTACTTGGACTATGTATGTTAACTAGCGGGCCCTTGGACTACTTAGGTTAACTAGTGGACACTTGCACTATGTAGGTTACCTAGTGGACACTTGGACTATCTAGGTTAACTAGCGGGCGCTTGGACTATGTAGGTTAACTAGCGGACACTTGCACTATGTAGGTTACCTAGCGGGCACTTGGACTATGTAGGTTAACTAGCAGGCCTTTGGACTATCTAGGTTACCTAGCAGGCACTTGGACTATGTAGGTTACCTAGCGGGCACTTGGACTATGTACCTTCCCTAGCGGGCACTTAGACTATGTATGTTAACTATCGGGCACTTGGACTATGTAGTTAACCTAGCAGACACTTGCACTATGTAGGTTACCTAGCGGGCACTTGAACGATCTAGTTTAACTAAGGGGCACTTGGACTATCAAAGTTAACAAGCGAGCCCTTGGACTATGTAGGTTAACTAGCGGGCCCTTGGACTATCTAGGTTACCTAGATAGCACTTGGACTATATAGGTTCCCTAGCGGGCACTTGGACTATCTGTGTTAACGAACGGGCACTTGGACTATGCAGGTAACCTAGCGGGCACTTGTACTGTCTAGGTTACATAGCGGGCACTTGGACTGTCTAGGTTACATAGCGGGCTCTTGGACTTCTAGGTTAACGAACGGGCACTTGGACTATCTAGGTTACCTAGCGGGCACTTGGACTATCTAGCTTGCGTAGCAGGCACTTGGACTATGTACGTCCCCTAGTGGGCACTTGGACTATCTAGGTTAACAAACGGACACTAGGACTATCTAGGTTAACTAGCGGGCACTTGGACTATCTAGGTTACCTTGCAGGCAGTTGGATTATGAAGGATCCCTAGCGGGCACTTGGAGTATGTAGGTTAATTAGCGGACACTTGCACGATCTAGGTTAACTAGCGGGTCCTTGCACTATGTAGGTTAACTAGCGGGCCCATGGAATATGTAGGTTTACTAGCAGGCACTTGGAATATCAAGGTTAACTAGCGGGCACTTGGACTATGTAGTTTCCCTAGCGGGCATTTGGACTATTTAGGTTACCAAGCGGGCACTTGGACTATGTAGGTTACCTAGCGAGCACTTGGACTATCTAGGTTAACTAGCAGGCACTTTGACTATCTAGGTTAACTAACAGGCACTTGGACTATGTAGGTTGCCTAGCAGGCACATGGACTATGTAGGTTACCTAGCCGCCACTTGGACTATCTAGGTTAGCTAACAGGCACTTGGACTATTGAGGTTCCCTAGCGGGCACTTTTACTACCTAGGTTACCTAGCTGGCCCTTGGACTATGTAGGTCAACTAGCGGGCCCTTGGACTATCTAGGTTAGCTAACGGGCACTTAGATTATGTAGGTTAACTAGCGGGCATTTGGAATATGTAGGTTAACTAGCGGACCCATGGACTATGTAGGTTTACTTGCGGGCCCGTGGACTATCTAGGTTCCCTAAAGGGCACTTGGGCTTTCTAGGTTACCGAAAAGGCACTTGGACTATCTTGGTTACCTAGCGGGAACTTGGACTATGTAGGCTAACTAGGGGGCCCTTGGAATATCTAGGTTACCTAGCGGGTACTTGAACTTCTAGTTTAACTAGCGGGGACTTGGACTATGTACGTTCCCTAGCGGGTACTTGGACTATCTAGATTAACTAGCGGGCACTTGGACTATCTAGGTTAACTAGCGTGCACTTGGACTATGTAGGTTCCTTAGCGGGCACTTGGGCTATATAGGCTAACTAGCGGACACTTGCACGATCTAGGTTAACTAGCGGGCCCTTGCACTATGTAGGTTAACTAGCGGGCCCATGGATTATGCAGGTTTACTAGCAGGCACTTGGACTCTCTAGGTTAACTAGCGGGCACTTGGACTATGTAGTTTCCCTAGCGCGCTTTTGGACTATTTAGGATACCTAGCGGGCACTTGCACTATGTAGGTAAACTAGCCGACACTTGGACTATCCTGGTTACCTAGCGGGCACTTGGATTATCTAGGTTAACGAACGGGCACTTGGACTATGTAGGTTACCTAGCCGCCACTTGGACTATCTATGTTAGCTAACAGGCACTTGGACTATCTAGATTCCCTAGCGGGCACTTGTACTATCTAGGTTACCTAGCTGACACTTAGATTATGTAGGTTAAATAGCGGGCACTTGGAATATGTAGGTTAACTAGCAACACTTGCACTATGTAGGTTAACTAGCGGGCCCATGAAGTACGTAAGTTTACAAGCGGGCCCTTGGACTATCTAGGTTCCCTAAAGGGCACTTGGACTATCTAGGTTACCGAACGGGCACTTGGACTATCTAGGTTACCTAGCGGGCACTTGGACTATGTAGGCTAACTAGGGGGCCCTTGGACGATCTAGGTTACCTAGCGGGTACTTGAACTACCTAGGTTAACTAGGGGGCACTTGCACTATCTAGGTCACCTAGCGGACACGTGGACTATGTACGTTCCCTAGCGGGCACTTGGACTATCTATGTTAACTAACGGGCACTTGGAATATGTAGGTTAACTAGTGGACACTTGCACTATGTAGGTTACCTAGCAGGCACTTGGACTATCTAGGTTAACTAGCGTGCACTTGGACTATGTAGGTTCCTTAGCGGGCACTGGGATTATCTAGGTTGCCTAGCGGGCACGTGGACTATGTAGGTTAACTAGCATGCACTTGGACTATCTAGGATACGTAGGCGGCACTTGGTATATAGGTTAACTAGCAGGCACTTGGACTATGTAGGTCAACAAGAGGACACTTGGACTATCTAGGTTAACTAGTGGGCCCTTGGACTATGTAGGTTAACAAGCGGGCACTTGGACAATCTAGGTTAACTAGCGGGCACTTGGACGATCTAGGTTAACTAGCGGGCACTTGGAGTATCAAAGGTAACAAGTGAGCCCTTGGACTATGTAGGTTAACTAGCGGGCCTTTGGACTATCTAGGTTACCTAGCGGGCACATGGACCATATAGGTTACCTAGAGGGCACTTGGACTATGTAGGTTACCTAGTGGGCACTTGTACTATCTAAGTTAACGAATGGGCACTTGGAATATGCAGGTAACCTAGCGGGCACTTGGACTGTCTAGGTTACCTAGCGGGCACTTGGACTTCTAGGTTAACGAACGGGCACTTGGACTATGTAGGTTGCTTAGCGGGCACTAGGACTATCTAGGTTAGGTAACGGGCACTTTCAGTATCTAGGTTACCTAGCGGGAACTTGGACAATGTAAATTACCTAGCGGGCACTTGGACTATCTAGGTTACATAACGGGCACTTTGACTATCTAGGTTGCATAGCGGGCACTTGGATTAAGTAGGTTAACTAGCGAGCACTTGGACTCTAGGTTACCTAGCGGGCACTTGGACTATCTAGGTTACCTAGCGGGCCCTTGGGCTATGTAGGTTTCCTAGCGGGCACTTGGACTATCTAGGTTAACTAACGGGCACTTGGACTATGTAGGTTACCTAGCGGGCACTTGGACTAACTAGGTTACCTAGCGGGCACTTGGACTATCTAGGTTACCTAGTGAGCCCTTGCACTATGTAGGTTTCCTAGCGGGCACTTGGACTATCTAGGTTAACGAACGGGCACTTGGACTATGTAGGTAACCTAGCGGGCACTTGGACAGTCTAGGTTACCTAGGAGGCACTTGGACTATCTAGGTTAACAAACGGGCACTTGGACTATGTAGGTTACCTAGCGGGCACTGGGACTATGTAGGATCCCTTTCGGACATTTGGACTACTTAGGTTACCTAGCGGGCACTTGGACTATCTAGGTTAACTAGCGGACACTTGGACTATCTAGGTTACCTAGCTGGCACTTGGACTATGAAGGTTCCCTAGCGGGCACTTGGATTATCTAGGTTACCCAGCGGGCACTTGGACTATATAGGTCAACTAGCGGGTCCTTGGAATATCTAGGTTAGATAACTGGCACTTGGACTATGTAGGTTAACTAGCAGACACTTGCACGATCTAGGTTAACTAGCGGGCTCTTCCACTATGTAGGTTAACTAGCGGGACCATTGACACTGTTGGTTAACTAGCGGGCACTTGGACGATCTAGGTTAACTAGCGGGCACATGGACTATATAGGTTAACTAGGGGGCGCTTTGATTATCTAGGTTACCTAGCAGGCACTTGGACTATGTACGTTCCCTAGGGGGCATTTGGACGATCTAGGTTAACTAGCGGGTACTTGGACTATGTAGGTTAACTAGCGGGCCCTTGGACTATGTAGATTAACTAGCGGCACCTGGACTATCTACGTTAACTAGCGGGTCCTTGGACTATGTAGATTCCCTAGCGGGCATTTGGACTATATAGATTACTTAGCGGGCACTTAGACTTTGTAGGTTCCCTAGCGGGCATTTGGACTATCTAGGTTCCCTAACGGGCACTTGGACTACGTAGGTTCCCTAGCAGGCACTTGGATTATGTAGGTTCCCTATCGGGCACTTGGACTATGTACGTTAACTAGTGGGCATTTGGACTATGTAGGTTACCTAGCGGGCAAATGGACAATGTAGGTTACCTAGTGGGCACTTGGACTATATAGGTTCCGTTTCAGGCATTTGGACTATGTAGGTTATCGAGCGGGCCCTTGGACTATCTAGGTTACCTAGGGGGAACCTGGACTTTGTAGGTTAACTAGTGGGCACTTGGACTATCTAGATTACCTACCAGGCACTTGGACAATGTAGGTTAACTAGCGGGCACTTGGACTATCTACGTTACCTAGCGGGCACTTGGACTATGTACGTTCCCTAGAGGGCACTTGGACTATCTACGTTACCTAGCGGGCACTTGGACTATGTACGTTACCTAGCGGGCACTTGGACTATGTACGTTTCCTAGCGGGTACTTGGACTAGATAGGTTCCCTAGCGGGCACTTGGTCATCTAGGTTAACTAGCGGGCACTGGGACTATCTAGGTTAACTAGCGAGCACTTGGACTATTTAGGTTAACTAGCGGGCATTTGTAATATTAGGGCCCCTAGCGGGCATTTGGACTATATTGGTTACCTACCGGGCACTTGGACTGTGTAGGTTAACGAACGGGCACTTGGACTATGTGGGTAACCTAGTGGTCACTTGAACTGTCTAGGTTACCTAGCGGGCACTTGGACTATGTAGGTTAACTAGCGGGCACTTGGACTATCTGGGTTAACTTGCGGGCCCTTGGACGATGTAGGTGAACTAGCAGACCCTCGCACTATGTAGGCTAACTATCGGGCCCATGGATTATGTAGGTTTACTAGCAGGCACTTGGACTATCTAGTTTAACTAACGGGCACTTGGACTATGTAGTTTCCTAGCGGGCATTTGGACTATTTAGGTTACCTAGCGGGCACTTGGACTATGTAGGTTACCTAGCGTGCATTTGGACTATCTAAGTTACATAGCAGGCACTTTGACTATCTAGGTTAACTAAAGGGCACTTGGACTATGTAGGTTGCCTAGCGGGCACTTGGATTATGTAGGTTCCCTATAGGGCACTTGGACTTTGTAGGTTAACTAGCGGGCACTTGGACTGTCTAGGTTACCTAGTGGGCACTTGGATTATCTCGGTTAACGAACGGGCACTTTGACTATGTAGGTTACCTAGCCGCCACTTGGACTATCTAGGTTCCCTAAAGGGCACTTGGACTATCTAGGTTCCCTAAAGGGCACTTGGACTATCTAGGTTACCTAGCGGGCACTGGGACTATGTAGGCTAACTTGGGGGCCCTTTGATGAACTAGGTTACCTAGCGGGTACTTGAAATATCTTGGTTACCTAGCGGGCACTTGGACTATGTACGTTCCCTAGAGGGCATTTGGACTATCTATGTCAACTAGCGGGCACTTGGAATATGTAGGTTAACTAGCGTACACTTGCACTATGTAGGTTACCTAGCAGGCACTTGGTCTATCTAGGTTAACTAGCGGGCACTTGGACTATCTAGGATAACTAGCGTGCAATTGGACTATGTAGGTTCCTTAGCGGGCACTTGCACTAACTAGGTTGCTAGCGGGCACTTGGACGATATAGGTTAACTAGCATGCCCTTCGAATATCTAGGTTACGTAGCGGGCACTTGGTATATAGGTTAACTTGCGGGCACTTGGCCTATGTAGGTTAACTAGAGGACACTTGGACTATCTAGGTTAACTAGTGGGCCCTTGGACTATGTAGGTTTACTAGCGGGCACTTGGACAATCTAGGTTAACTAGCGGGCACATGGAAGATCTAAGTTAACTAGCGGGCACTTGGACTATCAAAGTGAACAAGTGAGCCCTTGGACTATGTAGGTTAACTAGCGGGCCCGTGGACTTTCTAGGTTACCTAGCGGGCACTTGGACTATATAGGTCTCCTAGCGGGCACTTGGATTATGTAGGTTACCTAGTGGGCACTTGGACTATCTAGGTTAACGAACGGGCTCTTGGACTATGTAGGTTGCCTAGCGGGCACTTGGACTATCTAGGTTAGGTAACGGGCACTTGGACTATCTAGGTTACCTAGCGGGAACTTGGACAATGTAAGTTACCTAGCGGGCACTTGTACTATCTAGGTTACCTAACGGCCACTTTGACTATCTAGGTTACATAGCGGGCACTTGGACTATGTAGGTTAACTAGCGAGCACTTGGACTCTAGGCTATCTAGCGGACACTTGGATTATCTAGGTTACCTAGCGGGCCCTTGGACTATCTAGGTTAACCAACGGGCACTTGGACTATCTAGGTTAACGAACGGGCACTTGGACTATATAGGTAACCTAGCGGGCACTTGGACAGTCTAGGTTACCTAGCGGGCACTTGGACTATCTAGGTTAACGAACGGGCACTTGGACAATGTAGGTTACCTAGCGGGCACTTGGACTATGTAGGATCCCTATCGGATATTTGGACTACTTAGGTTACCTAGCGGGCACTTGGACTATCTAGGTTAGCGAGCGGGCACTTGGACTATGTAGGCTAACTAGGGGGCCCTTGGACGATCTAGGTTACCTAGAGGGTACTTCAACTATCTAGTTTAACTAGCGGGCACTTGCACTATCTAGGTTACCTAGCGGGCACTTGGACTATGTACGTTACCTAGCGGGCACTTGGACTATCTAGGTTCCCTAGCAGGCACTTGGACTATGTACGTTCCCTAGCGGGCACTTGGACTATCTACGTTACCTAGCGGGCACTTGGACTATGTACGTTACCTAGCGGGCACTTGGACTATGTACGTTTCCTAGCGGGTACTTGGACTAGATAGGTTCCCTAGCGGGCACTTGGTCTATCTAGGTTAACTAGCGGGCTTGGGACTACCTAGGTTAACTAGCGAGCACTTGGACTATCTAGGTTAACTAGCGGGCATTTGGACTATATTGGTTACCTAGCGGGCACTTGGACTATGTAGGTTAACGAACGGGCACTTGGACTATGTGGGTTACCTAGTGGTCACTTGAAATGTCTAGGTTATCTAGCGGGCACTTAGACTATGTAGGTTAACTAGCGGGCACTTGGACTATGTAGGTTAACTAGCGGGCCCTGGGACGATGTAGGTTAACTAGCGGGCCCTTCCACTATATAGGCTAACTAGCGGGCCCATGGATTATGTAGGTTTACTAGAGGCACTTGGACTATCTAGGTTACCTAGCGGGCACTTGGACTATGTAGTTTCCCTAGCGGGCATTTGGACTATTTAGGTTACCTAGCGGGCACTTGGAATATGTAGGTTACCTAGCGGGCACTTGGAATATCTAGGTTACCTAGCAGGCACTTTGACTATCTAGGTTAACTTACGGGCACTTGGACTATGTAGGTTGCCTAGCGGGCACTTGGATTATGTAGGTTCCCTATAGGACACTTGGACTTTGTACGTTAACTAGCGGGCACTTGGACTGTCTAGGTTACCTAGTGGGCACTTGGATTATCTCGGTTAAGGAACGGGCACTTGGATTATCTAGGTTAACGAACGGGCACTTGGACTATGTAGGTTACCTAGCCGCCACATGGACTATCTATGTTAGTTAACAGGCACTTGGACTATCCAGGTTCCCTAGCGGGCACTTGTACTACCTAGGTTACCTAGCTGGCACTTTGACTATGTAGGTCAACTAGCGGGCCCTTGGACTATCTAGGTTAGCCAACGGGCACTTAAATTATGTAGGTTACCTAGCGGGCACTTGGACTATGTAGGCTAACTAGGGGACCCTTTGATGATCTAGGTTACGTAGCGGGTACTTGAACTATCTAGGTTACCTAGCAGGCACTTGGACTATGTACGTTCCCTAGCGGGCATTTGGACTATCTATGTTAACTAGCGTGCACTTGGAATATGTAGCTTAACTAGCGGACACTTGCACTATGTAGGTTACCTAGCAGGCACTTGGACTATCTAGGTTAACTAGCGGGCACTTGGACTATCTAGGATATCTAGCGTGCACTTGGACTATATAGGTTCCTTAGCGGGCACTTGGACTATCTAGGTTGCCTAGCGGGCACTTGGACGATATAGGTTAACTAGCGTGCCCTTGGAATATCTAGGTTACGTAGCGGGCACTTGGTATATAGGTTAACTAGCGGGCACTTGGACTATGTAGGTTAACTAGAGGACACTTGGACTATCTAGGTTAACTAGTGGGCCCTTGGACTATGTAGGTTAACTAGCGGGCACTTGGGCAATCTAGGTTAACTAGCGGTCACTTGGAAGATCTAGGTTAACTAGCGGGCACTTGGACTATCAAAGTGAACAAGTGAGCCCTTGGACTATGTAGGTTAACTAGCGGGCCCTTGGACTATCTAGGTTACCTAGCGGGCACTTGGACTATATAGGTTACCTAGCGGGCACTTGGACTATGTAGGTTACCTAGTGGGGACTTGGACTATCTACATTAACGAATGGGCACTTGGAATATGCAGGTAACCTAGCGGGCACTTGGACTGTCTAGGTTACCTAGCGGGCACTTGGACTTCTAGGTTAACGAACGGGCTCTTGGACTATGTAGGTTGCCTAGCGGGCACTTGGACTATCTAGGTTAGGTAACGGGCACTTGGACTATCTAGGTTACCTAGAGGCAACTTGGACAATGTAAGTGACCTAGCGGGCACTTGGACTATCTAGGTTACCTAACGGGCACTTTGACTATCTAGGTTACATAGCGGGCACTTGGACTATGTAGGTTAACTAGAGAGCACTTATACTCTAGGATATCTAGCGGACACTTGGACTATCTAGGTTACCTAGCGGGCCCTTGGACTATGTAGGTTTCCTAGCGGGCACTTGGACTATCTAGGTTAACGAACGGGCACTTGGACTATGTAGGTAACCTAGCGGGCACTTGGACAGTCTAGGTTACCTAGCGGGCACTTGGACTATCTAGGTTAACGAACGGGCACTTGGACAATGTAGGTTACCTAGCGGGCACTTGGACTATGTAGGATCCCTATCAGATATTTGGACTACTTAGGTTACCTAGCAGGCACTAGGACTATCTAGGTTAGCTAGCGGGCACTTGGACTATGTCGGTTAACTAGCGGGCCATTGGACTATGTAGGTTAACTAGAGGGCACTTGGACGATCTAGGTTAACTAGAGGGCACTTGGACTATCTAGGTTAACTAGCAGGCACTTGGATGATCAATGTTAACTAGCGGGCACTTGGACTATTAGGTTACCTAGCTGGCACTTAGATTATGTAGGTTAAATAGCGGGCACTTGGAATATGTAGGTTAACTAGCGGACACTTGCACTATGTAGGTTAACTAGCGGGCCCATGGACTATGTAGGTTTACTAGCGGGCCCTTGGACTATCTAGGTTCCCTAAAGGGCACTTAGACTATCTAGGTTACCGAACGGGCACTTGGACTATCTAGGTTACCTAGCGGGCACTTGGACTATGTAGGCTAACTAGGGGGCCCTTGGACGATCTAGGTTACCTAGCAGGTACTTCAACTATCTAGTTAAACTAGCGGGCACTTGCACTATCTAGGTTACCTAGCGGGCACTTGGACTATGTAGGTTAACTAGCGGGCACTTGGACTATCTAGGTTCCCTAGCAGGCACTTGGACTATGTACGTTCCCTAGCGGGCACTTGGACTATCTACGTTACCTAGCGGGCACTTGGACTATGTACGTTACCTAGCGGGCACTTGGACTATGTACGTTTCCTAGCGGGTACTTGGACTAGATAGGTTCCCTAGCGGGCACTTGGTCTATCTAGGTTAACTAGCGGGCACTGGGACTACCTAGGTTAACTAGCGAGCACTTGGACTATCTAGGTTAACTAGCGGGCATTTGGACTATATTGGTTACCTAGCGGGCACTTGGACTATGTAGGTTAACGAACGGGCACTTGGACTATGTGGGTAACCTAGTGGTCACTTGAAATGTCTAGGTTACCTAGCGGGCACTTAGACTATGTAGGTTAACTAGCGGGCACTTGGACTATGTAGGTTAACTAGCGGGCCCTGGGACGATGTAGGTTAACTAGCGGGCCCTTCCACTATGTAGGCTAACTAGCGGGCCAATGGATTATGTAGGTTTACTAGAGGCACTTGGACTATCTA
The DNA here is from genome assembly GCF_050624435.1 of Tenrec ecaudatus. Taxonomy (NCBI): domain Eukaryota; kingdom Metazoa; phylum Chordata; class Mammalia; order Afrosoricida; family Tenrecidae; genus Tenrec; species Tenrec ecaudatus. The sequence goes on from NW_027459614.1 coordinate 435,296, forward strand.
GGTTAACTAGCGGGCACTTGGACTATGTAGTTTCCCTAGCGGGCATTTGGACTATTTAGGTTACCTAGCGGGCACGTGGAATATGTAGGTGAACTAGCGGGCACTTGGAATATCTTGGTTACCTAGCAGGCACTTTGACTATCTAGGTTAACTAACGGGCACTTGGACTATGTAGGTTGCCTAGCGTGCACTTGGATTATGTAGGTTCCCTATAGGACACTTGGACTTTGTACGTTAACTAGCGGGCACTTGGACTGTCTAGGTTACCTAGTGGGCACTTGGATTATCTCGGTTAAGGAACGGGCACTTGGATTATCTAGGTTAACGAACGGGCACTTGGACTATGTAGGTTACCTAGCCGCCACATGGACTATCTATGTTAGTTAACAGGCACTTGGACTATCCAGGTTCCCTAGCGGGCACTTGTACTACCTAGGTTACCTAGCTGGCACTTTGACTATGTAGGTCAACTAGCGGGCCCTTGGACTATCTAGGTTAGCCAACGGGCACTTAAATTATGTAGGTTACCTAGCGGGCACTTGGACTATGTAGGCTAACTAGGGGACCCTTTGATGATCTAGGTTACGTAGCGGGTACTTGAACTATCTAGGTTACCTAGCAGGCACTTGGACTATGTACGTTCCCTAGCGGGCATTTGGACTATCTATGTTAACTAGCGTGCACTTGGAATATGTAGCTTAACTAGCGGACACTTGCACTATGTAGGTTACCTAGCAGGCACTTGGACTATCTAGGTTAACTAGCGGGCACTTGGACTATCTAGGATATCTAGCGTGCACTTGGACTATATAGGTTCCTTAGCGGGCACTTGGACTATCTAGGTTGCCTAGCGGGCACTTGGACGATATAGGTTAACTAGCGTGCCCTTGGAATATCTAGGTTACGTAGCGGGCACTTGGTATATAGGTTAACTAGCGGGCACTTGGACTATGTAGGTTAACTAGAGGACACTTGGACTATCTAGGTTAACTAGTGGGCCCTTGGACTATGTAGGTTAACTAGCGGGCACTTGGGCAATCTAGGTTAACTAGCGGTCACTTGGAAGATCTTGGTTAACTAGCGGGCACTTGGACTATCAAAGTGAACAAGTGAGCCCTTGGACTATGTAGGTTAACTAGCGGGCCCTTGGACTATCTAGGTTACCTAGAGGGCACTTGGACTATATAGGTTACCTAGCGGGCACTTGGACTATGTAGGTTACCTAGTGGGGACTTGGACTATCTACGTTAACGAATGGGCACTTGGAATATGCAGGTAACCTAGCGGGCACTTGGACTGTCTAGGTTACCTAGCGGGCACTTGGACTTCTAGGTTAACGAACGGGCTCTTGGACTATGTAGGTTGCCTAGCGGGCACTTGGACTATCTAGGTTAGGTAACGGGCACTTGGACTATCTAGGTTACCTAGAGGCAACTTGGACAATGTAAGTTACCTAGCGGGCACTTGGACTATCTAGGTTACCTAAGGGGCACTTTGACTATCTAGGTTACATAGCGGGCACTTGGACTATGTAGGTTAACTAGAGAGCACTTATACTCTAGGATATCTAGCGGACACTTGGACTATCTAGGTTACCTAGCGGGCCCTTGGACTATGTAGGTTTCCTAGCGGGCACTTGGACTATCTACGTTAACGAACGGGCACTTGGACTATGTAGGTAACCTAGCGGGCACTTGGACAGTCTATGTTACCTAGCGGGCACTTGGACTATCTAGGTTAACGAACGGGCACTTGGACAATGTAGGTTACCTAGCGGGCACTTGGACTATGTAGGATCCCTATCAGATATTTGGACTACTTAGGTTACCTAGCGGGCACTAGGACTATCTAGGTTAGCTAGCGGGCACTTGGACTATCTAGGTCAACTAGTGGGCCATGTACTATGTAGGTTAACTAGCGAGCATTGGACTATATAGGTTAACTAGCGGACCTTGGACTATGTAGGTTAACCAGCGGGCACTTGGACGATCTAGGTTAACTAGAGGGCACTTGGACTATCTAGGTTAACTAGCAGGCACTTGGATGATCAATGTTAACTAGCGGGCACTTGGACTATCTAGGTTAACTAGCAGGCACTTGGACTATGTAGTTTCCCTAGCGGGCATTTGGACTATTTAGGTTACCATTGGGAACTTGCCCTATGTAGGTTACCTAGCGGGCACTTGGACTATCTAGGTTACCTAGCAGGCACTTTGACTATCTAGGTTAACTAACCGGCACCTGGAGTATGTAGGTTGCCGAGCGGGCACTTGGATTATGTAGGTTCCCTATCGGGCACTTGGACTATGTAGGTTAACTAGCGGGCACTTGGACTGTCTAGGTTACCTAGCGGGCACTTGGATGATCTAGGTTAACGAACGGGCACTTGGACTATATAGGTTACCTAGCTGCCCCTTGGACTATCTAGGTTAGCTAACAGGCACTTGGACTATCTAGATTCCCTAGCAGGCACTTGTACTATCTAGGTTACCTAGCTGGCACTTAGATTATGTAGGTTAAATAGCGGGCACTTGGAATATGTAGGTTAACTAGCAGACACTTGCACTATGTAGGTTAACTACGGGGCCCATGGACTATGTAGGTTTACTAGCGGGCCCTTGGACTATCTAGGTTCCCTAAAGGGCACTTAGACTATCTAGGTTACCGAACGGGCACTTGGACTATCTAGGTTACCTAGCGGGCACTTGGACTATATAGGCTAACTAGGGGGCCCTCGGACGATCTAGGTTACCTAGCGGGTACTTCAACTATCTAGTTTAACTAGGGGGCACTTGCACTATCTAGGTTACCTAGCGGGCACTTGGACTATGTATGTTCCCTAGCGGGCACTTGGACTATCTACGTTACCTAGCGGGCACTTGTACTATGTACGTTACCTAGCGGGCACTTGGACTATGTACGTTTCCTAGCGGGTACTTGGACTAGATAGGTTCCCTAGCGAGCACTTGGTCTATCTAGGTTAACTAGCGGGCACTGGGACTACCTAGGTTAACTAGCGAGCACTTGGACTATCTAGGTTAACTAGCGGGCATTTGGACTATATTGGTTACCTAGCGGGCACTTGGACTATGTAGGTTAACGAACGGGCACTTGGACTATGTGGGTAACCTAGTGGTCACTTGAACTGTCTAGGTTACCTAGCGGGCACTTAGACTATGTAGGTTAACTAGCGGGCACTTGGACTATCTAGGTTAACTAGCGGGCCCTGGGACGATGTAGGTTAACTAGCGGGCCCTTGCACTATGTAGGCTAACTAGCGTGCCCATGGATTATGTAGGTTTACTAGCAGGCACTTGGACTATCTAGGTTAACTAGCGGGCACTTGGACTATGTAGTTTCCGTAGCGGGCCTTTGGACTATTTAGGTTACCTAGCGGGCACTTGGAATATGTAGGTTACCTAGCGGGCACTTGGAATATCTAGGTTATCTAGCAGGCACTTTGACTATCTAGATTAACTAACGGGCACTTGGACTATGTAGGTTGCCTAGCGGGCACTTGGATTATGTAGGTTCCCTATAGGGCACTTGGACTTTGTAGGTTAACTAGCGGGCACTTGGACTGTCTAGGTTACCTAGTGGGCACTTGGATTATCTCGGTTAACGAACGGGCACTTGGATTATCTAGGTTAACGAACGGGCATTTGGACTATGTAGGTTACCTAGCCGCCACATGGACTATCTAGGTTAGCTAACAGGCACTTGGACTATCCAGGTTCCCTAGCGGGCACTTGTACTACCTAGGTTACCTAGCTGGCACTTTGACAATGAAGGTCAACTAGCGGGCCCTTGGACTATCTAGGTGAGCCAACGGGACTTAGATTATGTAGGTTAACTAGCGGGAACTTGGAATATGTAGGTTAACTAGCGGGCCCATGGACTATGTAGGTTTACTAGCGGGCCCTTGGACTATCTAGGTTCCCTAAAGGGCACGTGGACTATCTAGGTTCCCTAAAGCGCACTTGGACTATCTAGGTTACCTAGCGGGCACTTGGACTATGTAGGCTAACTAGGGGGCCCTTTGATGATCTAGGTTACGTAGCGGGTACTTGAACTATCTAGGTTACCTAGCAGGCACTTGGACTATGTACGTTCCCTAGCGGGCATTTGGACTATCTATGTTAACTAGCGGGCACTTGGAATATGTAGCTTAACTAGCGGACACTTGCACTATGTAGGTTACCTAGCAGGCACTTGGACTATCTAAGTTAACTAGCGGGCACTTGGACTATCTAGGATATCTAGCGTGCACTTGGACTATGTAGGTTCCTTAGCGGGCACTTGGACTATCTAGGTTGCCTAGCGGGCACTTGGACGATATAGGTTAACGAGCGTGCCCTTGGAATATCTAGGTTACGTAGCGGGCACTTGGTATATAGGTTAACTAGCGGGCACTTGGACTATGTAGGTTAACTAGAGGACACTTGGACTATCTAGGTTAACTAGTGGGCCCTTGGACTATGTAGGTTAACTAGCGGGCACTTGGGCAATCTAGGTTAACTAGCGGTCACTTGGAAGATCTAGGTTAACTAGCGGCACTTGGACTATCAAAGTGAACAAGTGAGCCCTTGGACTATGTAGGTTAACTAGCGGGCCCTTGGACTATCTAGGTTACCTAGCGGGCACTTGGACTATATAGGTTACCTAGCGGGCACTTGGACTATGTAGGTTACCTAGTGGGGACTTGGACTATCTACGTTAACGAATGGGCACTTGGAATATGCAGGTAACCTAGCGGGCACTTGGACTGTCTAGGTTACCTAGCGGGCACTTGGACTTCTAGGTTAACGAACGGGCTCTTGGACTATGTAGGTTGCCTAGCGGGCACTTGGACTATCTAGGTTAGGTAAAGGGCACTTGGACTATCTAGGTTACCTAGAGGCAACTTGGACAATGTAAGTTACCTAGCGGGCACTTGGACTATCTAGGTTACCTAACGGGCACTTTGACTATCTAGGTTACATAGCGGGCACTTGGACTATGTAGGTTAACTAGAGAGCACTTATACTCTAGGATATCTAGGGGACACTTGGACTATCTAGGTTACCTAGCGGGCCCTTGGACTATGTAGGTTTCCTAGCGGGCACTTGGACTATCTAGGTTAACGAATGGGCACTTGGACTATGTAGGTAACCTAGCGGGCACTTGGACAGTCTAGGTTACCTAGCGGGCACTTGGACTATCTAGGTTAATGAACGGGCACTTGGACAATGTAGGTTACCTAGCGGGCACTTGGACTATGTAGGATCCCTATCAGATATTTGGACTACTTAGGTTACCTAGCGGGCACTAGGACTATCTAGGTTAGCTAGCGGGCACTTGGACTATCTAGGTCAACAAGTGGGCCATGTACTATGTAGGTTAACTAGCGAGCATTGGACTATCTAGGTTAACTAGCGGACCTTGGACTATGTAGGTTAACTAGCGGGCCTTTGGACTATGTAGGTTAACTAGAGGGCACTTGGACGATCTAGGTTAACTAGAGGGCACTTGGACTATCTAGGTTAACTAGCAGGCACTTGGATGATCAATGTTAACTAGCGGGCACTTGGACTATCTAGGTTAACTAGCAGGCACTTGGACTATGTAGTTTCCCTAGCGGGCATTTGGACTATTTAGGTTACCATTGGGAACTTGCCCTATGTATGTTACCTAGCGGGCACTTGGACTATCTAGGTTACCTAGCAGGCACTTTGACTATCTAGGTTAACTAACCGGCACCTGGAGTATGTAGGTTGCCGAGCGGGCACTTGGATTATGTAGGTTCCCTATCGGGCACTTGGACTATGTAGGTTAACTAGCGGGCACTTGGACTGTCTAGGTTACCTAGCGGGCACTTGGATGATCTAGGTTAACGAACGGGCACTTGGACTATATAGGTTACCTAGCTGCCCCTTGGACTATCTAGGTTAGCTAACAGGCACTTGGACTATCTAGATTCCCTAGCAGGCACTTGTACTATCTAGGTTACCTAGCTGGCACTTAGATTATGTAGGTTAAATAGCGGGCACTTGGAATATGTAGGTTAACTAGCGGACACTTGCACTATGTAGGTTAACTAGGGGGCCCATGGACTATGTAGGTTTACTAGCGGGCCCTTGGACTATCTAGGTTCCCTAAAGGGCACTTAGACTATCAAGGTTACCGAACGGGCACTTGGACTATCTAGGTTACCTAGCGGGCACTTGGACTATATAGGCTAACTAGGGGGCCCTTGGACGATCTAGGTTACCTAGCGGGTACTTCAACTATCTAGTTTAACTAGGGGGCACTTGCACTATCTAGGTTACCTAGCGGGCACTTGGACTATGTAGGTTACCTAGCAGGCACTTGGACTATCTAGGTTCCCTAGAGGGCACTTGGACTATGTACATTCCCTAGCGGGCACTTGGATTATCTACGTTACCTAGCGGGCACTTGTACTATGTAGGTTCCCTAGCGGGCACTTGGTCTATCTAGGTTAACTAGCGGGCACTGGGACTATCTAGGTTAACTAGCGAGCACTTGGACTATCTAGGTTAACTAGCGGGCATTTGGAATATTAGGGCCCCTAGCAGGCATTTGGACTATATTTGTTACCTAGCGGGCACTTGGACTATTTAGGTTAACGAACGGGCACTTGGACTATGTGGGTAACCTAGTGGTCACTTGAACTGTCTAGGTTACCTAGCGGGCACTTAGACTATGTAGGTTAACTAGCGGGCACTTGGACTATCTAGGTTAACTAGCGGGCCCTGGGACGATGTAGGTTAACTAGCGGGCCCTTGCACTATGTAGGCTAACTAGCGTGCCCATGGATTATGTAGGTTTACTAGCAGGCACTTGGACTATCTAGGTTAACTAGCGGGCACTTGGACTATGTAGTTTCCCTAGCGGGCCTTTGGACTATTTAGGTTACCTAGCGGGCACTTGGAATATGTAGGTTACCTAGCGGGCACTTGGAATATCTAGGTTATCTAGCAGGCACTTTGACTATCTAGGTTAACTAACGGGCACTTGGACTATGTAGGTTGCCTAGCGGGCACTTGGATTATGTAGGTTCCCTATAGGGCACTTGGACTTTGTAGGTTAACTAGCGGGCACTTGGACTGTCTAGGTTACCTAGTGGGCACTTGGATTATCTCGGTTAACGAACGGGCACTTGGATTATCTAGGTTAACGAACGGGCATTTGGACTATGTAGGTTACCTAGCCGCCACATGGACTATCTAGGTTAGCTAAAGGCACTTGGACTATCCAGGTTCCCTAGCGGGCACTTGTACTACCTAGGTTACCTACCTGGCACTTTGACAATGTAGGTCAACTAGCGGGCCCTTGGACTATCTAGGTGAGCCAACGGGACTTAGATTATGTAGGTTAACTAGCGGGAACTTGGAATATGTAGGTTAACTAGCGGGCCCATGGACTATGTAGGTTTACTAGCGGGCCCTTGGACTATCTAGGTTCCCTAAAGGGCACGTGGACTATCTAGGTTCCCTAAAGCGCACGTGGACTATCTAGGTTACCTAGCGGGCACTTGGACTATGTAGGCTAACTAGGGGGCCCTTTGATGATCTAGGTTACGTAGCGGGTACTTGAACTATCTAGGTTACCTAGCAGGCACTTGGACTATGTACGTTCCCTAGCGGGCATTTGGACTATCTATGTTAACTAGCGGGCACTTGGAATATGTAGCTTAACTAGCGGACACTTGCACTATGTAGGTTACCTAGAAGGCACTTGGACTATCTAGGTTAACTAGCGGGCACTTGGACTATCTAGGATATCTAGCGTGCACTTGGACTATGTAGGTTCCTTAGCGGGCACTTGGACTATCTAGGTTGCCTACCGGGCACTTGGACGATATAGGTTAACGAGCGTGCCCTTGGAATATCTAGGTTACATAGCGGGCACTTGGTATATAGGTTAACTAGCGGGCACTTGGACTATGTAGGTTAACTAGAGGACACTTGGACTATCTAGGTTAACTAGTGGGCCCTTGGACTATGTAGGTTAACTAGCGGGCACTTGGGCAATCTAAGTTAACTAGCGGTCACTTGGAAGATCTAGGTTAACTAGCGGGCACTTGGACTATCAAAGTGAACAAGTGAGCCCTTGGACTATGTAGGTTAACTAGCGGGCCCTTGGACTATCTAGGTTACCTAGCGGGCACTTGGACTATATAGGTTACCTAGCGGGCACTTGGACTATGTAAGTTACCTAGTGGGCACTTGGACTATCTACGTTAACGAATGGGCACTTGGAATATGCAGGTAACCTAGCGGGCACTTGGACTGTCTAGGTTACCTAGCGGGCACTTGGACTTCTAGGTTAACGAACGGGCTCTTGGACTATGTAGGTTGCCTAGCGGGCACTTGGACTATCTAGGTTAGGTAACGGGCACTTGGACTATCTAGGTTACCTAGCGGGAACTTGGACAATGTAAGTTACCTAGCGGGCACTTGGACTATCTAGGTTACCTAACGGGCACTTTGACTATCTAGGTTACATAGCGGGCACTTGGACTATGTAGGTTAACTAGCGAGCACTTGGACTCTAGGTTATCTAGCGGACACTTGGACTATCTAGGTTACCTAGCGTGCCCTTGGACTATGTAGGTTTCCTAGCGGGCACTTGGACTATCTAGGTTAACGAACGGGCACTTGGACAGTCTAGGTTACCTAGCGGGCACTTGGACTATGTAGGATCCCTATCGGATATTTGGACTACTTAGGTTACCTAGCGGGCACTTGGACTATCTAGGTTAGCTAGCGGGCACTTGGACTATCTAGGTCAACTAGTGGGCCCTTGTACTATGTAGGTTAACTAGCGAGCACTTGGACTATCTAGGTTAACTAGCGGACCTTGGACTATGTAGGTTAACTAGCGGGCCCTTGGACTATGTAGGTTAACTAGCGGGCACTTGGACGATATAGGTTAACTAGAGGGCACTTGGGCTATCTAGGTTAACTAGCGGACCTTGGACTATGTAGGTTAACTAGCGGGCACTTGGACGATCTAGGTTAACTAGAGGGCACTTGGACTATCTAGGTTAACTAGCAGGCACTTGGATGATCAATGTTCACTAGCGGGCACTTGGACTATCTAGGTTAACTAGCAGGCACATGGACTATGTAGTTTCCCTAGCGGGCATTTGGACTATTTAGGTTACCATTGGGAACTTGCCCTATGTAGGTTACCTAGTGGGCACTTGGACTATCTAGGTTAACTAACGGGCACTTGGACTATCTAGGTTACCTAGCGGGCACTTCTACTATCTAGGATACCTACCAGGCACTTGGACTATGTGGGTCAACTAGCGGGCCCTTGGACTATTTGGTTAGCTAACGGGCACTTAGATTATGTAGGTTAACTAGCGGGCCCTTCGACTATGTAGGTTTACTTGCGGGCCCTTCGACTATCTAGGTTCCCTAAAGGGCACTTGGACTATCTTGGTTACCGCAAAGGCACTTGGACTATCTAGGTTACCTAGCGGGCACTTGGACTATGTAGGCCAACTAGGGGGCCCTTGGACTATCTAGATTACCTAGCGGGTACTTGAATTATCTAGGTCAACTAGCGGGCACTTCGACTATGTAGGTTAACTTGCGGACACTTGCACTATGTAGGTTACCTAGCAGGCACTTGGACTATCTATGTTAACTAGCGGGCACTTGGACTATATAGGTTAACTAGCGTGCACTTGGACTATGTAGGTTCCTTAGCGGGCACTTGGACTATCTAGGTTGCCTAGCGGGCACTTGCACTATGTAGGTTAACTAGCGTGCCCTTGGACTATCTAGGTTACGTAGCGGGCACTTGGTATATAGGTTAACTAGCGGGCACTTGGACTATATAGGCTAACTAGCGGACACTTGCACGATCTAGGTTACCTAGCGGGCACTTGGACTATATAGGTTACCTAGCGGGCACTTGGACTATGTAGGTTACCTAGTGGGCACTTGGACTATCTACGTTAACGAATGGGCACTTGGAATATACAGGTAACCTAGCGGGCACTTGGACTGTCTAGGTTACCTAGCGGGCACTTGGACTTCTAGGTTAACGAACGGGCTCTTGGACTATGTAGGTTACCTAGCGGGCACTTGGACTATCTAGGTTAGGTAACGGGCACTTGGACTATCTAGGTTACCTAGCGGGAACTTGGAAAATGTAAGTTACCTAGCGGGCACTTGGACTATCTAGGTTACCTAACGGGCACTTTGACTATCTAGGTTACATAGCGGGCACTTTGACTATGTAGGTTAACTAGCGAGCACTTGGACTCTAGGTTATCTAGCGGACACTTGGACTATCTAGGTTACCTAGCGGGCCCTTGGACTATGTAGGTTTCCTAGCGGGTACTTGGACTATGTAGGTTAACGAAGGGGCACTTGGACTATGTAGGTAACCTAGCGGGCACTTGGACAGTCTAGGTTACCTAGCGGGCACTTGGACTATCTAGGTTAACGAACGGGCACTTGGACAATGTAGGTTACTTAGCGGGCACTTGGACTATGTAGGATCCCTATCGGATATTTGGACTACTTAGGTTACCTAGCGGGCACATGGACTATCTAGGTCAACTAGTGGGCCCTTGTACTATGTAGGTTAACTAGCGAGCACTTGGACTATTTAGGTTAACTAGCAGACCTTGGACTACCTAGGTTAACTAGCGGGCACTTGGACGATCTAGGTAAACTAGAGGGCACTTGGACTATCTAGGTTAACTAGCAGGCACTTGGATGATCAATGTTAACTAGCGGGCACTTGGACTATCTAGGTTAACTAGCAGGCACTTGGACTATGTAGTTTCCCTAGCGGGCATTTGGACAATTTAGGTTACCATTGGGAACTTGCCCTATGTAGGTTACCTAGTGGGCACTTGGACTATCTAGGTTAACTAACGGGCACTTGGACTATCTAGGTTACCTAGCGGGCACTTGTACTATCTAGGATACATACCAGGCACTTGGACTATGTAGGTCAACTAGCGGGCCCTTGGACTATCTAGATTAGCTAACGGGCACTTAGATTATGTAGGTTAACTAGCGGGCACTTGGAATATGTAGGTTAACTAGCGGGCCCTTGGACTATGTAGGTTTACTTGCGGGCCCTTCGACTATCTAGGTTCCCTAAAGGGCACTTGGACTATCTAGGTTAACTAACGGGCACTTGGACTATCTAGGTTACCTAGCGGGCACTTGGACTATGTAGGCCAACTAGGGGGCCCTTGGACTATCTAGATTACCTAGCGGGTACTTGAACTATCTAGGTCAACTAGCGGGCACTTCGACTATGTAGGTTAACTAGTGGACACTTGCACTATGTAGGTTATCTAGCAGGCACTTGGACTATCTATGTTAACTAGCGGGCACTTGGACTATATAGGTTAACTAGCGTGCACTTGGACTATGTAGGTTCCTTAGCGGGCACTTGGACTATCTAGGTTGCCTAGCGGGCACTTGCACTATGTAGGTTAACTAGCGTGCCCTTGGACTATCTAGGTTACGTAGCGGCCACTTGGTATATAGGTTAACTAGCGGGCACTTGGACTATATAGGCTAACTAGCGGACACTTGCACGATCTAGGTTAACTAGCGGGCCCTTGCACTATGTAGGTTAACTAGCGGGCCCATGGATTATGTAGGTTTACTAGCAGGCACTTGGACTATCTAGGTTAACTAGCAGGCACTTGGCCTATGTAGTTTCCCTAGCGGGCATTTGGACTATTTAGGTTACCATCGGGAACTTGGACTATGTAGGTTACCTAGCGGGCACTTGGACTATCTAAGTCAACTAGTGGGCCCTTGTACTATGTAGGTTAACTAGCGAGCACTTGGACTATCTAGGTTAACTAGCGGACCTTGGACTATGTAGGTTAACTAGCGGGCCTTTGGACTATGTAGGTTAACTAGCGGGCACCTGGACGATCTAGGTTAACTACAGGGCACTTGGACTATCTAGGTTAACTAGCGGGCACTTGGATGATCAATGTTAACTAGCGGGCACTTGGACTATCTAGGTTAGCTAATGGGCACATGGACTAAGTACGTCCCCTACTGGGCACTTGGACTATCTAGGTTAACTAACGGGCACTTGGACTATCTAGGTTGCCTAGCGGGCACTTGGACTATCTAGGATACCTAGCTGGCACCTGGACAATTTAGGTCAACTAGTGGGCCCTTGAACTATCTAGGTTAGCTAACGGGCACTTAGATTATGTAGGTTAACTAGCAGGCACTTGGAATATGTAGGTAAACTAGCGGGCCCTTGGACTATGTAGGTTTATTTGCGGGCCCTTCGACTATCTAGGTTCCCTAAAGTGCACTTGGACTATCTAGGTTACCGAAAAGGCACTTGGACTATCTAGATTACCTAGCGGGCACTTGGACTATATAGGCCAACTAGGGGGCCCTTGGACTATCTAGGTTACCTAGCGGGTACTTGAACTATCTAGGTTAACTAGCGGGCACTTGGACTATGTAGGTAAACTAGCGGACACTTGCACTATGTAGGTTACCTAGCAGGCACTTGGACTATCTAGGTTAACTAGCGGGCACTTGGACTATATAGGTTAACTAGCGTGCACTTGGACTATGTAGATTCCCTAGCGGGCATTTGGACTATGTAGGCTCCCTAGCGGTTATTTGGACTATATAGATTACTTAGCGGGCACTTAGAGTTTGTAGGTTACCTAGCGGGCACTTGGACTATCTACGTTACCTAGCAGGCACTTGAACTATCTACATTACCTAGCGGGTACTTGGAGTATGTAGGTTACCTACAGGGCTGTAGGATTATCTAGGTTACCTAGCGGGCATTTGGACTATCTAGGTTAACTAACGGGCACTTGGACTATGTAGGTTACCTAGCGGGCCCTTAGACTATCTAGGTTACCTAGCGGGCATTTGGACTATGTAGGCTCCCTAGCGGTTATTTAGACTATATAGATTACTTAGCGGGCACTTAGACTTTGTAGGTTACCTAGCGGACACTTGGACTATCTACGTTACCTAGCAGGCACTTGAACTATCTACATTACCTAGCGGGTACTTGGAGTATGTATGTTACCTACCGGGCTGTTGGACTATCTAGGTTACCTAGCGGGCATTTGGACTATCTAGGTTAACTACCGGGCACTTGGACTATGTAGATTCCCTAGCGGGCACTTGGACTAATTAGGTTCCCTATCGGGCACTTGGAGAATGTAGGTTAACTAGGGGGCACTAGGACAATGTAGGTTACCTAGTAGGCCCTTGGACTATCTAGGTTACCTAGGGGGAACCTGGACTATGTAGGTTAACTAGTGGGCACTTTGACTATCTAGGTTACCTAGCAGGCACTTGGACTATGTACGTTCCCTAGCAGCCCATTGGACTATTTACGTTACCTAGCGGGCACTTAGACTATGTACGTTACCTAGCGGGCACTTGGACTATGTACGTTTCCTAGCGGGTACTTGGACTAGATAGGTTCCCTAGCGGGCACTTGGTCTATCTAGGTTAACTAGCGGGCACTTGGACTATCTAGGTTAACTAGCGGACATTTGGACAATTAGGGCCCCTAGCGGGCATTTGGACTATATTGGTTACCTAGCGGTCACTTGGACTATGTAGGTTAACGAAAAGGCACTTGGACTATATAGGTAACCTAGTGGTCACTTAAATGTCTAGGTTACCTCGCGGGCACTTGAACTATGTAGGTTAACTAGCGGGCACTTGGACTATCTAGGTTAACTAGCAGGCCCTTGGACGATGTAGGTTAACTAGCGGGCCCTTGGACTATGTAGGTTAACTAGACGGCCCTTGGACTATGTAGGTTACATAGTGGGTACTTGGACGATCTAGGTTAACTAGCGGGTACTTGGACTATGTAGGTTAACTAGCGGGCCCTTGGACTATGTAGATTAACTAGCGGCACTTGGACTATCTAAGTTAACTAGCGGGCCCTTGGACTATGTAGATTCCCTAGCGGGCACTTGGACTATGTATGTTCCAGCGCGGGCATTTGGACTATGTAGGTTCCCTAGCAGGCACTTGGACTATGTAGGTTCCAGAGCGGGCACTTGGACTAACTAGATTCCCGAACGGGCACTTGTACTATGTAGATTAACTAGCAGACACTTGGACAATCTAGGTTAACTAGCGGGTAATTGGACTATGTAGGTTAACTAGCGGGCCCTTGAACTATGTAGATTAACTAGCGGAGCATGGACTATCTACGTTAACTAGCGGGCCCTTGGACTATGTACATTCCCTAGCGGGCACTTGGACTATGTATGTTCCCTCGCGGGCACATGGGCTATGTATGTTCCCTATGGACACTTGAACTATGTAAGTTAACTACGGGGCACTTGGACTATGTAGGTTAAGTAGCGGGCCCTTGGACTATCTAGGTTACCTAGCGGGCACTTGGACTATGTACCTAACCTAGCGGGCACTTGGACAGTCTAGGTTACCTAGCGGGCACTTTGACTTCTAGGTTAACAAACGGGCACTTGGACTATGTATGTTGCATAGCGGGCAATTGGACTATCTAGGTTAGGTAACGGGCACTTGGACTATCTAGGTTACCTAGCAGGAACTTGGACTATGTAGGTTACCTAGCGGGCACTTGGACTATCTAGATCAACTAGCGGGCCCTTGTACTATGTAGGTTAACTAGCGAGCACTTGGACTATCTAGGTTAACTAGCGGACCTTGGACTACGTAGGTTAACTAGCGGGCCCTTGGACTATGTAGGTTAACTAGCGGGCACTTGGATGATCAATGTTAACTAGCGGGCACTTGGACTATCTAGGTTAGCTAACGGGCACTTGGACTAAGTACGTCCCCTAGTGGGCACTTGGACACTCTAGGTTAACTAACGAGCACTAGGACTATCTAGGTTAACTAACGGGCACTTGGACAATCTAGGTTAACTAGCGGGCACTTGGACTATCAAAGTTAACAAGTGAGCCCTTGGACTATATAGGTTACCTAGCGGGCACTTGGACTATATAAGTTACCTAGGGGGCACTTGGACTATTTAGGTTACCTAGTTGGCACTTGGACTATCTAGGTTAACGAACGGGCACTTGGAATATGCAGGTAACCTAGCGGGCACTTGGACTGTCCAGGTTACCTAGCGGGCACTTGGATTTCTAGGTTAACTAACGGGCACTTGGACTATGTAGGTTCCTTAGCGGGCACTTGGACTATCTAGGTTAGGTAACGGGCACTTTGAGTATCTAGTTTACCTAGCGGGAATGTGGACAATGTAAGTTACCTAGCGGGCACTTGGACTATCTAGGTTACCTAACGGGCACTTTGACTATCTAGGTTACATAGCGGGCACTTGGACTATGTAGGTTAACTATCGAGCACTTGGACTCTAGGTAACCTAGCGGGCAGTTGGACTATCTAGGTTACCTAGCGGGCCCTTGGACTATGTAGGTTTCCTAGCGGGCACTTGGACTATCTAGGTTAACGAACGGTCACTTGGACTATGTATGTTACCTAGCGGGCACTTGGACTATGTAGGATCCCTATCGGACATTTGGACTACTTAGGTTACCTAGCGGGCACTTGGACTATCTAGGTTAACTAGCGGGCACTTGGACTATCTAGGTCAACTAGCGGGCCCTTGTACTATGTAGGTTACCTAGCGAGCACTTGGACTATCTAGGTTAACTAGCGGACCTTGGACTACGTAGGTTAACTAGCGGGCCCTTGGACTATGTAGGTTAAGTAGCGGGCACTTGGATGATCAATGTTAACTAGCGGGCCCTTGGACTATCTAGGTTAGCTAACGGGCACTTGGACTAAGTACGTCCCCTAGTGGGCACTTGGACACTCTAGGTTAACTAACGGGCACTAGGACTATCTAGGTTAACTAGCGGGCACTTGGACTATCTAGGTTACCTAGCTGGCACTAGGACTATGAAGGTTCCCTAGCGGGCACTAGGATTATCTAGGTTACCTAGCGGGCACTTGGACTATGTAGGTCAACTAGCGGGCACTTGGATTATGTAGGTTCCCTATCGGGAACTTGGACTATGTAGGTTAACTAGAGGGCATTTGTACTATGTAGGTTACGAGCGGGCACTTGGACTATGTAGGTTCCCTATCGGGCACTTGGAAAATGTAGGTTAACTAGGGGGCACTAGGACTATGTAGGTTACCTAGCGGGCCCTTAGACTATCTAGGTTACCCAGCGGGCATTTGGACTATGTAGGCTCCCTAGCGGTTATTTGGACTATATAGATTACTTAGCAGGCACTTGGACTATGTAGGTTACCTAGCGGGCACTTGGACTATCTAGGTTACCTAGCAGGCACTTGAACTATCTACATTACCTAGCGGGTACTTGGAGTATGTAGGTTACCTACCGGGCTGTTGGACTATCTAGGTTACCTAGCGGGCACTTGGACTATCTAGGTTAACTAACGGGCACCTGGACTATGTAGGTTCCCTAGCGGGCACTTGGATTATGTAGGTTCCGTATCGGGCACTTGGACTATGTAGGTTAACTAGCGGGCATTTGGACCATGTGGGTTACCTAGCGGGCACTTGGACTATGTAGGTTCCCTATCGGGCACTTGGAGAATGTAGGTTAACTAGGGGGCACTAGGACAATGTAGGTTACCTAGCGGGCCCTTTGACGATCTAGGTTACCTAGGGGGAACCTGGATTATGTAGGTTAACTAGGGGGCACTTGGACTATCTAGGTTACCTAGCAGGCACTTGGACTATGTACGTTCCCTAGCAGGCCCTTGGACTATTTACGTTACCTAGCGGGCACTTAGACTATTTACGTTACCTAGCGGGCACTTGGACTATGTACGTTTCCTAGCGGGTACATGGACTAGATAGGTTCCCTAGCGGGCACTTGGTCAATCTAGTTTAACTAGCGGGCACTTGGACTATCTAGGTTAACTAGCGGACATTTGGACAATTAGGGCCCCTAGCGGGCATTTGGACTATATTGGTTACCTAGCGGGCACTTGGACTATGTAGGTTAACGAAAGGGCACTTGGACTATGTAGGTAACCTAGTGGTCACTTGAAATGTCTAGGTTACCTCGCGGGCACTTGGACTATGTAGGTTAACTAGCGGGCACTTGGACTATCTAGGTTAACTAGCAGGCCCTTGGACGATGTAGGTTAACTTGCGGGCCCTTGGACTATGTAGGTTAACTAGCGGGCCCTTGGACTATGTAGATTAACTAGCGGTCACTTGGAAGTTCTAGGTTAACTAGCGGGCACTTGGACTATCAAAGTGAACAAGTGAGCCCTTGGACTATGTAGGTTAACTAGCGGGCCCTTGGACTATCTAGGTTACCTAGCGGGCACTTGGACTATATAGGTTACCTAGCGGGCATTTGGACTATGTAGGTTACCTAGTGGGCACTTGGACTATCTACGTTAACGAATGGGCACTTGGAATATGCAGGTAATCTAGCGGGCACTTGGACTGTCTAGGTTACCTAGCGCGCACTTGGACTTCTAGGTTAACGAAAGGGCTCTTGGACTATGTAGGTTGCCTAGCGGGCACTTGGACTATCTAGGTTAGGTAACGGGCACTTGGACTATCTAGGTTACCTAGCGGCAAATTAGACAATGTAAGTTACCTAGCGGGCACTTGGACTATCTAGGTTACCTAACAGGCACTTTGACTATCTAGGTTACATAGCGGGCACTTGGACTATGTAGGTTAACTAGCGAGCACTTGGACTCTAGGTTATCTAGCGAACACTTGGACTATCTAGGTTACCTAGCGGGCCCTTGGACTATGTAGGTTTCCTAGCGGGCACTTGGACTATCTAGGTTAACGAACGGGCACTTGGACTATGTAGGTAACCTAGCGGGCACTTGGACAGTCTAGGTTACCTAGCGGGCACTTGGACTATCTAGGTTAACGAACGGGCACTTGGACAATGTAGGTTACCTAGCGGGCACTTGGACTGTGTAGGAACCCTATCGGATATTTGGACTACTTAGGTTACCTAGCGGGCACTTGGACTATCTAGGTTAGCTAGCGGGCACTTGGACTATCTAGGTCAACTAGTGATCCCTTGTACTATGTATGTTAACTAGCGAGCACTTGGACTATCTAGGTTAACTAGCGGACCTTGGACTATGTAGGTTAACTAGCGGGCCTTTGGACTATGTAGGTTAACTAGCGGGCACTTTGACGATCTAGGTTAACTACAGGGCACTTGGACTATCTAGGTTAACTAGCAGGCACTTGGATGATCAATGTTAACTAGCGGGCACTTGGACTATCTAGGTTAGCTAATGGGCACATGGACCAAGTACGTCCCCTAGTGGGCACTTGGACTATCTAGGTTAACTAACGGGCACTTGGACTATCTAGGTTACCTAGCGGGCACTTGTACTATCTAGGATACCTACCAGGCACTTGGACTATGTAGGTCAACTAGCGTTCCCTTGGACTATCTAGGTTAGCTAACGGGCACTTAGATTATGTAGGTTAACTAGCGGGCACTTGGAATATATAGGTTAACTAGCGGGCCCTTGGACTATGTAGGTTTACTTGCGGGCCCTTCGACTATCTAGGTTCCCTAAAGGGCACTTGGACTATCTAGGTTACCGAAAAGGCACTTGGACTATCTAAGTTGCCTATCGGGCACTTGCACTATGTAGGTTAACTAGCGTGCCCTTGGACTATCTAGGTTACGTAGCGGGCACTTGGTATATAGGTTAACTAGCGGGCACTTGGAGTATATAGGCTAACTAGCGGACACTTGCACGATCTAGGTTAACTAGCGGGCCCTTGCACTATGTAGGTTAACTAGCGGGCACTTGGACTATCTAGGTTAACTAGCAGGCCCTTGGATGATGTAGGTTAACTAGCGGGCCCTTGGACTATGTAGGTTAACTAGCGGGCCCTTGGACTATGTAGATTAACTAGCGGTCACTTGGAAGATCTAGGTTAACTAGAGGGCACTTGGACTATCAAAGTGAACAAGTGAGCCCTTGGACTATGTAGGTTAACTAGCGGGCCCTTGGACTATCTAGGTTACCTAGCGGGCACTTGGACTATATAGGTTACCTAGCGGGCACTTGGACTATGTAGGTTACCTAGTGGGCACTTGGACTATCTACGTTAACGAATGGGCACTTGGAATATGCAGGTAATCTAGCGGGCACTTGGACTGTCTAGGTTACCTAGCGCGCACTTGGACTTCTAGGTTAACGAACGGGCTCTTGGACTATGTAGGTTGCCTAGCGGGCACTTGGACTATCTAGGTTAGGTAACGGGCACTTGGACTATCTAGGTTACCTAGCGGCAAATTAGACAATGTAAGTTACCTAGCGGGCACTTGGACTATCTAGGTTACCTAACAGGCACTTTGACTATCTAGGTTACATAGCGGGCACTTGGACTATGTAGGTTAACTAGCGAGCACTTGGACTCTAGGTTATCTAGCGAACACTTGGACTATCTAGGTTACCTAGCGGGCCCTTGGACTATGTAGGTTTCCTAGCGGGCACTTGGACTATCTAGGTTAACGAACGGGCACTTGGACTATGTAGGTAACCTAGCGGGCACTTGGACAGTCTAGGTTACCTAGCGGGCACTTGGACTATCTAGGTTAACGAACGGGCACTTGGACAATGTAGGTTACCTAGCGGGCACTTGGACTGTGTAGGAACCCTATCGGATATTTGGACTACTTAGGTTACCTAGCGGGCACTTGGACTATCTAGGTTAGCTAGCGGGCACTTGGACTATCTAGGTCAACTAGTGATCCCTTGTACTATGTATGTTAACTAGCGAGCACTTGGACTATCTAGGTTAACTAGCGGACCTTGGACTATGTAGGTTAACTAGCGGGCCTTTGGACTATGTAGGTTAACTAGCGGGCACTTTGACGATCTAGGTTAACTACAGGGCACTTGGACTATCTAGTTTAACTAGCAGGCACTTGGATGATCAATGTTAACTAGCGGGCACTTGGACTATCTGGGTTAGCTAATGGGCACATGGACCAAGTACGTCCCCTAGTGGGCACTTGGACTATCTAGGTTAACTAACGGGCACTTGGACTATCTAGGTTACCTAGCGGGCACTTGTACTATCTAGGATACCTACCAGGCACTTGGACTATGTAGGTCAACTAGCGTTCCCTTGGACTATCTAGGTTAGCTAACGGGCACTTAGATTATGTAGGTTAACTAGCGGGCACTTGGAATATATAGGTTAACTAGCGGGCCCTTGGACTATGTAGGTTTACTTGCAGGCCCTTCGACTATCTAGGTTCCCTAAAGGGCACTTGGACTATCTAGGTTACCGAAAAGGCACTTGGACTATCTAGGTTGCCTATCGGGCACTTGCACTATGTAGGTTAACTAGCGTGCCCTTGGACTATCTAGGTTACGTAGCGGGCACTTGGTATATAGGTTAACTAGCGGGCACTTGGTGTATATAGGCTAACTAGCGGACACTTGCACGATCTAGGTTAACTAGCGGGCCCTTGCACTATGTAGGTTAACTAGCGGGCCCATGGATTATGTAGGTTTACTATCAGGCACTTGGACTATCTAGGTTAACTAGCAGGCACTTGGCCTATGTAGTTTCCCTAGCGGGCATTTGGACTATTTAGGTTACCATCGGGAACTTGGACTATGTAGGTTACCTAGCGGGCACTTGGACTATCTAGGTTACCTAGCAGGCACTTTGACTATCTAGGTTAACTAACGGGCACCTGGAGTATGTAGGTTGCCGAGCGGGCACTTGGATTATGTAGATTTCCTATCGGGCACTTGGACTATGTAGGTTAACTAGCGGGCACTTGGACTGTCTAGGTTACCTAGCTGGCACTTGGATGATCTAGGTTACCTAGCTGGCACTTGGATGATCTAGGTTAACGAACGGGCACTTGGACTATATAGGTTACCTAGCCGCCACATGGACTATCTAGGTTAGCTAACAGGCACTTGGACTATCTAGATTCCCTAGCAGGCACTTGTACTATCTAGGTTACCTAGCTGGCACTTAGATTATGTAAGTTAAATAGCGGGCACTTGGAATATGTAGGTTAACTAGCGGACACTTGCACTATGTAGGTTAACTAGCGGGCCCATGGACTATGTAGGTTTACTAGCGGGCCCTTGGACTATCTAGGTTCCCTAAAGGGCACTTAGACTATCTAGGTTACCGAACGGGCACTTGGACTATCTAGGTTACCTAGCGGGCACTTGGAATATGTAGGCTAACTAGGGGGCCCTTGGACGATCTAGGTTACCTAGTGGGTACTTCAACTATCTAGGTTACCTAGCGGGCACTTGGACTATGTAGGTTACCTAGCGGGCACTTGGACTATCTAGGTTCCCTAGCGGGCACTTGGACTATGTACGTTCCCTAGCGGGCACTTGGACTATCTACGTTACCAAGCGGGCACTTGGACAATGTACGTTACCTAGCGGGCACTTGGACTATTTACGTTTCCTAGCGGGTACTTGGACTAGATAGGTTACCTAGCGGGCACTTGGTCTACCTAGGTTAACTAACGGGCACTGGGACTATCTAGGTTAACTAGCGAGCACTTGTACTATCTAGGTTAACTAGCGGGCATTTGGAATATTATGGCCCCTAGCGGGCATTTGGACTATATTGGTTACCTAGCGGGCACTTGGACTATGTAGGTTAACGAACGGGCACTTGGACTATGTGGGTAACCTAGCGGTCACTTGAACTGTCTAGGTTACCTAGCGGGCCCTTGGATTATGTAGGTTTCCTAGCGGGCACTTGGACTATCTAGGTTAACGAACGGGCACTTGTACTATGTTGGTTACCTAGCCGGAACTTGGACTATGTAGGATCCCTATCGGACATTTGGACTACTTAGGTTACCTAGCGGGCACTTGGACTATCTAGGTTACCTAGCAGGCACTTGAACTATCTACATTACCTAGCGGGTACTTGGAGTATGTAGGTTACCTACCGGGCTATTGGACTATCTAGGTTACCTAGCGGGCACTTGGACTATCTAGGTTAACTAACGGGCACTTGGACTATGTAGGTTACCTAGCGGGCACTTGGACTATGTAGGTTCCCTATCGGGCACTTGAAGAATGTAGGTTAACTAGGGGGCACTAGGACAATGTAGGTTACCTAGCGGGCCCTTTGGCGATCTAGGTTACCTAGGGGGAACCTGGACTATGTAGGTTAACTAGGGGGCACTTGGACTATCTAGGTTACCTAGCAGGCACTTGGACTATGTACGTTCCCTAGCAGGCCCTTGGACTATTTACGTTACCTATCGGGCACTTAGACTATGTACGTTACCTAGCGGGCACTTGGACTATGTACGTTTCCTAGCGGGTACTTGGACTAGATAGGTTCCCTAGCGGGCACTTGGTCTATCTAGGTTAACTAGCGGGCACTTGGACTATCTAGGTTAACTAGCGGACATTTGGACTATTAGGGCCCCTAGCGGGCATTTGGACTATATTGGTTACCTAGCGGGCACTTGGACTATGTAGGTTAACGAAAGGGCACTTGGACTATGTAGGTAACCTAGTGGTCACTTGAAATGTCTAGGTTACCTCGCGGGCACTTGGACTATGTAGGTTAACTAGCGGGCACTTGGACTATCTAGGTTAACTAGCAGGCCCTTGGACGATGTAGGTTAACTAGCGTGCCCTTGGACTATGTAGGTTAACTAGCGGGCCCTTGGACTATGTAGATTAACTAGCGTCACTTGGACTATCTACATTAACTAGCGGGGCCTTGGACTATGTAGATTCCCTAGCGGGCACTTGGACTATGTATGTTCCCTAGCGGGCACTTGGACTCTGTATGTTCCCTACGGACACTTGAACTATGTAAGTTAACTACCGGGCACTTGGACTATGTAGGTTAACTAGCGGGCCCTTGGACTATCTAGGTTACCTAGCGGGCACTTTGACTATCTAGGTTAACTACCGGGCACTTGCACTATCTAGGTTCCCGAACGGGCATTTGGACTATGTAGGTAACCTAGCAGGCACTTGGAGAGTCTAGGTTACCTAGCAGGCACTTGGACTTCTAGGTTAAAGAACGGGCAGTTGGACTATGTATGTTGCATAGCGGGCAATTGGACTATCTAGGTTAGGTAACGGGCACAAGAACTATCTAGGTTACCTAGCTGGCACTTGAACTATCTACGTTATAGTGGGTTCTTGGTGTATGTAGGTTACCTAGGTGGCTGTTGGACTATCTACGTTACCAAGCGGGCACTGGGACTATCTAGGTTAACTAACGGGCTTTTGGACTATGTAGGCTCCCTAGCGGGCCCTTGGACTATGTAGGTTCCCTAGCAAGCACTTGGACTATGTGGGTTCCCTAGCGGGCATTTGGACTATCTAGGTTAACTAACAGGCACTTGGACTTTGTAGGTTCCCTAGCGGGCACTTGGATTATGTAGGTTCCCTATCGGGCACTTGGACTATGTAGGGTAACTAGCGGGCATAGGACTATGTAGGTTAACTAGCGGGCACTTGGACTATGTAGGTTACATAGCGGGCACTTGGACAATATATAAGTTCCCTATCGGGCATTTGGACTATGTAGGTTACCTAGCGGGCCATTGGACTATCTAGCTTACCTAGGGGGAACCTGGACTATGTAGGTTAACTAGTGGGCACTCGGACTATCTAGGTTACCTAGCAGGCACTTGGACTATGTAGGTTAACTAGCGGGCACTTGGACTATCTAGGTTACCTAGCGGGCACTTGGACTATGTACGTTCCCTAGCGGGCACTTGGACTATCTACGTTACCTAGCGAGCACTTGGACTATGTACGTTACCTAGCGGGCACTTGGACTATGTACATTTCCTAGCGGGTACTTGGACTAGATAGGTTCCCTAGCGGGCAATTGGTCTATCTAGGTTAACTAGCGGGCACTTGGACTATCTAGGTTAACTAGCAAGCACTTGGACTATGTAGGTAACCTAGTGGTCACTTGAACTGTCTAGGTTACCTAGCGGGCACTTGGACTATGTAGGTTAACTAGCGGGCACTTGGACTATCTAGGTTAACTAGCGGGCCCTTGGATGATATAGGTTAACTAGCGGACCCTTGCACTATGTAGGCTAACTAGCGGGCCCATGGATTATGTAGGTTTACTAGCAGGCACTTGGACTATCTAGGTTAACTAGCGGGCACTTGGACTATGTACTTTCCCTAGCGGGCATTTGGACTATTTAGGTTACCTAGCGGGCACTTGGAATATGTAGGTTACCTAGCGGGCACTTGGACTATCTAGGTTAACTAACGGGCACTTGGACTATGTAGGTTGCCTGGAAGGCACTTGGATTATGTAGGTTCCCTATCGGGCACTTGGACTATGTAGGTTAACTAGCGGGCACTTCGACTGTCTAGGTTAGCTAGTGGGCATTTGGATTATCTAGGTTAACGAACGGGCACTTGGATTATCTAGGTTAACGAACGGGCACTTGGACTATGTAGGTTACCTAGCCGCCACTTGGACTATCTAGGTTAGCTAACAGGCACTTGGACTATCTAGGTTCCCTAGCGGGCACTTGTACTATCTAGGTTACCTAGCTGGCATGGACTATGTAGGTCAACTAGCGGGCCCTTGGACTATCGATGTTAGCCAACGGGCACTTAGATTATGTAGGTTAACTAGCGGGAACTTAGAATATGTAGGTTAAGTAGCGGACACTTGCACTATGAAGGTTAACTAGCGGGCCCATGGAGTATGTAGGTTTACTAGCGGGCCCTTGCACTATCTAGGTTCCCTAAAGGGCACTTGGACTATGTAGGCTAACTAGGGGGCCCTTTGACGATCTAGGTTACCTAGCGGGTACTTGAACTATCTAGGTTTCCTAGCGGGTACTTGGACTATGTGGGTTCCCTAGCGGGCACTTGGACTATCTATGTGAACTAGCGGGCTCTTGGACTATGTAGGTTAACTAGCGGACACTTGCACTATGTAGGTTACCTAGTAGGCACTTGGACTATCTAGGTTAACTAGCGGGCACATGGACTATGTAGGTCAACTAGCGGACCCTTGGACTATCTAGGTTCGCCAACGGGCACTTAGATTATGTAGGTTAACTAGTAGGCACTTGGAATATGTAGGTAAAGTAGCGGACACTTGCACTATGAAGGTTAACTAGCGGGCCCATGGATTATGTAGGTTTACTAGCGGGACCTTGGACTATCAAGGTTCCCTAAAGGGCACTTGGACTGTCTAGGCTACCGAGCGGGAACTTGGACAATCTAGGTTACCTAGCGGGCACTTGGACTATGTAGGCTAACTAGGGGGCCCTTTGACGATCTAGGTTACCTAGCGGGTACTTGAACTATGTAGGTTCCCTAGCGGGCATTTGGACTATATAGATAACCTAGCGGGCACATAGACTTTGTAGGTTACCTAGCGGGCACTTGGACTATCTAGGTTACCTAGCTGGCACTTGAACTATCTACGTTGCCTAGCCGGTTCTTTGAGTATGTAGGTTACCTAGCGGGCTGTTGGACTATCTAGGTTACCTAGAAGGCATTGGACTATCTAGGTTAACTAACGGGCACTTGGACTATGTAGGTTCCCTATCGGGCACTTGGACTAGGTAGGTTCCCTAGCGGGCACTTGGTCTATCTAGGTTAACTAGCGGGCACTTGGACTATTAAGGTTAACTAGCGAGCACTTGGACTATGTACATTCCCTAGCGGGCACTTAGACTATCTATGTTACCTAGCGGGCACTTGGACTATGTAGGATTCCTAGCGGGTACTTGGACTAGATAGGTTCCCTAGCGGACACTTGGTACATCTAGGTTAACTAGGGAGCACTTGGACTATCTAGGTTAACGAAAGGGTCCCTTGGACTATGTAGGCTACCTAGCGGTCATTTGGACTATTAGGGCCCCTAGCGGGCATTTGGACTATATTGGTTACCTAGCGGCCATTTGGATTATGTAGGTTAACAAACGGGCACTTGGACTATGTAGGTAACCTAGTGGTCACTTGAACTCTCTAGGTTACCTAGCGGGCACTTGGACTATGTAGGTTAACTAGCGGGCCCTTGGACTATGTAGGTTAACTAGCGGGCCCTTGGACTATGTAGGTTACCTCGCGGGCACTTGGACGATCTAGGTTAACTAGCGGGTACTTGGACTATGTAGGTTAACTAGCGGGCCCTTGGACTATGTAGGTTAACTAGCGGGCCCTTGGACTATGTAGGTTACCTCGCGGGCACTTGGACGATCTAGGTTAACTAGCGGGTACTTGGACTATGTAGGTTAACTAGCGGGCCCTTGGACTATGTAGATTAACTAGTGGCACTTGGACTATCTACGTTAACTAGTGGGCCCTTGGACTATGTAGATTCCCTTGCGGGCACTTGGACTATGTATGTTCCAGCGCGGGCACTTGGACTTTGTAGGTTCCCTAGCAGGCACTTGGACTATGTAGGTTCCAGAGCGGGCACTTGGGCTATGTATATTCCCTATGGACACTTGAACTATGTAAGTTAACTACCGGGGACATGGACTATGTAGGTTAACTAGCGGGCCCTTGGACTATCTAGGTTACCTAGCGGGCACTTGGACTATGTAAGTAACCTAGCGGGCACTTGGACAGTCTAGGTTACCTAGCGGGCACTTGGACTTCTAGGTTAACAAACGGGCACTTGGTCTATGTATGTTGCATAGCGGGCAATTGGACTATCTAGGTTAGGTAACGGGCACTTGGACTATCTAGGTTACCTCGTGGGAACTTGGACTATGTAGGTTACCTAGCGGGCACTTGGACTATCTAGGTCAACTAGCGGGCCCTTGTACTATGTAGGTTAACTAGCGAGCACTTGGACTATGTAGTTTAACTAGCGGGCACTTGGATGATCAATGTTAACTAGCGGGCACTTGGACTATCTAGGTTAGCTAACGGGCACTTGGACTAAGTACGTCCCCTAGTGGGCACTTGGACACTCTAGGTTAACTAACGGGCACTAGGACTATCTAGGTTAACTAGCGGGCACTTGGACGATATAGGTTAACTAGCGGGCACTTGGATTATCTAGGTTACCTAGCGGGCACTTGGACTATGTAGGTTCCCTAGCGGGCATTTGGACTATATAGATAACCTTGTGGGAACTTAGACTTTGTAGGTTACCTAGCGGGCACTTGGACTATCTAGGTTACCTAGCTGGCACTTGAACTACCTACGTTGCCTAGAGGGTTCTTGGAGTATGTAAGTTACCTAGCGGGCTGTTGGACTATCTAGGTTACCTAGCAGGCATTGGACTATCTAGGTTAACTAACGGGCACATGGACTATGTAGGTTCCCTAGCGGGCCCTTGGACTATGTAAGTTCCCTATCGGGCACTTGGACTAGGTAGGTTCCCTAGCGGGCACTTGGTCTATCTAGGTTAACTAGTGGGCACTTGGACTATCTAGGTTAACTAGCAAGCACTTGGACTATCTAGGATAACTAGCGGACACTTAGACTATTAGGGTCCCTAGCGGGCATTTGGACTATATAGGTTACCTAGCGGGCACTTGGACTATGTCGGTTAACGAACAGGCACTTGGACTATGTAGGTAACCTAGTGGTCACTTGAACTGTCTAGGTTATCTAGCGGGCACTTGGACTATGTAGGTTAACTAGCGGGCACTTGGACTATCTAGGTTAACTAGCGGGCCCTTGGACGATGTAGGTTAACTAGTGGGCCCTTGGACTATGTAGGTTAACTAGCGGGCCCTTGGACTATGTAGGTTAACAAGCGTGCACTTGAAAGATCTAGGTAAACTAGCGGGTACTTGGACTATGTAGGTTAACTAGCGGGCCTTTGGACTATGTAGATTACCTAGCGGCACTTGGACTATCTACGTTAACTAGCGGGCCCTTGGACTATGTAGATTCCCTAGCGGGCACTTGGAATATGTATGTTCCAGAGCGGGCACTTCGACTATGTAGGTTCCCTAGCAGGCACTTGGACTATGTAGGTTCCAGAGCGGGCACTTGGACTATCTAGGTTCCCTAGCGGCACTTGGACTATGTAGGTTAACTAGCGGGCCCTTGGACTATGTAGATTAACTAGCAGTACTTGAACTCTCTAGGTTACCTAGCAGACACTTGGGCTATGTAGGCTAACTAGGGGGCCCTTGGACAATCTAGGTTACCTAGAGAGTACTTGAACTATCTAGGTTAACTAGCGGGCACTTGCAGTATCTTGGTTACCTAGCGGGCACTTGGATTATGTACGTTCCCTAGCGGGCACTTGGACTATCTATGTTAACTAGCGGGCACTTGGAATATGTAGGTTAACTAGCGGACACTTGCACTATGTAGGTTACCTAGCAGGCACTTGGACTATCTAGGTTAACTAGCGGGTACTTGGACTATCTACAATAACTAGCATGCAATTGGACTATGTAGGTTCCTTAGCGGGCACCTGGACTATCTAGGTTGCCTAGCGGGCACTTGGACGATATAGGTTAACTAGCGTGCCCTTGGAATATCTAGGTTACATAGCGGGCACTTGGTATATAGGTTAACTAGCGGGCACTTTGACTATGTAGGTTGACTAGAGGACACTTGGACTATCTAGGTTAACTAGTGGGCCCTTGGACTATGTAGGTTAACTAGCGGGTACTTGGACAATCTAGGTTAACTAGCGGGCACTTGGAAGATCTAGGTTAACTAGCGGGCACTTGGACTATCAAAGTGAACAAGTGAGCCCTTGGACTATGTAGGTTAACTAGCGGGCCCTTGGACTATCTAGGTTACCTAGCGGGCACTTGGACTATATAGGTTACCTAACGGGCACTTGGACTATCTAGGTTACCTCGTGGGAACTTGGACTATGTAGGTTAACTAGCGGGCACTTGGACTATCTAGGTCAACTAGCGGGCCCTTGTACTATGTAGGTTAACTAGCGAGCACTTGGACTATGTAGTTTAACTAGCGTGCACTTGGATGATCAATGTTAACTAGCGGGCAATTGGACTATCTAGGTTAGCTAACGGGCACTTGGACTAAGTACGTCCCCTAGTGGGCACTTGGACACTCTAGGTTAACTAACGGGCACTAGGACTATCTAGGTTAACTAGCGGGCACTTGGACGATATAGGTTAACTAGCGGGCACTTGGATTATCTAGGTTACCTAGCGGGCACTTGGACTATGTAGGTTCCCTAGCGGGCATTTGGACTATATAGATAACCTTGTGGGAACTTAGACTTTGTAGGTTACCTAGCGGGCACTTGGACTATCTAGGTTACCTAGCTGGCACTTGAATTACCAACGTTGCCTAGCGGGTTCTTGGAGTATGTAGGTTACCTAGCGGGCTGTTGGACTATCTAGGTTACCTAGCAGGCATTGGACTATCTAGGTTAACTAACGGGCACATGGACTATGTAGGTTCCCTAGCGGGCCCTTGGACTATGTAAGTTCCCTATCGGGCACTTGGACTAGGTAGGTTCCCTAGCGGGCACTTGGTCTATCTAGGTTAACTAATGGGCACTTGGACTATCTAGGTTAACTAGCAAGCACTTGGACTATCTAGGATAACTAGCGGACACTTAGAATATTAGGGTCCCTAGCGGGCATTTGGACTATATAGGTTACCTAGCGGGCACTTGGACTATGTCGGTTAACGAACAGGCACTTGGACTATGTAGGTAACCTAGTGGTCACTTGAACTGTCTAGGTTACCTAGCGGGCACTTGGACTATGTAGGTTAACTAGCGGGCACTTGGACTTTCTAGGTTAACCAGCGGGCCCTTGGACGATGTAGTTTTATTAGCGGGCCCTTGGACTATGTAGGTTAACTAGCGGGCCCTTGGACTATGTAGGTTAACAAGCGTGCACTTGAAAGATCTAGGTAAACTAGCCGGTACATGGACTATGAAGGTTAACTAGCGGGCCTTTGGACTATGTAGATTACCTAGCGGCACTTGGACTATCTACGTTAACTAGCGGGCCCTTGGACTATGTAGATTCCCTAGCGGGCACTTGGAATATGTATGTTCCAGTGCGGGCACTTCGACTATGTAGGTTCCCTAGCAGGCACTTGGACTATGTAGGTTCCAGAGCGGGCACTTGGACTATCTAGGTTCCCTAGTGGCACTTGGACTATGTAGGTTTACTAGCGGGCCCTTGGACTATGTAGATTAACTAGCAGTACTTGGACTCTCTAGGTTACCTAGCAGACACTTGGGCTATGTAGGCTAACTAGGGGGCCCTTGGACAATCTAGGTTACCTAGAGGGTACTTGAACTATCTAGGTTAACTAGCGGGCACTTGCAGTATCTAGTTTACCTAGCGGGCACTTGGACTATGTACGTTCCCTAGCGGGCACTTGGACTATCTATGTTAACTAGCGGGCACTTGGAATATGTAGGTTAACTAGCGGACACTTGCACTATGTAGGTTACCTAGCAGGCACTTGGACTATCTAGGTTAACTAGCGGGTACTTGGACTATCTACAATAACTAGCGTGCAATTGGACTATGTAGGTTCCTTAGCGGGCACTTGGACGATATAGTTTAACTAGCGTGCCCTTGGAATATCTAGGTTACATAGCGGGCACTTGGTATATAGGTTAACTAGCGGGCACTTTGACTATGTAGGTTCACTAGAGGACACTTGGACTATCTAGGTTAACTAGTGGGCCCTTGGACTATGTAGGTTAACTAGCGGGTACTTGGACAATCTAGGTTAAGTAGCGGGCACTTGGAAGATCTAGGTTAACTAGCGGGCACTTGGACTATCAAAGTGAACAAGTGAGACCTTGGACTATGTAGGTTAACTAGCGGGCCCTTGGACTATCTAGGTTACCTAGCGGGCACTTGGACTATATAGGTTACCTAACGGGCACTTGGACTATCTTGGTTACCTCGTGGGAACATGGACTATGTAGGTTACCTAGCGGGCACTTGGACTATCTAGGTCAACTAGCGGGCCCTTGGAATATGTAGGTTAACTAGCGAGCACTTGGACTATGTAGTTTAACTAGCGGGCACTTGGACTATCTAGGTTAGCTAACGGGCACTTGGACTAAGTACGTCCCCTAGTGGGCACTTGGACACTCTAGGTTAACTAACGGGCACTAGGACTATCTAGGTTAACTAGCGGGCACTTGGACGATATAGGTTAACTAGCGGGCACTTGGATTATCTAGGTTACCTAGCGGGCACTTGGACTATGTAGGTTCCCTAGCGGGCATTTGGACTATATAGATAACCTTGTGGGAACTTAGACTTTGTAGGTTACCTAGCGGGCACTTGGACTATCTAGGTTACCTAGCTGGCACTTGAACTACCTACGTTGCCTAGCGGGTTCTTGGAGTATGTAGGTTACCTAGCGGGCTGTTGGACTATCTAGGTTACCTAGCAGGCATTGGACTATCTAGGTTAACTAACGGGCACATGGACTATGTAGGTTCCCTAGCGGGCCCTTGGACTATGTAAGTTCCCTATCGGGCACTTGGACTAGGTAGGTTCCCTAGCGGGCACTTGGTCTATCTAGGTTAACTAGTGGGCACTTGGACTATCTAGGTTAACTAGCAAGCACTTGGACTATCTAGGATAACTAGCGGACACTTAGACTATTAGGGTCCCTAGCGGGCATTTGGACTATATAGGTTACCTAGCGGGCACTTGGACTATGTCGGTTAACGAACAGGCACTTGGACTATGTAGGTAACCTAGTGGTCACTTGAACTGTCTACGTTACCTAGCGGGCACTTGGACTATGTAGGTTAACTAGCTGGCACTTGGACTTTCTAGGTTAACTAGCGGGCCCTTGGACGATGTAGTTTTACTAGCGGGCCCTTGGACTATGTAGGTTAACTAGCGGGCCCTTGGACTATCTAGGTTACCTAGCGGGCACTTGGACTATATAGGTTACCTAACGGACACTTGGACTATGTAGGTTACATAGTGGGTACTTGGACTATCTAGGTTAACGAATGGGCACTTGGAATATGCAGGTAACCTAGCGGGCACTTGGACTGTCTAGGTTACCTAGGGGGCACTTGGACTTCTAGGTTAACGAACGGGCTCTTGGACTATGTAGGTTGCCTAGCGGGCACTTGGACTATCTAGGTTAGGTAACGGGCACTTTGAGTATCTAGTTTACCTAGCGGGAACTTGGACAATGTAAGTTACCTAGCGGGCACTTGGACTATCTAGGTTACCTAACGGGCACTTTGACTATCTAGGTTACATTGCGGGCACTTGTACTATCTAGGTTACCTAACGGGCACTTTGACTATCTAGGTTACATTGCGGGCACTTGGACTATTTAGGTTAACTAAGGGGCACATGGACTCTAGGTTATCTTGCGGACACTTGGGCTATCTAGGTTACCTAGCGGGCCCTTGGACTATGTAGGTTTCCTAGCGGGCACTTGGACTATCTAGGTTAACGAACGGGCACTTGTACTTTGTAGGTAACCTAGCGGGCACTTGGACAGTCTAGGTTACCTAGCGGGCACTTGGACTATCTAGGTTAACGAACGGGCACTTGGACAATGTAGGTTAACTAGCGGGCACTTGGACTATGTAGGATCCCTATCGGATATTTGGACTACTTAGGTTACCTAGCGGGCACTTGGACTATCTTGGTTAACTAGTGGGCCCTTGTACTATGTAGGTTAACTAGCGAGCACTTGGACTATCTAGGTTAACTAGCGGACCTTGGACTACGTAGGTTAACTAGCGGGCCCTTGGACTATATAGGTTAACTAACGGACACTAGGATATTCAATGTTAACTAGCGGGCACTTGGACTATCTAGGTTAGCTAAAGGGCACGTGGACTAAGTACGTCCCCTAGTGGGCACTTGGACACTCTAGGTTAACTAACGGGCACTAGGACTATCTAGGTTAACTAGCGGGCACTTGGATGATCTAGGTTAACTAGCGGGCACTTGGACTATCTAAGTTAACGAGTGAGCCCTTGGACTATATAGGTTAACTAGCGGGCCCTTGGACTATCTAGGTTACCTAGCGGGCACTTGGACTTTATAGGTTACCTAGCGGGCACTTGGACTATGTAGGTTACCTAGTGGGCACTTGGACTATCTAGGTTAACGAACGGGCACTTGGACTATGTAGGTAACCTAGCGGGCACTTGGACCGTCTAGGTTACCTAGCGGGCACTTGGACTATCTAGGTTAACGAACGGGCACTTGGACAATGTAGGTTACCTAGAGGGCACTTGGACTATGTAGGATCCCTATCGGATATTTGGACTACTTAGGTTACCTAGCGGGCACTTAGAATATCTAGGTTAGCTAGCGGGCACTTGGACTATCTAGGTCAACTAGTGGGCCCTTGTACTATGTAGGTTAACTAGCGAGCACTTGGACTATCTAGGTTAACTAGCGGACCTTGGACTATGTAGGTTAACTAGCGGGCCTTTGGACTATGTAGGTTAACTAGCGGGCACTTGGACGATCTAGGTTAACTAGAGGGCACTTGGACTATCTAGGTTAACTAGCAGGCACTTGGATGATCAATGTTAACTAGCGGGCACTTGGACTATCTAGGTTAGCTAATGGGCACATGGACTAAGTACGTCCCCTAGTGGGCACTTGGACTATCTAGGTTAACTAACGGGCAGTTGGACTATCTAGGTTACCTAGCGGGCACTTGTACTATCTAGGATACCTAACAGGCACTTGGACTATATAGGTCAACTAGCGTTCCCTTGGACTATCTAGGTTAGCTAACGGGCACTTAGATTATGTAGGTTAACTAGCGGGCACTTGGAATATGTAGGTTATCTAGCGGGCCCTTGGACTATGTAGGTTTACTTGCGGGCCCTTCGACTATCTAGGTTCCCTAAAGGGCACTTGGACTATCTAGGTTACCGAAAAGGCATGTGGACTATCTAGGTTACCTACCGGGCACTTGGACTATGTAGGCCAACTAGGGGGCCCTTGGACTATCTAGATTACCTAGCGGGTACTTGAACTATCTAGGTCAACTAGCGGGCACTTGGACTATGTAGGTTAACTAGCGGACACTTGCACTATGTAGGTTACCTAGCAGGCACTTGGACTATCTATGTTAACTAGCGGGCACTTGGACTATATAGGTTAACTAGCGTGCACTTGGACTATGTAGGTTCCTTAGCGGGCACTTGGACTATCTAGGTTGCCTAGCGGGCACTTGCACTATGTAGGTTAACTAGCGTGCCCTTGGACTATCTAGGTTACGTAGCGGGCACTTGGTATATAGGTTAACTAGCGGGCACTTGGACTATATAGGCTAACTAGCGGACACTTGCACGATCTAGGTTAACTAGCGGGCCCTTGCACTATGTAGGTTAACTAGCGGGCCCATGGATTATGTAGGTTTACTATCAGGCACTTGGACTATCTAGGTTAACTAGCAGGCACTTGGCCTATGTAGTTTCCCTAGCAGGCATTTGGACTATTTAGGTTACCATCGGGAACTTGGACTATGTAGGTTACCTAGCGGGCACTTGGACTATCTAGGTTACCTAGCAGGAACTTTGACTATCTAGGTTAACTAACGGGCACCTGGAGTATGTAGGTTGCCGAGCGGGCACTTGGATTATGTAGATTCCCTATCGGGCACTTGGACTATGTAGGTTAACTAGCGGGCACTTGGACTGTCTAGGTTACCTAGCGGGCACTTGGATGATCTAGGTTAACGAACGGACACTTGGACTATATAGGTTACCTAGCCGCCACTTGGACTATCTAGGTTAGCTAACAGGCACTTGGACTATCTAGATTCCCTAACAGGCACTTGTACTATCTAGGTTACCTAGCTGGCACTTAGATTATGTAGGTTAAATAGCGGGCACTTGGAATATGTAGGTTAACTAGCGGACACTTGCACTATGTAGGTTAACTAGCGGGCCCATGGACTATGTAGGTTTACTAGCGGGCCCTTGGACTATCTAGGTTCCCTAAAGGGCACTTAGACTATCTAGGTTACCGAACGGGCACTTGGACTATCTAGGTTGCCTAGCGGGCACTTGGACTATGTAGGCTAACCAGGGGGCCCTTGGACGATCTAGGTTACCTAGCGGGTACTTCAACTATCTACTTTAACTAGCGGGCACTTGCACTATCTAGGTTACCTAGCGGGCACTTGGACTATGTAGGTTACCTAGCGGGCACTTGGACTATCTAGGTTCCCTAGCGGGCATTTGGACTATGTACGTTCCCTAGCGGGCACTTGGACTATCTACGTTACCTAGCGGGCACTTGGACTATGTACGTTACCTAGCGGGCACTTGGACTATGTGCGTTTCCTAGCGGGTACTTGGACTAGATAGGTTCCCTAGCGGGCACTGGGTCTATCTAGGTTAACTAGCGGGCACTGGGAATATCTAGGTTAACTAGCGAGCACTTGGACTATCTAGGTTAACTAGCGGGCATTTGGAATATTTGGGCCCCTAGCGGGCATTTGGACTATATTGGTTACCTAGCGGGCACTTGGACTATGTAGGTTAACGAATGGGCACTTGGACTATGTGGGTAACCTAGCGGTCACTTGAACTGTCTAGGTTACCTAGCGGGCCCTTGAACTATGTAGGTTTCCTAGCGGGCACTTGGACTATCTAGGTTAACGAACGGGCACTTGGACTATGTAGGTTACCTAGCGGGCACTTGGACTATGTAGGATCCCTATCGGACATTTGGACTACTTAGGTTACCTAGCGGGCACTTGGACTATCTAGGTTAACTAGCGGGCACTTGGACTATCTAGGTCAACTAGCGGGCCCTTGTACTATGTAGGTTACCTAGCGAGCACTTGGACTATCTAGGTTAACTAGCGGACCTTGGACTACGTAGGTTAACTAGCGGGCCCTTGGACTATGTAGGTTAACCAGCGGGCACTTGGATGATCAATGTTAACTAGCGGGCACTTGGACTTTCTAGGTTAGCTAACGGGCACTTGGACTAAGTACGTCCCCTAGTGGGCACTTGGACACTCTAGGTTAACTAACGGGCACTAGGACTATCTAGGTTAACTAGCGGGCACTTGGACTATCTAGGTTACCTAGCTGGCACTAGGACTATGAAGGTTCCCTAGCGGGCACTAGGACTATCTAGGTTACCTAGCGGGCACTTGGACTATGTAGGTCAACTAGCGGGCACTTGGATTATGTAGGTTCCCTATCGGGAACTTGGACTATGTAGGTTAACTAGACGGCATTTGTACTATGTAGGTTACGAGCGGGCACTTGGACTATGTAGGTTCCCTATCGGGCACTTGGAAAATGTAGGTTAACTAGGGGGCACTAGGACTATGTAGGTTACCTAGCGGGCCCTTAGACTATCTAGGTTACCTAGCGGGCATTTGGACTATGTAGGCTCCCTAGCGGTTATTTGGACTATATAGATTACTTAGCGGGGACTTATACGTTGTAGGTTACCTAGCGGGCACTTGGACTATCTCGGTTACCTTGCAGGCACTTGAACTATCTACATTACCTAGCGGGTACTTGGAGTATGTAGGTTACCTACCGGGCTGTTGGACTATCTAGGTTACCTAGCGGGCACTTGGACTATCTAGGTTAACTAACGGGCACTTGGACTATGTAGGTTCCCTAGCGGGCACTTGGATTATGTAGGTTCCGTATCAGGCACTTGGACTATGTAGGTTAACTAGCGGGCATTTAGACCATGTGGGTTACCTAGCGGGCACTTGGACTATGTAGGTTCCCTATCGGGCACTTGGAGAATGTAGTTTAACTAGGGGGCACTAGGACAATGTAGGTTACCTAGCGGGCCCTTGGACGATCTAGGTTACCTAGGGGGAACCTGGACTATGTAGGTTAACTAGGGGGCACTTGGACTATCTAGGTTACCTAGCAGGCACGTGGATTATGTACGTTCCCTAGCAGGCCCTTGGACTATTTACGTTACCTAGCGGGCACTTAGACTATGTATGTTACCTAGCGGGCACTTGGACTATGTACGTTTCCTAGCGGGTACTTGGACTAGATAGGTTCCCTAGCGGGCACTTGGTCTATCTAGGTTAACTAGCGGGCACTTGGACTATCTAGGTTAACTAGCGGACATTTGGACTATTAGGGCCCCTAGCGGGCATTTGGACTATATTGGTTACCTAGCGGGCACTTGGACTATGTAAGTTAACGAAAGGGCACTTGGACTATGTAGGTAACCTAGTGGTCACTTGAAATGTCTAGGCTACCTCGCGGGCACTTGGACTATGTAGGTTAACTAGCGGGCACTTGGACTATCTAGGTTAACTAGAAGGCCCTTGGACGATGTAGGTTAACTAGCGGGCCCTTGGACTATGTAGGTTAACTAGCGGGCCCTTGGACTATGTAGATTAACTAGCGTCACTTGGACTATCTACATTAACTAGCGGGCCCTTGGACTATGTAGATTCCCTAGCGGGCACTTGGATTATGTATGTTCCCTAGCGGGCACTTGGACTCTGTATGTTCCCTACGGACACTTGAACTATGTAAGTTAACTACCGGGCACTTGGACTATGTAGGTTAACTAGCGGGCCCTTGGACTATCTAGGTTACCTAGCGGGCACTTTGACTATCTAGGTTAACTACCGGGCACTTGCACTATCTAGGTTACCGAACGGGCATTTGGACTATGTAGGTAACCTAGCAGGCACTTGGAGAGTCTAGGTTACCTAGCAGGCACTTGGACTTCTAGGTTAAAGAACGGGCAGTTGGACTATGTATGTTGCATAGCGGGCAATTGGACTATCTAGGTTAGGTAACGGGCACAAGAACTATCTAGGTTACCTAGCTGGCACTTGAAGTATCTACGTTATAGTGGGTTCTTGGTGTATGTAGGTTACCTAGGTGGCTGTTGGACTATCTACGTTACCAAGCGGGCACTGGGACTATCTAGGTTAACTAACGGGCACTTGGACTATGTAGGTTCCCTAGCGGGCCTTTGGACTATGTAGGTTCCCTAGCGAGCACTTGGACTATGTGGGTTCCCTAGCAGGCATTTGGACTATCTAGGTTAACTAACAGGCACTTGGACTTTGTAGGTTCCCTAGCGGGCACTTGGATTATGTAGGTTCCCTATCGGGCACTTGGACTATGTAGGTTAACTAGCAGGCATAGGACTATGTAGGTTAACTAGCGGGCACTTGGACTATGTAGGTTACATAGCGGGCACTTGGACAATATATAAGTTCCCTATAGGGCATTTGGACTATGTAGGTTACCTAGCGGGCCATTGGACTATCTAGGTTACCTAGGGGGAACCTGGACTATGTAGGTTAACTAGTGGGCACATGGACTATGTAGGTTACCTAGCAGGCACTTGGACTATGTAGGTTAACTAGCGGGCACTTGGACTATCTAGGTTACCTAGCGGGCACTTGGACAATGTACGTTCCCAAGCGGGCACTTGGACTATCTACGTTACCTAGCGAGCACTTGGACTATGTAGGTTACCTAGCGGGCACATGGACTATGTACGTTTCCTAGCGGGTACTTGGACTAGATAGGTTCCCTAGCGGGCAATTGGTCTATCTAGGTTAACTAGCGGGCACTTGGATTATCTAGGTTAACTAGCGAGAACTTGGACTATCTAGGTTAACTAGCGGGCATTTGGACTATTAGGGCCCCTAGCGGGCATTTGGACTATATTGGTTACCTAGCGGGCACTTGGACTATGTAGGTTAACGAACGGGCACTTGGACTCTGTAGGTAACCTAGTGGTTACTTGAACTGTCTTGGTTACCTAGCGGGCACTTAGACTATGTAGGTTAACTAGCGGGCACTTGGACTATCTAGGTTAACTAGCGGGCCCTTGGATGATATAGGTTAACTAGCGGACCCTTGCACTATGTAGGCTAACTAGCGGGCCCATGGATTATGTAGGTTATTAGCAGGCACTTGGACTATCTAGGTTAACTAGCGGGAACTTGGACTATGTAGTTTCCCTAGCGGGCATTTGGACTATTTAGGTTACCTAGCGGGCACTTGGACTATGTAGGTTACCTAGCGGGCACTTGGA
The DNA here is from genome assembly GCF_050624435.1 of Tenrec ecaudatus. NCBI lineage: Eukaryota > Metazoa > Chordata > Mammalia > Afrosoricida > Tenrecidae > Tenrec > Tenrec ecaudatus. The sequence goes on from NW_027459614.1 coordinate 474,266, forward strand.
CTATCTAGGTTACCTAGCAGGCACTTTGACTATCTAGGTTAACTAACGGGCACTTGGACTATGCAGGTTGCCTGGCAGGCACTTGGATTATGTAGGTTCCCTATCGGGCACATGGACTATGTAGGTTAACTAGCGGGCACTTCGACTGTCTAGGTTAGCTAGTGGGCATTTGGATTATCTAGGTTAACGAACGGGCACTTGGATTATCTAGGTTAACGAACGGGCACTTGGACTATGTAGGTTACCTAGCTGCCACTTGGACTATCTAGGTTAGCTAACAGGCACTTGGACTATCTAGGTTCCCTAGCGGGCACTTGTACTATCTAGGTTACCTAGCTTGCACTTTGACTATCTAGGTCAACTAGCGGGCCTTTGGACTATCTAGGTTAGCCAACGGGCACTTAGATTATGTAGGTTAACTAGCGGGAACTTGGAATATGTAGGTTAAGTAGCGGACACTTGCACTATGAAGGTTAACTAGCGGGCCCATGGACTATGTAGGTTTACTATCGGGCCCTTGCACTATCTAGGTTCCCTAAAGGGCACTTGGACTATGTAGGCTAACTAGGGGGCCCTTTGACGATCTAGGTTCCCTAGCGGGTACTTGAACTATCTAGGTTTTCTAGCGGGTACTTGGACTATGTGGGTTCCCTAGCGGGCACTTGGACTATCTATGTTAACTAGCGGGCTCTTGGACTATGTAGGTTAACTAGCGGACACTTGCACTATGTAGGTTACCTAGTAGGCACTTGGACTATCTAGGTTAACTAGCGGGCACATGGACTATGTAGGTCAACTAGCGGGCCCTTGGACTATCTAGGTTCGCCAACGGGCACTTAGATTATGTAGGTTAACTAGCGGGCACTTGGAATATGTAGGTAAAGTAGCGGACACTTGCACTATGAAGGTTAACTAGCGGGCCCATGGACTATGTAGGTTTACTAGCGGGCCCTTGGACTATCAAGGTTCCCTAAAGGGCACTTGGACTGTCTAGGCTACCGAGCGGGAACTTGGACAATCTAGGTTACCTAGCGCGCACTTGGACTATGTAGGCTAACTAGGGGGCCCTTTGACGATCTAGGTTCCCTAGCGGGTACTTGAACTATCTAGGTTTTCTAGCGGGTACTTGGACTATGTGGGTACCCTAGCGGGCACTTGGACTATCTATGTTAACTAGCGGGCTCTTGGACTATGTAGGTTAACTAGCGGACACTTGCACTATGTAGGTTACCTAGTAGGCACTTGGACTATCTAGGTTAACTAGCGGGCACATGGACTATGTAGGTCAACTAGCGGGCCCTTGGACTATCAAGGTTCGCCAACGGGCACTTAGATTATGTAGGTTAACTAGCGGGCACTTGGAATATGTAGGTAAAGTAGCGGACACTTGCACTATGAAGGTTAACTAGCGGGCCCATGGACTATGTAGGTTTACTAGCGGGCCCTTGGACTATCAAGGTTCCCTAAAGGGCACTTGGACTGTCTAGGCTACCGAGCGGGAACTTGGACAATCTAGGTTACCTAGCGCGCACTTGGACTATGTAGGCTAACTAGGGGGCCCTTTGACGATCTAGGTTACCTAGCGGGTACTTGAACTATGTAGGTTCCCTAGCGGGCATTTGGACTATATAGATAACCTAGCGGGCACATAGACTTTGTAGGTTACCTAGCGGGCACTTGGACTATCTAGGTTACCTAGCTGGCACTTGAACTATCTACGTTGCCTAGCCGGTTCTTTGAGTATGTAGGTTACCTAGCGGGCTGTTGGACTATCTAGGTTACCTAGCAGGCATTGGACTATCTAGGTTAACTAACGGGCACTTGGACTATGTAGGTTCCCTATCGGGCACTTGGACTAGGTAGGTTCCCTAGCGGGCACTTGGTCTATCTAGGTTAACTAGCGGGCACTTGGACTATTTAGGTTAACTAGCGAGCACTTGGACTATGGACATTCCCTAGCGGGCACTAGGACTATCTATGTTACCTAGCGGGCACTTGGACTATGTAGGATTCCTAGCGGGTACTTGGACTAGATAGGTTCCCTAGCGGACACTTGGTACATCTAGGTTAACTAGCGAGCACTTGGACTATCTAGGTTAACGAAAGGGTCCCTTGGACTATGTAGGTTACCTAGCGGGCATTTGGACTATTAGGGCCCCTAGCGGGCATTTGGACTATATTGATTACCTAGCGGGCATTTGGACTATGTAGGTTAACGAACGGGCACTTGGACTATGTAGGTAACCTAGTGGTCACTTGAACTGTCTAGGTTACCTAGCGGGCACTTGGACTATGTAGGTTAACTAGCGGGCCCTTGGACTATGTAGGTTAACTAGCGGGCCCTTGGACTATGTAGGTTACCTCGCGGGCACATGGACGATCTAGGTTAACTAGCGGGTACTTGGACTATGTAGGTTAACTAGCGGGCCCGTGGACTATGTAGATTAACAAGCGGCACTTGAACTATCTACGTTAACTAGCGGGCCCTTGGACTATGTAGATTCCCTAGCGGGCACTTGGACTATGTAGGTTCCCTAGCAGGCACTTGGACTATGTAGGTTCCAGAGCGGGCACTTGGGCTATGTATATTCCCTATGGACACTTGAACTATGTACGTTAACTACCGGGCACATGGACTATGTAGGTTAACTAGCGGGCCCTTGGACTATCTAGGTTACCTAGCGGGCACTTGGACTATGTAGGTAACCTAGCGGGCACTTGGAGAGTCTAGGTTACCTAGCGGGCACTTGGACTTCTAGGTTAACAAACGGGCACTTGGACTATGTATGTTGCATAGCGGGCAATTGGACTATCTAGGTTAGGTAACGGGCACTTGGACTATCTAGGTTACCTCGTGGGAACTTGGACTATGTAGGTTACCTAGCGGGCACTTGGACTATCTAGGTCAACTAGCGGGCCCTTGTACTATGTAGGTTAACTAGCGAGCACTTGGACTATGTAGTTTAACTAGCGGGCACTTGGATGATCAATGTTAACTAGCGGGCACTTGGACTATCTAGGTTAGCTAACGGGCACTTGGACTAAGTACGTCCCCTAGTGGGCACTTGGACACTCTAGGTTAACTAACGGGCACTAGGACTATCTAGGTTAACTAGCGGGCACTTGGACGATATAGGTTAACTAGCGGGCACTTGGATTATCTAGGTTACCTAGCGGGCACTTGGACTATGTAGGTTCCCTAGCGGGCATTTGGACTATATAGATAACCTTGTGGGAACTTAGACTTTGTAGGTTACCTAGCGGGCACTTGGACTATCTAGGTTACCTAGCTGGCACTTGAACTACCTACGTTTCCTAGCGGGTTCTTGGAGTATGTAGGTTACCTAGCGGGCTGTTGGACTATCTAGGTTACCTAGCAGGCATTGGACTATCTAGGTTAACTAACGGGCACATGGACTATGTAGGTTCCCTAGCGGGCCTTGGACTATGTAAGTTCCCTATCGGGCACTTGGACTAGGTAGGTTCCCTAGCGGGCACTTGGTCTATCTAGGTTAACTAGTGGGCACTTGGACTATATAGGTTAACTAGCAAGCACTTGGACTATCTAGGATAACTTGCGGACACTTAGACTATTAGGGTCCCTAGCGGGCATTTGGACTATATAGATTACCTAGCGGGAACTTGGACTATGTAGGTTAACGAACAGGCACTTGGACTATGTAGGTAACCTAGTGGTCACTTGAACTGTCTAGGTTACCTAGCGGGCACTTGGACTATGTAGGTTAACTAGCGGGCCCTTGGACGATGTAGGTTAACTAGCGGGCCCTTGGACTATGTAGGTTAACTAGCGGGCCCTTGGACTATGTAGGTTAACAAGCGTGCACTTGAAAGATCTAGGTAAACTAGCGGGTACTTGGACTATGTAGGTTAACTAGCGGGCCTTTGGACTATGTAGATTACCTAGCGGCACTTGGACTATCTACGTTAACTAGCGGGCCCTTGGACTATGTAGATTCCCTAGCGGGCACTTGGACTATGTAGGTTCCAGAGCGGGCACTTGGACTATCTAGGTTACCTAGCTGGCACTTGAACTACCTACGTTGCCTAGCGGGTTCTTGGAGTATGTAGGTTACCTAGCGGGCTGTTGGACTATCTAGGTTACCTAGCAGGCATTGGACTATCTAGGTTAACTAACGGGCACATGGACTATGTAGGTTCCCTAGCGGGCCTTGGACTATGTAAGTTCCCTATCGGGCACTTGGACTAGGTAGGTTCCCTAGCGGGCACTTGGTCTATCTAGGTTAACTAGTGGGCACTTGGACTATATAGGTTAACTAGCAAGCACTTGGATTATCTAGGATAACTTGCGGACACTTAGACTATTAGGGTCCCTAGCGGGCATTTGGACTATATAGATTACCTAGCGGGAACTTGGACTATGTAGGTTAACGAACAGGCACTTAGACTATGTAGGTAACCTAGTGGTCACTTGAACTGTCTAGGTTACCTAGCGGGCACTTGGACTATGTAGGTTAACTAGCGGGCCCTTGGACGATGTAGGTTAACTAGCGGGCCCTTGGACTATGTAGGTTAACTAGCGGGCCCTTGGACTATGTAGGTTAACAAGCGTGCACTTGAAAGATCTAGGTAAACTAGCGGGTACTTGGACTATGTAGGTTAACTAGCGGGCCTTTGGACTATGTAGATTACCTAGCGGCACTTGGACTATCTACGTTAACTAGCGGGCCCTTGGACTATGTAGATTCCCTAGCGGGCACTTGGACTATGTAGGTTCCAGAGCGGGCACTTGGACTATCTAGGTTCCCTAGCGGCACTTGGACTATGTAGGTTAACTAGCGGGCCCTTGGACTATGTAGATTAACTAGCAGTACTTGGACTCTCTAGGTTACCTAGCAGACACTTGGCCTATGTAGGCTAACTAGGGGGCCCTTGGACAATCTAGGTTACCTAGAGGGTACTTGAACTATCTAGGTTAACTAGCGGGCACTTGCAGTATCTAGGTTACCTAGCGGGCACTTGGACTATGTACGTGCCCTAGCGGGCACTTGGACTATCTATGTTAACTAGCGGGCACTTGGAATATGTAGGTTAACTAGCGGACACTTGCACTATGTAGGTTACCTAGCAGGCACTTGGACTATCTAGGTTAACTAGCGGGTACTTGGACTATCTACAATAACTAGCGTGCAATTGGACTATGTAGGTTCCTTAGCGGGCACTTGGACTATCTGGGTTGCCTAGCAGGCACTTGGACGATATAGGTTAACTAGCGTGCCCTTGGAATATCTAGGTTACATAGCGGGCACTTGGTATATAGGTTAACTAGCGGGCACTTTGACTATGTAGGTTGACTAGAGGACACTTGGACTATCTAGGTTACCTAGCTGGCACTTGAACTACCTACGTTGCCTAGCGGTTTCTTGGAGTATGTAGGTTACCTAGCGGGCTGTTGGACTATCTAGGTTACCTAGCAGGCATTGGACTATCTAGGTTAACTAACGGGCACATGGACTATGTAGGTTCCCTAGCGGGCCTTGGACTATGTAAGTTCCGTATCGGGCACTAGGACTAGGTAGGTTCCCTAGCGGGCACTTGGTCTATCTAGGTTAACTAGTGGGCACTTGGACTATCTAGGTTAACTAGCAAGCACTTGTACTATCTAGGATAACTAGCGGACACTTAGACTATTAGGGTCCCTAGCGGGCATTTGGACTATATAGGTTACCTAGCGGGCACTTGGACTATGTCGGTTAACGAACAGGCACTTGGACTATGTAGGTAACCTAGTGGTCACTTGAACTGTCTAGGTTATCTAGCGGGCCCTTGGACTATGTAGGTTAACTAGCGGGCACTTGGTCTATCTAGGTTAACTAGTGGGCACTTGGACTATATAGGTTAACTAGTGGGCTCTTGGACGATGTAGGTTAACTAGCGGGCCTTTGGACTATGTAGATTACCTAGCAGCACTTGGACTATGTAGGTTAACAAGCGTGCACTTGAAAGATCTAGGTAAACTAGCGGGTACTTGGACTATGTAGGTTAACTAGCGGGCCTTTGGACTATGTAGATTACCTAGCGGCACTTGGACTATCTACGTTAACTAGCGGGCCCTTGGACTATGTAGATTCCCTAGCGGGCACTTGGACTATGTAGGTTCCAGAGCGGGCACTTGGACTATCTAGGTTCCCTAGCGGCACTTGGACTATGTAGGTTAACTAGCGGGCCCTTGGACTATGTAGATTAACTAGCAGTACTTGGACTCTCTAGGTTACCTAGCAGACACTTGGGCTATGTAGGCTAACTAGGGGGCCCTTGGACAATCTAGGTTACCTAGAGGGTACATGAATTATTTGGTTAACTAGCGGGCACTTGCAGTATCTAGGTTACCTAGCGGGCACTTGGACTATGTACGTTCCCTAGCGGGTACTTGGACTATCTATGTTAACTAGCGGGCACTTGGAATATGTAGGTTAACTAGCGGACACTTGCACTATGTAGGTTACCTAGCAGGCACTTGGACTATCTAGGTTAACTAGCGGGTACTTGGACTATCTACAATAACTAGCGTGCAATTGGACTATGTAAGTTCCTTAGCGGGCACTTGGACTATCTAGGTTGCCTAGCGGGCACTTGGACGATATAGGTTAACTAGCGTGCCCTTGGAATATCTAGGTTACATGGCGGGCACTTGGTATATAGGTTAACTAGCGGGCACTTTGACTATGTAGGTTGACTAGAGGACACATGGACTATCTAGGTTAACTAGTGGGCCCTTGGACTATGTAGGTTAACTAGCGGGTACTTGGACAATCTAGGTTAACTAGCGGGCACTTGGAAGATCTAGGTTAACTAGCGGGCACTTGGACTATCAAAGTGAACAAGTGAGCCCTTGGACTATGTAGGTTATCTAGCGGGCCCTTGGTCTATCTCGGTTACCTAGCGGGCACTTGGACTATATAGGTTAACTAACGGGCACTTGGACTATGTAGGTTACCTAGTGGGTACTTGGACTATCTAGGTTAACGAATGGGCACTTGGAATATGCATGTAACCAAACGGGCACTTGGACTGTCTAGGTTACCTAGGGGGCACTTGGACATCTAGGTTAACGAACGGGCTCTTGGACTATGTAGGTTGCCTAGCGGGCACTTGGACTATCTAGGTTAGGTAACGAGCACTTTGAGTATCTAGTTTACCTAGCGGGAACTTGGACAATGTAAGTTACCTAGCGGGCACTTGGACTATCTAGGTTACCTAACGGGCACTTTGACTATCTAGGTTACATTGCGGGCACTTGGACGATCTAGGTTAACTAGCGAGCACATGGACTCTAGATTATCTAGCGGACACTTGGACTATCTAGGTTACCTAGCGGGCCCTTGGACTATCTAGGTTAACTAGCGGGCCCTTGGACTATGTAGATTTCCTAGCGGGCACTTGGACTATGTATGTTCCAGCGCGGGCACTTGGACTATGTAGGTTCCCTAGCAGGCACTTGGACTATGTAGGTTCCAGAGCGGGCACTTGGGCTATGTATATTCCCTATGGACACTTGAACTATGTAAGTTAACTACCGGGCACATGGACTATGTAGGTTAACTAGCGGGCCCTTGGACTAGCTAGGTGACCTAGCGGGCACTTGGACTACGTAGGTTAACTAGCGGGCCCTTGGACTATGTAGGTTAACTAGCGGGCCCTTGGACTATGTAGGTTACCTCACGGGCACTTGGACGATCTAGGTTAACTAGCGGGTACTTGGACTATGTAGGTTAACTAGCGGGCCCTTGGACTATGTAGATTAACTAGCGGCACTTGGACTATCTACGTTAACTAGCGGGCCCTTGGACTATGTAGATTCCCTAGCGGGCACTTGGACTATGTATGTTCCAGCGCGGGCACTTGGACTATGTAGGTTCCCTAGCAGGCACTTGGACTATGTAGGTTCCACAGCGGGCACTTGCGCTATGTATATTCCCTATGGACACTTGAACTATGTAAGTTAACTACCGGGCACATGGACTCTTTAGGTTAACTAGCGGGCCCTTGTACTATCTAGGTTACCTAGCGGGCACTTGGACTATGTAGGTAACCTAGCGGGCACTTGGAGAGTCCAGGTTACCTATCGGGCACTTGGACTTCTAGGTTAACAAACGGGCACTTGGACTATGTATGTTGCATAGCGGGCAATTGGACTATCTAGGTTAGGTAACGGGCACTTGGACTATCTAGGTTACCTCGTGGGAACTTGGACTATGTAGGTTACCTAGCGGGCACTTGGACTATCTAGGTCAACTAGCGGGCCCTTGTACTATGTAGGTTAACTAGCGAGCACTTGGACTATGTAGTTTAACTAGCGGGCACTTGGATGATCAATGTTAACTAGCGGGCACTTGGACTATCTAGGTTAGCTAACGGGCACTTGGACTAAGTACGTCCCCTAGTGGGCACTTGGACACTCTAGGTTAACTAACGGGCACTAGGACTATCTCGGTTAACTAGCGGGCACTTGGACGATATAGGTTAACTAGCGGGCACTTGGATTATCTAGGTTACCTAGCGGGCACTTGGACTATGTAGGTTCCCTAGCGGGCATTTGGACTATATAGATAACCTTGTGGGAACTTAGACTTTGTAGGTTACCTAACGGGCACTTGGACTATCTAGGTTACCTAGCTGGCACTTGAACTACCTACGTTGCCTAGCGGGTTCTTGGAGTATGTAGGTTACCTAGCGGGCTGTTGGACTATCTAGGTTACCTAGCAGGCATTGGACTATCTAGGTTAACTAACGGGCACATGGACTATGTAGGTTCCCTAGCGGGCCCTTGGACTATGTAAGTTCCCTATCGGGCACTTGGACTAGGTAGGTTCCCTAGCGGGCACTTGGACTATCTAGGTTAACTAGTGGGCACTTGGACTATCTAGGATAACTAGCGGACACTTAGACTATTATGGTCCCTAGCGGGCATTTGGACTATATAGGTTACCTAGCGGGCACATGGACTATGTAGGTTAACGAACAGGCACTTGGACTATGTAGGTAACCTAGTGGTCACTTGAACTGTCTAGGTTACCTAGCGGGCACTTGGACTATGTAGGTTAACTAGCGGGCACTTGGACTATGTAGGTTAACTAGCGGGCCCTTGGACGATGTAGGTTAACTAGCGGGCCCTTGGACTATGTGGGTTGACAAGCGTGCACTTGAAAGATCTAGGTAAATTAGCGGGTACTTGGACTATGTAGGTTAACTAGCGGGCCTTTGGACTATGTAGATTACCTAGCGGCACTTGGACTATCTACGTTAACTAGCGGGCCCTTGGACTACGTAGATTCCCTAGCGGGCACTTGGACTATGTAGGTTCCAGAGCGGGCACTTGGACTATCTTGGTTCCCTAGCGGCACTTGGACTATGTAGGTTAACTAGCGGGCCCTTGGACTATGTAGATTTACTAGCAGTACTTGGACTCTCTAGGTTACCTAGCAGACACTTGGGCTATGTAGGCTAACTAGGGGGCCCTTGGACAATCTAGGTTACCTAGAGGGTACTTGAACTATCTAGGTTAACTAGCGGGCACTTGCAGTATCTAGGTTACCTAGCGGGCACTTGGACTATGTACGTTCCCTAGCGGGCACTTGGACTATCTATGTTAACTAGCGGGCACTTGGAATATGTAGGTTAACTAGCGGACACTTGCACTATGTAGGTTACCTAGCAGGCACTTGGACTATCTAGGTTAACTAGCGGGTACTTGGACTATCTACAATAACTAGCGTGCAATTGGACTATGTAGGTTCCTTAGCGGGCACTTGGACTATCTAGGTTGCCTAGCGGGCACTTGGACGATATAGGTTAACTAGCATGCCCTTGGAATATCTAGGTTACATAGCGGGCACTTGGTATATAGGTTAACTAGCGGGCACTTTGACTATGTAGGTTGACTAGAGGACACTTGGTCTATCTAGGTTAACTTGTGGGCCCTTGGACTATGTAGGTTAACTAGCGGGTACTTGGACAATCTAGGTTAACTAGCGGGCACTTGGAAGATCTAGGTTAACTAGCGGGCACTTGGACTATCAAAGTGAACAAGTGAGCCCTTGGACTATGTAGGTTAACTAGCGGGCCCTTGGACTATCCCGGTTACCTAGCGGGCACTTGGACTATATAGGTTACCTAACGGGCACTTGGACTATGTAGGTTACCTAGTGGGTACTTGGACTATCTAGGTTAACGAATGGGCACTTGGAATATGCAGGTAACCTAGCGGGCACTTGGACTGTCTAGGTTACCTAGGGGGCACTTGGACTTCTAGGTTAACGAAAGGGCTCTTGGACTATGTAGGTTACCTAGCGGGCACTTGGACTATCTAGGTTAGGTAACGAGCACTTTGAGTATCTAGTTTACCTAGCGGGAACTTGGACAATGTAAGTTACCTAGCGGGCACTTGGACTATCTAGGTTACCTAACGGGAACTTTGACTATCTAGGTTACATTGCGGGCACTTGGACTATCTAGGTTACCTAACGGGCACTTTGACTATCTAGGTTACATTGCGGGCACTTGGACGATCTAGGTTAACTAGCGAGCACATGGAATCTAGGTTGTCTAGCGGACACTTGGACTATCTAGGTTACCTAGCGGGCCCTTGGACTATCTAGGTTAACTAGCGGGCCCTTGGACTATGTAGATTCCCCAGCGGGCATTTGGACTATGTATGTTCCAGCGCGGGCACTTGGACTATGTAGGTTCCCTAGCAGGCACTTGGACTATGTAGGTTCCAGAGCGGGCACTTGGGCTATGTATATTCCCTATGGACACTTGAACTATGTAAGTTAACTACCGGGCACATGGACTATGTAGGTTAACTAGCGGGCCCTTGGACTATCTAGGTTACCTAGCGGGCACTTGGACTATGTAGGTTAACTAGCGGGCCCTTGGACTATGTAGGTTAACTAGCGGGCCCTAGGACTATGCAGGTTACCTCGCGGGCACTTGGACGATCTAGGTTAACTAGCGGATACTTGGACTATGTAGGTTAACTAGCGGGCCCTTGGACTATGTAGATTAACTAGCGGCACTTGGACTATCTACGTTAACTAGCGGGCCCTTGGACTATGTAGATTCCCTAGCGGGCACTTGGACTATGTATGTTCCAGCGCGGGCACTTGGACTATGTAGGTTCCCTAGCAGGCACTTGGACTATGTAGGTTCCAGAGCGGGCACTTGGGCTATGTATATTCCCTATGGACACTTGAACTATGTAAGTTAACTACCGGGCACATGGACTATGTAGGTTAACTAGCGGGCCCTTGGACTATCTAGGTTACCTAGCGGGCACTTGGACTATGTAGGTAACCTAGCGGGCACTTGGAGAGTCTAGGTTACCTAGCGGGCACTTGGATTTCTAGGTTAACAAACGGGCACTTGGACTATGTATGTTGCATAGCGGGCAATTGGACTATCTAGGTTAGGTAACGGGCACTTGGACTATCTAGGTTACCTCGTGGGAACTTGGACTATGTAGGTTACCTAGTGGGCACTTGGACTATCTAGGTCAACTAGCGGGCCCTTGTACTATGTAGGTTAACTAGCGAGCACTTGGACTATGTAGTTTAACTAGCGGGCACTTGGATTATCAATGTTAACTAGCGGGCACTTGGACTATCTAGGTTAGCTAATGGGCACTTGGACTAAGTACGTACCCTAGTGGGCACTTGGACACTCTAGGTTAACTAACGGGCACTAGGACTATCTAGGTTAACTAGCGGGCACTTGGACGATATAGGTTAACTAGCGGGCACTTGGATTATCTAGGTTACCTAGCGGGCACTTGGACTATGTAGGTTCCCTAGCGGGCATTTGGACTATATAGATAACCTTGTGGGAACTTAGACTTTGTAGGTTACCTAGCGGGCACTTGGACTATCTAGGTTACCTAGCTGGCACTTGAACTACCTACGTTGCCTAGCGGGTTCTTGGAGTATGTAGGTTACCTAGCGGGCTGTTGGACTATCTAGGTTACCTAGCAGGCATTGGACTATCTAGTTTAACTAACGGGCACATGGACTATGTAGGTTCCCTAGCGGGCTCTTGGACTATGTAAGTTCCCTATCGGGCACTTGGACTAGGTAGGTTCCCTAGCGGGCACTTGAACTATCTAGGTTAACTAGTGGGCACTTGGACTATCTAGGTTAACTAGCAAGCACTTGGACTATCTAGGATAACTAGCGGACACTTAGACTATTAGGGTCCCTAGCGGGCATTTGGACTATATAGGTTACCTAGCGGGCACTTGGACTATGTCGGTTAACGAACAGGCACTTGGACTATGTAGGTAACCTAGTGGTCACTTGAACTGTCTAGGTTACCTAGCGGGCACTTGGACTATTTAGGTTAACTAGCGGGCACTTGGACTATCTAGGTTAACTAGCGGGCCCTTGGACGATGTAGTTAACTAGCGGGCCCTTGGACTATGTAGGTTAACTAGCGGGCCCTTGGACTATGTAGGTTAACAAGCGTGCACTTGAAAGATCTAGGTAAACTAGCGGGTACTTGGACTATGTAGGTTAACTAGCAGGCCTTTGGACTATGTAGATTACCTAGCGGCACTTGGACTATCTACGTTAACTAGCGGGCCCTTGGACTACGTAGATTCCCTAGCGGGCACTTGGACTATGTAGGTTCCAGAGCGGGCACTTGGACTATCTAGGTTCCCTAGCGGCACTTGGACTATGTAGGTTAACTAGCGGGCCCTTGGACGATGTAGTTAACTAGCGGGCCCTTGGACTATGTAGGTTGACTAGCGGGCCCTTGGACTATGTAGGTTAACAAGCGTGCACTTGAAAGATCTAGGTAAACTAGCGGGTACTTGGACTATGTAGGTTAACTAGCGGGCCTTTGGACTATGTAGATTACCTAGCGGCACTTGGACTATCTACGTTAACTAGCGGGCCCTTGGACTACGTAGATTCCGTAGAGGGCACTTGGACTATGTAGGTTCCAGAGCGGGCACTTGGACTATCTAGGTTCCCTAGCGGCACTTGGACTATGTAGGTTAACTAGCGGGCCTTGGACTATGTAGATTAACTAGCAGTACTTGGACTCTCTAGGTTACCTAGCAGACACTTGGGCTATGTAGGCTAACTAGGGGGCCCTTGGACAATCTAGGTTACCTAGAGGGTACTTGAACTATCTAGGTAACTAGCGGGCACTTGCTGTATCTAGGTTACCTAGCGGGCACTTGGACTATGTACGTTCCCTAGCGGGCACTTGGACTATCTATGTTAACTAGCGGGCACTTGGAATATGTAGGTTAACTAGCGGACACTTGCACTATGTAGGTTACCTAGCAGGCACTTGGACTATCTAGGTTAACTAGCGGGTACTTGGACTATCTACAATAACTAGCGTGCAATTGGACTATGTAGGTTCCTTAGCGGGCACTTGGACTATCTAGGTTGCCTAGCGGGCCCTTGGACGATATAGGTTAACTAGCATGCCCTTGGAATATCTAGGTTACATAGCGGGCACTTGGTATATAGGTTAACTAGCGGGCACTTTGACTATGTAGGTTGACTAGAGGACACTTGGTCTATCTAGGTTAACTTGTGGGCCCTTGGACTATGTAGGTTAACTAGCGGGTACTTGGACAATCTAGGTTAACTAGCGGGCACTTGGAAGATCTAGGTTAACTAGCGGGCACTTGGACTATCAAAGTGAACAAGTGAGCCCTTGGACTATGTAGGTTAACTAGCGGGCCCTTGGACTATCTCGGTTACCTAGCGGGCACTTGGACTATATAGGTTACCTAACGGGCACTTGGACTATGTAGGTTACCTAGTGGGTACTTGGACTATCTAGGTTAACGAATGGGCACTTGGAATATGCAGGTAACCTAGCGGGCACTTGGACTATCTAGGTTACCTAGGGGGCACTTGGACTTCTAGGTTAACGAAAGGGCTCTTGGACTATGTAGGTTGCCTAGCGGGAACTTGGACTATCTAGGTTAGGTAACGAGCACTTTGAGTATCTAGTTTACCTAGCGGGAACTTGGACAATGTAAGTTACCTAGCGGGCACTTGGACTATCTAGGTTACCTAACGGGCACTTTGACTATCTAGGTTACATTGCGGGCACTTGGACTATCTAGGTTACCTAACGGGCACTTTGACTATCTAGGTTACATTGCGGGCACTTGGACGATCTAGGTTAACTAGCGAGCACATGGACTCTAGGTTGTCTAGCGGACACTTGGACTATCTAGGTTACCTAGCGGGCCCTTGGACTATCTAGGTTAACTAGCGGGCCCTTGGACTATGTAGATTCCCTAGCGGGCACTTGGACTATGTATGTTCCAGCGCGGGCACTTGGACTATGTAGGTTCCCTAGCAGGCACTTGGACTATGTAGGTTCCACAGCGGGCACTTGGGCTATGTATATTCCCTATGGACACTTGAACTATGTAAGTTAACTACCGGGCACATGGACTATGTAGGTTAACTAGCGGGCCCCTGGACTATCTAGGTTACCTAACGGGCACTTTGACTATCTAGGTTACATTGCGTGCACTTGGACTATCTAGGTTACCTAACGGGCACTTTGACTATCTAGGTTACATTGCGGGCACTTGGACGATCTAGGTTAACTAGCGAGCACATGGACTCTAGGTTGTCTAGCGGACACTTGGACTATCTAGGTTACCTAGCGGGCCCTTGGACTATCTAGGTTAACTAGCGGACCCTTGGACTATGTAGATTCCCTAGCGGGCACTTGGACTATGTATGTTCCAGCGCGGGCACTTGGACTATGTAGGTTCCCTAGCAGGCACTTGGACTATGTAGGTTCCAGAGCGGGCACTTGGGCTATGTATATTCCCTATGGACACTTGAACTATGTAAGTTAACTACCGGGCACATGGACTATGTAGGTTAACTAGCGGGCCCTTGGACTATCTAGGTTACCTAGCGGGCACTTGGACTATGTAGATTAACTAGCGGGCCCTTGGACTATGTAGGTTAACTAGCGGGCCCTTGGACTATGCAGGTTACCTCGCGGGCACTTGGACGATCTAAGTTAACTACTGGGTACTTGGACTATGTAGGTTAACTAGCGGGCCCTTGGACTATGTAGATTAACTAGCGGCACTTGGACTATCTACGTTAACTAGCGGGCCCTTGGACTATGTAGATTCCCTAGCGGGCACTTGGACTATGTATGTTCCAGCGCGGGCACTTGGACTATGTAGGTTCCCTAGCAGGCACTTGGACTATGTAGGTTCCAGAGCGGGCACTTGGGCTATGTATATTCCCTATGGACACTTGAACTATGTAAGTTAACTACCGGGCACATGGACTATGTAGGTTAACTAGCGGGCCCTTGGACTATCTAGGTTACCTAGCGGGCACTTGGACTATGTAGGTAACCTAGCGGGCACTTGGAGAGTCTAGGTTACCTAGCGGGCACTTGGACTTCTAGGTTAACAAACGGGCACTTGGACTATGTATGTTGCATAGCGGGCAATTGGACTATCTAGGTTAGGTAACGGGCACTTGGACTATCTAGGTTACCTCGTGGGAACTTGGACTATGTAGGTTACCTAGCGGGCACTTTTACTATCTAGGTCAACTAGCGGGCCCTTGTACTATGTAGGTTAACTAGCGAGCACTTGGACTATGTAGTTTAACTAGCGGGCACTTGGATCATCAATGTTAACTAGCGGGCACTTGGACTATCTAGGTTAGCTAACGGGCACTTGGACTAAGTACGTCCCTTAGTGGGCACTTGGACACTCTAGGTTAACTAACGGGCACTAGGACTATCTAGGTTAACTAGCGGGCACTTGGACGATATAGGTTAACTAGCGGGCACTTGGATTATCTAGGTTACCTAGCGGGCACTTGGACTATGTAGGTTCCCTAGCGGGCATTTGGACTATATAGATAACCTTGTGGGAACTTAGACTTTGTAGGTTACCTAGCGGGCACTTGGACTATCTAGGTTACCTAGCTGGCACTTGAACTACCTACGTTGCCTAGCGGGTTCTTGGAGTATGTAGGTTACCTAGCGGGCTGTTGGACTATCTAGGTTACCTAGCAGGCATTGGACTATCTAGTTTAACTAACGGGCACATGGACTATGTAGGTTCCCTAGCGGGCCCTTGGACTATGTAAGTTCCCTATCGGGCACTTGAACTAGGTAGGTTCCCTAGCGGGCACTTGAACTATCTTGGTTAACTAGTGGGCACTTGGACTATCTAGGTTAACTAGCAAGCACTTGGACTATCTAGGATAACTAGCGGACACTTAGACTATTAGGGTCCCTAGCGGGCATTTGGACTATATAGGTTACCTAGCGGGCACTTGGACTATGTCGGTTAACGAACAGGCACTTGGACTATGTAGGCAACCTAGTGGTCACTTGAACTGTCTAGGTTACCTAGCGGGCACTTGGACTATTTAGGTTAACTAGCGGGCACTTGGACTATCTAGGTTAACTAGCGGGCCCTTTGACGATGTAGTTAACTAGCGGGCCCTTGGACTATGTAGGATAACTAGAGGGCCCTTGGACTATGTAGGTTAACAAGCGTGCACTTGAAAGATCTAGGTAAACTAGCGGGTACTTGCACTATGTAGGTTAACTAGCGGGCCTTTGGACTATGTAGATTACCTAGCGGCACTTGGACTATCTACGTTAACTAGCGGGCCCTTGGACTATGTAGATTCCCTAGCGGGCACTTGGAATATGTATGTTCCAGAGCGGGCACTTCGACTATGTAGGTTGCCTAGCAGGCACTTGGACTATGTAGGTTCCAGAGCGGGCACTTGGACTATCTAGGTTCCCTAGCGGCACTTGGACTATGTAGGTTAACTAGCTGGCCCTTGGACTATGTAGATTAACTAGCAGTACTTGGACTCTCTAGGTTACCTAGCAGACACTTGGGCTATGTAGGCTAACTAGGGGGCCCTTGGACAATCTAGGTTACCTAGAGGGTACTTGAACTATCTAGGTTAACTAGCGGGAACTTGCAGTATCTAGGTTACCTAGCGGGCACTTGGACTATGTACGTTCCCTAGCGGGCACTTGGACTATCTATGTTAACTAGCGGGCACTTGGAATATGTAGGTTAAGTAGCGGACACTTGCACTATGTAGGTTACCTAGCAGGCACTTGGACTATCTAGGTTAACTAGCGGGTACTTGGACTATCTACAATAACTAGCGTGCAATTGGACTATGTAGGTTCCTTAGCGGGCACTTGGACTATCTAGGTTGCCTAGCGGGCACTTGGACGATATAGGTTAACTAGCATGCCCTTGGAATATCTAGGTTACATAGCGGGCACTTGGTATATAGGTTAACTAGCGGGCACTTTGACTATGTAGGTTGACTAGAGGACACTTGGTCTATCTAGGTTAACTTGTGGGCCCTTGGACTATGTAGGTTAACTAGCGGGTACTTGGACAATCTAGGTTAACTAGCGGGCACTTGGAAGATCTAGGTTAACTAGCGGGCACTTGGACTATCAAAGTGAACAAGTGAGCCCTTGGACTATGTAGGTTAACTAGCGGGCCCTTGGACTATCTCGGTTACCTAGCGGGCACTTGGACTATATAGGTTACCTAACGGGCACTTGGACTATGTAGGTTACCTAGTGGGTACTTGGACTATCTAGGTTAACGAATGGGCACTTGGAATATGCAGGTAACCTAGCGGGCACTTGGACTGTCTAGGTTACCTAGGGGGCACTTGGACTTCTAGGTTAACGAAAGGGCTCTTGGACTATGTAGGTTGCCTAGCGGGCACTTGGACTATCTAGGTTAGGTAACGAGCACTTTGAGTATCTAGTTTACCTAGCGGGAACTTGGACAATGTAAGTTACCTAGCGGGCACTTGGACTATCTAGGTTACCTAACGGGCACTTTGACTATCTAGGTTACATTGCGGGCACTTGGACTATCTAGGTTACCTAACGGGCACTTTGACTATCTAGGTTACATTGCGGGCACTTGGACGATCTAGGTTAACTAGCGAGCACATGGACTCTAGGTTGTCTAGCGGACACTTGGACTATCTAGGTTACCTAGCGGGCCCTTGGACTATCTAGGTTAACTAGCGGGCCCTTGGACTATGTAGATTCCCCAGCGGGCATTTGGACTATGTATGTTCCAGCGCGGGCACTTGGATTATGTAGGTTCCCTAGCAGGCACTTGGACTATGTAGGTTCCAGAGCGGGCACTTGGGCTATGTATATTCCCTATGGACACTTGAACTATGTAAGTTAACTACCGGGCACATGGACTATGTAGGTTAACTAGCGGGCCCTTGGACTATCTAGGTTACCTAGCGGGCCCTTGGACTATCTAGGTTAACTAGCGGGCCCTTGGACTATGTAGATTCCCCAGCGGGCATTTGGACTATGTATGTTCCAGCGCGGGCACTTGGATTATGTAGGTTCCCTAGCAGGCACTTGGACTATGTAGGTTCCAGAGCGGGCACTTGGGCTATGTATATTCCCTATGGACACTTGAACTATGTAAGTTAACTACCGGGCACATGGACTATGTAGGTTAACTAGCGGGCCCTTGGACTATCTAGGTTACCTAGCGGGCACTTGGACTATGTAGGTTAACTAGCGGGCCCTTGGACTATGTAGGTTAACTAGCGGGCCCTAGGACTATGCAGGTTACCTCGCGGGCACTTGGACGATCTAGGTTAACTAGCGGATACTTGGACTATGTAGGTTAACTAGCGGGCCCTTGGACTATGTAGATTAACTAGCGGCACTTGGACTATCTACGTTAACTAGCGGGCCCTTGGACTATGTAGATTCCCTAGCGGGCACTTGGACTATGTATGTTCCAGCGCGGGCACTTGGACTATGTAGGTTCCCTAGCAGGCACTTGGACTATGTAGGTTCCAGAGCGGGCACTTGGGCTATGTATATTCCCTATGGACACTTGAACTATGTAAGTTAACTACCGGGCACATGGACTATGTAGGTTAACTAGCGGGCCCTTGGACTATCTAGGTTACCTAGCGGGCACTTGGACTATGTAGGTAACCTAGCGGGCACTTGGAGAGTCTAGGTTACCTAGCGGGCACTTGGACTTCTAGGTTAACAAACGGGCACTTGGACAATGTATGTTGCATAGCGGGCAATTGGACTATCTAGGTTAGGTAACGGGCACTTGGACTATCTAGGTTACCTCGTGGGAACTTGGACTATGTAGGTTACCTAGCGGGCACTTGGACTATCTAGGTCAACTAGCGGGCCCTTGTACTATGTAGGTTAACTAGCGAGCACTTGGACTATGTAGTTTAACTAGCGGGCCCTTGGATGATCAATGTTAACTAGCGGGCACTTGGACTATCTAGGTTAGCTAACGGGCACTTGGACTAAGTACGTCCCCTAGTTGGCACATGGACACTCTAGGTTAACTAACGGGCACTAGGACTATCTAGGTTAACTAGCGGGCACTTGGACGATATAGGTTAACTAGCGGGCACTTGGATTATCTAGGTTACCTAGCGGGCACTTGGACTATGTAGGTTCCCTAGCGGGCATTTGGACTATATAGATAACCTTGTGGGAACTTAGACTTTGTAGGTTACCTAGCGGGCACTTGGACTATCTAGGTTACCTAGCTGGCACTTGAACTACCTACGTTGCCTAGCGGGTTCTTGGAGTATGTAGGTTACCTAGCGGGCTGTTGGACTATCTAGGTTACCTAGCAGGCATTGGACTATCTAGTTTAACTAACGGGCACATGGACTATGTAGGTTCCCTAGCGGGCCCTTGGACTATGTAAGTTCCCTATCGGGCACTTGGACTAGGTAGGTTCCCTAGCGGGCACTTGAACTATCTAGGTTAACTAGTGGGCACTTGGACTATCTAGGTTAACTAGCAAGCACTTGGACTATCTAGGATAACTAGCGGACACTTAGACTATTAGGGTCCCTAGCGGGCATTTGGACTATATAGGTTACCTAGCGGGCACTTGGACTATGTCGGTTAACGAACAGGCACTTGGACTATGTAGGTAACCTAGTGGTCACTTGAACTGTCTAGGTTACCTAGCGGGCACTTGGACTATTTAGGTTAACTAGCGGGCACTTGGACTATCTAGGTTAACTAGCGGGCCCTTGGACGATGTAGTTAACTAGCGGGCCCTTGGACTATGTAGGTTAACTAGCGGGCCCTTGGACTATGTAGGTTAACAAGCGTGCACTTGAAAGATCTAGGTAAACTAGCGGGTACTTGGACTATGTAGGTTAACTAGCGGGCCTTTGGACTATGTAGATTACCTAGCGGCACTTGGACTATCTACGTTAACTAGCGGGCCCTTGGACTATGTAGATTCCCTAGCGGGCACTTGGAATATGTATGTTCCAGAGCGGGCACTTCGAATATGTAGGTTGCCTAGCAGGCACTTGGACTATGTAGGTTCCAGAGCGGGCACTTGGACTATCTAGGTTCCCTAGCGGCACTTGGACTATGTAGGTTAACTAGCGGGCCCTTGGACTATGTAGATTAACTAGCAGTACTTGGACTCTCTAGGTTACCTAGCAGACACTTGGGCTATGTAGGCTAACTAGGGGGCCTTTGGACAATCTAGGTTACCTAGAGGGTACTTGAACTATCTAGGTTAACTAGCGGGCACTTGCAGTATCTAGGTTACCTAGCGGGCACTTGGACTATGTACGTTCCCTAGCGGGCACTTGGACTATCTATGTTAACTAGCGGGCACTTGGAATATGTAGGTTAAGTAGCGGACACTTGCACTATGTAGGTTACCTAGCAGGCACTTGGACTATCTAGGTTAACTAGCGGGTACTTGGACTATCTACAATAACTAGCGTGCAATTGGACTATGTAGGTTCCTTAGCGGGCACTTGGACTATCTAGGTTGCCTAGCGGGCACTTGGACGATATAGGTTAACTAGCATGCCCTTGGAATATCTAGGTTACATAGCGGGCACTTGGTATATAGGTTAACTAGCGGGCACTTTGACTATGTAGGTTGACTAGAGGACACTTGGTCTATCTAGGTTAACTTGTGGGCCCTTGGACTATGTAGGTTAACTAGCGGGTACTTGGACAATCTAGGTTAACTAGCGGGCACTTGGAAGATCTAGGTTAACTAGCGGGCACTTGGACTATCAAAGTGAACAAGTGAGCCCTTGGACTATGTAGGTTAACTAGCGGGCCCTTGGACTATCTCGGTTACCTAGCGGGCACTTGGACTATATAGGTTACCTAACGGGCACTTGGACTATGTAGGTTACCTAGTGGGTACTTGGACTATCTAGGTTAACGAATGGGCACTTGGAATATGCAGGTAACCTAGCGGGCACTTGGACTGTCTAGGTTACCTAGGGGGCACTTGGACTTCTAGGTTAACGAAAGGGCTCTTGGACTATGTAGGTTGCCTAGCGGGCACTTGGACTATCTAGGTTAGGTAACGAGCACTTTGAGTATCTAGTTTACCTAGCGGGAACTTGGACAATGTAAGTTACCTAGCGTGCACTTGGACTATCTAGGTTACCTAACGGGCACTTTGACTATCTAGGTTACATTGCGGGCACTTGGACTATCTAGGTTACCTAACGGGCACTTTGACTATCTAGGTTACATTGCGGGCACTTGGACAATCTAGGTTAACTAGCGAGCACAAGGACTCTAGGTTGTCTAGCGGACACTTGGACTATCTAGGTTACCTAGCGGGCCCTTGGACTATCTAGGTTAACTAGCGGGCCCTTGGACTATGTAGATTCCCTAGCGGGCACTTGGACTATGTATGTTCCAGCGCGGGCACTTGGACTATGTAGGTTCCCTAGCAGGCACTTGGACTATGTAGGTTCCACAGCGGGCACTTGGGCTATGTATATTCCCTATGGACACTTGAACTATGTAAGTTAACTACCGGGCACATGGACTATGTAGGTTAACTAGCGGGCCCCTGGACTATCTAGGTTACCTAACGGGCACTTTGACTATCTAGGTTACATTGCGTGCACTTGGACTATCTAGGTTACCTAACGGGCACTTTGACTATCTAGGTTACATTGCGGGCACTTGGACGATCTAGGTTAACTAGCGAGCACATGGACTCTAGGTTGTCTAGCGGACACTTGGACTATCTAGGTTACCTAGCGGGCCCTTGGACTATCTAGGTTAACTAGCGGGCCCTTGGACTATGTAGATTCCCTAGCGGGCACTTGGACTATGTATGTTCCAGCGCGGGCACTTGGACTATGTAGGTTCCCTAGCAGGCACTTGGACTATGTAGGTTCCAGAGCGGGCACTTGGGCTATGTATATTCCCTATGGACACTTGAACTATGTAAGTTAACTACCGGGCACATGGACTATGTAGGTTAACTAGCGGGCCCTTGGACTATCTAGGTTACCTAGCGGGCACTTGGACTATGTAGGTTAACTAGCGGGCCCTTGGACTATGTAGGTTAACTAGCGGGCCCTTGGACTATGCAGGTTACCTCGCGGGCACTTGGACGATCTAAGTTAACTACTGGGTACTTGGACTATGTAGGTTAACTAGCGGGCCCTTGGACTATGTAGATTAACTAGCGGCACTTGGACTATCTACGTTAACTAGCGGGCCCTTGGACTATGTAGATTCCCTAGCGGGCACTTGGACTATGTATGTTCCAGCGCGGGCACTTGGACTATGTAGGTTCCCTAGCAGGCACTTGGACTATGTAGGTTCCAGAGCGGGCACTTGGGCTATGTATATTCCCTATGGACACTTGAACTATGTAAGTTAACTACCGGGCACATGGACTATGTAGGTTAACTAGCGGGCCCTTGGACTATCTAGGTTACCTAGCGGGCACTTGGACTATGTAGGTAACCTAGCGGGCACTTGGAGAGTCTAGGTTACCTAGCGGGCACTTGGACTTCTAGGTTAACAAACGGGCACTTGGACTATGTATGTTGAATAGCGGGCAATTGGACTATCTAGGTTAGGTAACGGGCACTTGGACTATCTAGGTTACCTCGTGGGAACTTGGACTATGTAGGTTACCTAGCGGGCACTTTTACTATCTAGGTCAACTAGCGGGCCCTTGTACTATGTAGGTTAACTAGCGAGCACTTGGACTATGTAGTTTAACTAGCGGGCACTTGGATGATCAATGTTAACTATCGGGCACTTGGACTATCTAGGTTAGCTAACGGGCACTTGGACTAAGTACGTCCCCTAGTGGGCACTTGGACACTCTAGGTTAACTAACGGGCACTAGGACTATCTAGGTTAACTAGCGGGCACTTGGACGATATAGGTTAACTAGCGGGCACTTGGATTATCTAGGTTACCTAGCGGGCACTTGGAC
The DNA here is from genome assembly GCF_050624435.1 of Tenrec ecaudatus. NCBI lineage: Eukaryota > Metazoa > Chordata > Mammalia > Afrosoricida > Tenrecidae > Tenrec > Tenrec ecaudatus. Next base: position 497,595 of record NW_027459614.1, read on the forward strand.
TATGTAGGTTCCCTAGCGGGCATTTGGACTATATAGATAACCTTGTGGGAACTTAGACTTTGTAGGTTACCTAGCGGGCACTTGGACTATCTAGGTTACCTAGCTGGCACTTGAACTACCTACGTTGCCTAGCGGGTTCTTGGAGTATGTAGGTTACCTAGCGGGCTGTTGGACTATCTAGGTTACCTAGCAGGCATTGGACTATCTAGTTTAACTAACGGGCACATGGACTATGTAGGTTCCCTAGCGGGCCCTTGGACTATGTAAGTTCCCTATCGGGCACTTGAACTAGGTAGGTTCCCTAGCGGGCACTTGAACTATCTAGGTTAACTAGTGGGCACTTGGACTATCTAGGTTAACTAGCAAGCACTTGGACTATCTAGGATAACTAGCGGACACTTAGACTATTAGGGTCCCTAGCGGGCATTTGGACTATATAGGTTACCTAGCGGGCACTTGGACTATGTCGGTTAACGAACAGGCACTTGGACTATGTAGGTAACCTAGTGGTCACTTGAACTGTCTAGGTTACCTAGCGGGCACTTGGACTATTTAGGTTAACTAGCGGGCCCTTGGACTATCTAGGTTAACTCGCGGGGCCCTTGGACTATGTAGGTTAACAAGCGTGCACTTGAAAGATCTAGGTAAACTAGCGGGTACTTGCACTATGTAGGTTAACTAGCGGGCCTTTGGACTATGTAGATTACCTAGCGGCACTTGGACTATCTACGTTAACTAGCGGGCCCTTGGACTATGTAGATTCCCTAGCGGGCACTTGGAATATGTATGTTCCAGAGCGGGCACTTCGACTATGTAGGTTGCCTAGCAGGCACTTGGACTATGTAGGTTCCAGAGCGGGCACTTGGACTATCTAGGTTCCCTAGCGGCACTTGGACTATGTAGGTTAACTAGCTGGCCCTTGGACTATGTAGATTAACTAGCAGTACTTGGACTCTCTAGGTTACCTAGCAGACACTTGGGCTATGTAGGCTAACTAGGGGGCCCTTGGACAATCTAGGTTACCTAGAGGGTACTTGAACTATCTAGGTTAACTAGCGGGCACTTGCAGTATCTAGGTTACCTAGCGGGCACTTGGACTATGTACGTTCCCTAGCGGGCACTTGGACTATCTATGTTAACTAGCGGGCACTTGGAATATGTAGGTTAAGTAGCGGACACTTGCACTATGTAGGTTACCTAGCAGGCACTTGGACTATCTAGGTTAACTAGCGGGTACTTGGACTATCTACAATAACTAGCGTGCAATTGGACTATGTAGGTTCCTTAGCGGGCACTTGGACTATCTAGGTTGCCTAGCGGGCACTTGGACGATATAGGTTAACTAGCATGCCCTTGGAATATCTAGGTTACATAGCGGGCACTTGGTATATAGGTTAACTAGCGGGCACTTTGACTATGTAGGTTGACTAGAGGACACTTGGTCTATCTAGGTTAACTTGTGGGCCCTTGGACTATGTAGGTTAACTAGCGGGTACTTGGACAATCTAGGTTAACAAGCGGGCACTTGGAAGATCTAGGTTAACTAGCGGGCACTTGGACTATCAAAGTGAACAAGTGAGCCCTTGGACTATGTAGGTTAACAAGCGGGCCCTTGGATTATCTCGGTTACCTAGCGGGCACTTGGACTATATAGGTTACCTAACGGGCACTTGGACTATGTAGGTTACCTAGTGGGTACTTGGACTATCTAGGTTAACGAATGGGCACTTGGAATATGCAGGTAACCTAGCGGGCACTTGGACTGTCTAGGTTACCTAGGGGGCACTTGGACTTCTAGGTTAACGAAAGGGCTCTTGGACTATGTAGGTTGCCTAGCGGGAACTTGGACTATCTAGGTTAGGTAACGAGCACTTTGAGTATCTAGTTTACCTAGCGGGAACTTGGACAATGTAAGTTACCTAGCGGGCACTTGGACTATCTAGGTTACCTAACGGGCACTTTGACTATCTAGGTTACATTGCGGGCACTTGGACTATCTAGGTTACCTAACGGGCACTTTGACTATCTAGGTTACATTGCGGGCACTTGGACGATCTAGGTTAACTAGCGACCACATGGACTCTAGGTTGTCTAGCGGACACTTGGACTATCTAGGTTACCTAGCGGGCCCTTGGACTATCTAGGTTAACTAGCGGGCCCTTGGACTATGTAGATTCCCCAGCGGGCATTTGGACTATGTATGTTCCAGCGCGGGCACTTGGACTATGTAGGTTCCCTAGCAGGCACTTGGACTATGTAGGTTCCAGAGCGGGCACTTGGGCTATGTATATTCCCTATGGACACTTGAACTATGTAAGTTAACTACCGGGCACATGGACTATGTAGGTTAACTAGCGGGCCCTTGGACTATCTAGGTTACCTAGCGGGCACTTGGACTATGTAGGTTAACTAGCGGGCCCTTGGACTATGTAGGTTAACTAGCGGGCCCTAGGACTATGCAGGTTACCTCGCTGGCACTTGGACGATCTAGGTTAACTAGCGGATACTTGGACTATGTAGGTTAACTAGCGGGCCCTTGGACTATGTAGATTAACTAGCGGCACTTGGACTATCTACGTTAACTAGCGGGCCCTTGGACTATGTAGATTCCCTAGCGGGCACTTGGACTATGTATGTTCCAGCGCGGGCACTTGGACTATGTAGGTTCCCTAGCAGGCACTTGGACTATGTAGGTTCCAGAGCGGGCACTTGGGCTATGTATATTCCCTATGGACACTTGAACTATGTAAGTTAACTACCGGGCACATGGACTATGTAGGTTAACTAGCGGGCCCTTGGACTATCTAGGTTACCTAGCGGGCACTTGGACTATGTAGGTAACCTAGCGGGCACTTGGAGAGTCTAGGTTACCTAGCGGGCACTTGGACTTCTAGGTTAACAAACGGGCACTTGGACAATGTATGTTGCATAGCGGGCAATTGGACTATCTAGGTTAGGTAACGGGCACTTGGACTATCTAGGTTACCTCGTGGGAACTTGGACTATGTAGGTTACCTAGCGGGCACTTGGACTATCTAGGTCAACTAGCGGGCCCTTGTACTATGTAGGTTAACTAGCGAGCACTTGGACTATGTAGTTTAACTAGCGGGCACTTGGATGATCAATGTTAACTAGCGGGCACTTGGACTATCTAGGTTAGCTAACGGGCACTTGGACTAAGTACGTCCCCTAGTGGGCACTTGGACACTCTAGGTTAACTAACGGGCACTAGGACTATCTAGGTTAACTAGCGGGCACTTGGACGATATAGGTTAACTAGCGGGCACTTGGATTATCTAGGTTACCTAGCGGGCACTTGGACTATGTAGGTTCCCTAGCGGGCATTTGGACTATATAGATAACCTTGTGGGAACTTAGACTTTGTAGGTTACCTAGCGGGCACTTGGACTATCTAGGTTACCTAGCTGGCACTTGAACTACCTACGTTGCCTAGCGGGTTCTTGGAGTATGTAGGTTACCTAGCGGGCTGTTGGACTATCTAGGTTACCTAGCAGGCATTGGACTATCTAGTTTAACTAACGGGCACATGGACTATGTAGGTTCCCTAGCGGGCCCTTGGACTATGTAAGTTCCCTATCGGGCACTTGGACTAGGTAGGTTCCCTAGCGGGCACTTGAACTATCTAGGTTAACTAGTGGGCACTTGGACTATCTAGGTTAACTAGCAAGCACTTGGACTATCTAGGATAACTAGCGGACACTTAGACTATTAGGGTCCCTAGCGGGCATTTGGACTATATAGGTTACCTAGCGGGCACTTGGACTATGTCGGTTAACGAACAGGCACTTGGACTATGTAGGTAACCTAGTGGTCACTTGAACTGTCTAGGTTACCTAGCGGGCACTTGGACTATTTAGGTTAACTAGCGGGCACTTGGACTATCTAGGTTAACTAGCGGGCCCTTGGACGATGAAGTTAACTAGCGGGCCCTTGGACTATGTAGGTTAACTAGCGGGCCCTTGGACTATGTAGGTTAACAAGCGTGCACTTGAAAGATCTAGGTAAACTAGCGGGTACTTGGACTATGTAGGTTAACTAGCGGGCCTTTGGACTATGTAGATTACCTAGCGGCACTTGGACTATCTACGTTAACTAGCGGGCCCTTGGACTATGTAGACTCCCTAGCGGGCACTTGGAATATGTATGTTCCAGAGCGGGCACTTCGAATATGTAGGTTGCCTAGCAGGCACTTGGACTATGTAGGTTCCAGAGCGGGCACTTGGACTATCTAGGTTCCCTAGCGGCACTTGGACTATGTAGGTTAACTAGCGGGCCCTTGGACTATGTAGATTAACTAGCAGTACTTGGACTCTCTAGGTTACCTAGCAGACACTTGGGCTATGTAGGCTAACTAGGGGGCCCTTGGACAATCTAGGTTACCTAGAGGGTACTTGAACTATCTAGGTTAACTAGCGGGCACTTGCAGTATCTAGGTTACCTAGCGGGCACTTGGACTATGTACGTTCCCTAGCGGGCACTTGGACTATCTATGTTAACTAGCGGGCACTTGGAATATGTAGGTTAAGTAGCGGACACTTGCACTATGTAGGTTACCTAGCAGGCACTTGGACTATCTAGGTTAACTAGCGGGTACTTGGACTATCTACAATAACTAGCGTGCAATTGGACTATGTAGGTTCCTTAGCGGGCACTTGGACTATCTAGGTTGCCTAGCGGGCACTTGGACGATATAGGTTAACTAGCATGCCCTTGGAATATCTAGGTTACATAGCGGGCACTTGGTATATAGGTTAACTAGCGGGCACTTTGACTATGTAGGTTGACTAGAGGACACTTGGTCTATCTAGGTTAACTTGTGGGCCCTTGGACTATGTAGGTTAACTAGCGGGTACTTGGACAATCTAGGTTAACTAGCGGGCACTTGGAAGATCTAGGTTAACTAGCGGGCACTTGGACTATCAAAGTGAACAAGTGAGCCCTTGGACTATGTAGGTTAACTAGCGGGCCCTTGGACTATCTCGGTTACCTAGCGGGCACTTGGACTATATAGGTTACCTAACGGGCACTTGGACTATGTAGGTTACCTAGTGGGTACTTGGACTATCTAGGTTAACGAATGGGCACTTGGAATATGCAGGTAACCTAGCGGGCACTTGGACTGTCTAGGTTACCTAGGGGGCACTTGGACTTCTAGGTTAACGAAAGGGCTCTTGGACTATGTAGGTTGCCTAGCGGGCACTTGGACTATCTAGGTTAGGTAACGAGCACTTTGAGTATCTAGTTTACCTAGCGGGAACTTGGACAATGTAAGTTACCTAGCGGGCACTTGGACTATCTAGGTTACCTAACGGGCACTTTGACTATCTAGGTTACATTGCGGGCACTTGGACTATCTAGGTTACCTAACGGGCACTTTGACTATCTAGGTTACATTGCGGGCACTTGGACGATCTAGGTTAACTAGCGAGCACATGGACTCTAGGTTGTCTAGCGGACACTTGGACTATCTAGGTTACCTAGCGGGCCCTTGGACTATCTAGGTTAACTAGCGGGCCCTTGGACTATGTAGATTCCCTAGCGGGCACTTGGACTATGTAGGTTCCCTAGCAGGCACTTGGACTATGTAGGTTCCACAGCGGGCACTTGGGCTATGTATATTCCCTATGGACACTTGAACTATGTAAGTTAACTACCGGGCACATGGACTATGTAGGTTAACTAGCGGGCCCTTGGACTATCTAGGTTACCTAGTGGGCACTTGGACTATGTAGGTTAACTAGCGGGCCCTTGGACTATGTAGGTAAACTAGTGGGCCCTTGGACTATGCAGGTTACCTCGCGGGCACTTGAACGATCTAGGTTAACTAGCGGGTACTTGGACTATGTAGGTTAACTAGTGGGCCCTTGGACTATGTAGATTAACTAGCGGCACTTGGACTATCTACGTTAACTAGCGGGCCCTTGGACTCTATAGATTCCCTAGCGGGCACTTGGACTATGTATGTTCCAGCGCGGGCACTTGGACTATGTAGGTTCCCTAGCAGGCACTTGGACTATGTAGGTTCCAGAGCGGGCACTTGGGCTATGTATATTCCCTATGGACACTTGAACTATGTAAGTTAACTACCGGGCACATGGACTATGTAGGTTAACTAGCGGGCCCTTGGACTATCTAGATTACCTAGCGGGCACTTGGACTATGTAGGTTAACTAGCGGGCCCTTGGACTATGTAGGTTAACTAGCGGGCCCTTGGACTATGCAGGTTACGTCGCGGGCACTTGGACGATCTAGGTTAACTAGCGGATACTTGGACTATGTAGGTTAACTAGCGGGCCCTTGGACTATGTAGATTAACTAGCGGCACTTGGACTATCTACGTTAACTAGCGGGCCCTTGGACTATGTAAATTCCCTAGCGGGCACTTGGACTATGTATGTTCCAGCGCGGGCACTTGGACTATGTAGGTTCCCTAGCAGGCACTTGGACTATGTAGGTTCCAGAGCGGGCACTTGGGCTATGTATATTCCCTATGGACACTTGAACTATGTAAGTTAACTACCGGGCACATGGACTATGTAGGTTAACTAGCGGGCCCTTGGACTATCTAGGTTACCTAGCGGGCACTTGGACTATGTAGGTAACCTAGCGGGCACTTGGAGAGTCTAGGTTACCTAGCGGGCACTTGGACTTCTAGGTTAACAAACGGGCACTTGGACTATGTATGTTGCATAGCGGGCAATTGGACTATCTAGGTTAGGTAACGGGCACTTGGACTATCTAGGTTACCTCGTGGGAACTTGGACTATGTAGGTTACCTAGTGGGCACTTGGACTATCTAGGTCAACTAGCGGGCCCTTGTACTATGTAGGTTAACTAGCGAGCACTTGGACTATGTAGTTTAACTAGCGGGCACTTGGATGATCAATGTTAACTAGCGGGCACTTGGACTATCTAGGTTAGCTAACGGGCACTTGGACTAAGTACGTCCCCTAGTGGGCACTTGGACACTCTAGCTTAACTAACGGGCACTAGGACTATCTAGGTTAACTAGCGGGCACTTGGACGATATAGGTTAACTAGCGGGCACTTGGATTATCTAGGTTACCTAGCGGGCACTTGGACTATGTAGGTTCCCTAGCGGGCATTTGGACTATATAGATAACCTTGTGGGAACTTAGACTTTGTAGGTTACCTAGCGGGCACTTGGACTATCTAGGTTACCTAGCTGGCACTTGAACTACCTACGTTGCCTAGCGGGTTCTTGGAGTATGTAGGTTACCTAGCGGGCTGTTGGACTATCTAGGTTACCTAGCAGGCATTGGACTATCTAGGTTAACTAACGGGCACATGGACTATGTAGGTTCCCTAGCGGGCCCTTGGACTATGTAAGTTCCCTATCGGGCACTTGGACTAGGTAGGTTCCCTAGCGGGCACTTGGTCTATCTAGGTTAACTAGTGGGCACTTGGACTATCTAGGATAACTAGCGGACACTTAGACTATTAGGGTCCCTAGCGGGCATTTGGACTATATAGGTTACCTAGCGGGCACTTGGACTATGTAGGTTAACGAACAGGCACTTGGACTATGTAGGTAACCTAGTGGTCACTTGAACTGTCTAGGTTACCTAGCGGGCACTTGGACTATGTAGGTTAACTAGCGGGCACTTGGACTATCTAGGTTAACTAGCGGGCCCTTGGACGATGTAGGTTAACTAGCGGGCCCTTGGACTATGTAGGTTAACAAGCGTGCACTTGAAAGATCTAGGTAAACTAGCGGGTACTTGGACTATGTAGGTTAACTAGGGGGCCTTTGGACTATGTAGATTACCTAGCGGCACTTGGACTATCTACGTTAACTAGCGGGCCCTTGGACTATGTAGATTCCCTAGAGGGCACTTGGAATATGTATGTTCCAGAGCGGGCACTTCGACTATGTAGGTTCCCTAGCAGGCACTTGGACTATGTAGGTTCCAGAGCAGACACTTGGACTATCTAGGTTACCTAGAGGGCACTTGGAATATGCAGGTAACCTAGCGGGCACTTGGACTGTCTAGGTTACCTAGGGGGCACTTGGACTTCTAGGTTAACGAACGGGCTCTTGGACTATGTAGGTTGCCTAGCGGGCACTTGGATTATCTAGGTTAGGTAACGGGCACTTTGAGTATCTAGTTTACCTAGCGGGAACGTGGACAATGTAAGTTACCTAGCGGGCACTTGGACTATCTAGGTTACCTAACGGGCACTTTGACTATCTAGGTTACATTGCGGGCACTTGTACTATCTAGGTTACCTAACGGGCACTTCGACTATCTAGGTTACATTGCGGGCACTTGGACTATTTAGGTTAACTAACGAGCACATGGATTCTAGGTTATCTAGCGGACACTTGGACTATCTAGGTTACCTAGCGGGCCCTTGGACTATGTAGGTTTCCTAGCGGGCACTTGGACTATCTAGGTTAACGAACGGGCACTTGGACTATGTAGGTAACCTAGCGGGCACTTGGACAGTCTAGGTTACCTAGCGGGCACTTGGACTATCTAGGTTAACGAACGGGCACTTGGACAATATAGGTTAACTAGCGGGCACTTGGACTATGTAGGATCCCTATCGGATATTTGGACTACTTAGGTTACCTAGTGGGCACTTGGACTATCTTGGTTAACTAGTGGGCCCATGTACTATGTAGGTTAACTAGCGAGCACTTGGACTATCTAGGTTAACTAGCGGACCTTGGACTACGTAGGTTAACTAGCGGGCCCTTGGACTATGTAGGTTAACTAACGGGCACTTGGATGATCAATGTTAACTAGCGGGCACTTGGACTATCTAGGTTAGCGAATGGGCACTTGGACTAAGTACGTCCCCTATTGGGCACTTGAACACTCTAGTTTAACTAACGGGCACTAGGACTATCTAGGTTAACTAGCGGGCACTTGGACGATCTAGGTTAACTAGCGGGCACTTGGACTATCAAAGTTAACAAGTGAGCCCTTGGACTATATAGGTTAAGTAGCGGGCCCTTGGACTATCTAGGTTACCTAGCGGGCACTTGGACTATATAGGTTACCTAGGGGGCACTTGGACTATGTAGGTTACCTAGTGGGCACTTGGACTATCTAGGTTAACGAACGGGCACTTGGAATATGCAGGTAACCTAGCGGGCACTTGGACTGTCTAGTTTACCTAGCGGGCACTTGGATTTCTAGGTTAACGAACGGGCACTTGGACTATGTAGGTTGCTTAGCGGGCACTTGGACTATCTAGGTTAGGTAACGGGCACTTTGAGTATCTAGTTTACCTAGCGGGAACGTGGACAATGTAAGTTACCTAGCGGGCACGTGGACTATCTAGGTTACCTAACGGGCACTTTGACTATCTAGGTTACATAGCGGGCACTTGAACTATGTAGGGTAACTAGCGAGCACTTGGACTCTAGATTACCTAGCGGGCACTTGGACTATCTAGGTTACCTAGCGGGCCCTTGGACTATGTAGTTTTCCTAGCGGGCACTTGGACTATCTAGGTTAAAGAACGGGCACTTGGACTATGTAGGTTACCTAGCGGGCACTTGGACTATGTAGGATCCCTATCGGACATTTGGACTATTTAGGTTACCTAACGGGCACTTGGACTATCTAGGTTAACTAGCGGGCACTTGGACTATCTAGGTCAATAGCGGGCCCTTTTACTATGTAGGTTAACTAGCGAGCACTTGGACTATCTAGGTTAACTAGCGGACCATGGACTACGTAGGTTAACTAGCAGGCCCTTGGACTATGTAGGTTGGCTAACGGGCACTTGGACTAAGTACGTCCCCTAGTGGGCACTTGGACACTCTAGATTAACTAACGGGCACTAGGACTATCTAGGTTAACTAGCGGGCACTTGGACTATCTAGGTTACCTAGCTGGCACTAGGACTATTAAGGTTCCCTAGCTGGCACTAGGATTATCTAGGTTACCTAGCGGGCACTTGGACTATGTAGGTTCCCTATCGGGCACTTGGACTATGTAGGTTAACTAGAGGGCATTTGGACTATGTAGGTTACCTAGTGGGCACTTGGACTATGTAGGTTCCCTATCGGGCACTTGGAAAATGTAGGTTAACTAGGGGGCACTAGGACTATGTAGGTTACCTAGCGGGCCCTTAGACTATCTAGGTTACCTAGCGGGCATTTGGACTATGTAGGCTCCCTAGCGGTTATTTGGACTATATAGATTACTTAGCGGACACTTAGACTTTGTAGGTTACCTAGCGGGCACTTGGACTATCTAGGTTATCTAGCAGTCACTTGAACTATCTATGTTACCTAGCGGGTACTTGGAGTATGTAGGTTACCTAACGGGCTGTTGGACTATCTAGGTTACCTAGCGGGCACTTGGACCATCTAGGTTAACTAACGGGCACTTGGAGAATGTAGGTTAACTAGGGGGCACTAGGACAATGTAGGTTACCTAGTGAGCACTTGGACTACCTAGGTTAAAGAACGGGCACTTGGAATATGCAGGTAACCTAGCGGGCACTTGGACTGTCTAGGTTACCTAGCGGGCACTTGGATTTCTAGGTTAACGAATGGGCACTTGGACTATGTAGTTTGCTTAGCGGGCAGTTGGACTATCTAGGTTAGGTAACGGGCACTTTGAGTATCTAGTTTACCTATCGGGAACGTGGACAATGTAAGTTACCTAGCGGGCACTTGGACTATCTAGGTTACCTAACGGGCACTTTGACTATCTAGGTTACATAGCGGGCACTTGGACTATGCAGGATAAGTAGCGAGCACTTGAACTCTAGATTACCTAGCGGGCACTTGGACTATCTAGGTTACCTAGCAGGCCCTTGGACTATGTAGGTTTCCTAGCGGGCACTTGGACTATCTAGGTTAACTTACGGGCATTTGGACTATGTAGGTTACCTAGCGGGCACTTGGACTATGTAGGATCCCTATCGGACATTTGGACTACTTAGGTTACCTAGCGGGCACTTGGACTATCTAGGTTAACTAGCGGGCACTTGGACTATCAAGGTTAAATAGGGGACCTTGGACTACGTAGGTTAACTAGCGGGCCCTTGGACTATGTAGGTTCACTAGCGGGCACTTGGATGATCAATGTTAACTAGCGGGCACTTGGACTATCTAGGTTAGCGAACGGGCACTTGGACTAAGTACGTCCCCTAGTGGGCACTTGGACACTCTAGGTTAACTAACGGGCACTAGGACTATCTAGGTTAACTAGCGGGCACTTGGACTATCTAGGTTAACTAGCGGGCACTTGGACTATCAAAGTTAACAAGTGAGCCCTTGGACTATATAGGTTAACTAGCGGGCCCTTGGACTATCTAGGTTACCTAGCGGGCACTTGGACTATATAGGTTACCTAGCGGGCACTTGGACTATGTAGGTTACCTAGTGGGCACTTGGACTATCTAGGTTAACGAACGGGCACTTGGAATATGCAGGTAACCTAGCGGGCACTTGGACTGTCTAGTTTACCTAGCGGGCACTTGGATTTCTAGGTTAACGAACGGGCACTTGGACTATGTAGGTTGCTTAGCGGGCACTTGGACTATCTAGGTTAGGTAACGGGCACTTTGAGTATCTAGTTTACCTAGCGGGAACGTGGACAATGTAAGTTACCTAGCGGGCACGTGGACTATCTAGGTAACCTAACGGGCACTTTGACTATCTAGGTTACATAGCGGGCACTTGAACTATGTAGGGTAACTAGCGAGCACTTGGACTCTTGGTAACCTAGCGGGCACTTGGACTATCTAGGTTACCTAGCGGGCCCTTGGACTATGTAGGTTTCCGAGCGGGCACTTGGAATATCTTGGTTAAAGAACGGGCACTTGGACTATGTAGGTTACCTAGCGGGCACTTGGACTATGTAGGATCCCTATCGGACATTTGGACTACTTAGGTTACCTAGCGGGCACTTGGACTATCTAGGTTAACTAGCGGGCACTTGGACTATCTAGGTCAATAGCGGGCCCTTGGACTCTGTAGGTTAACTAGCGGGCCCTTGGACTATGTAGGTTAACAAGTGTGCACTTGAAAGATCTAGGTAAACTAGCGGGTACTTGCACTATGTAGGTTAACTAGCGGGCCTTTGGACTATGTAGATTACCTAGCGGCACTTGGACTATCTACGTTAACTAGCGGGCCCTTGGACTATGTAGATTCCCTAGCGGGCACTTGGAATATGTATGTTCCAGAGCGGGCACTTCGACTATGTAGGTTGCCTAGCAGGCACTTGGACTATGTAGGTTCCAGAGCGGGCACTTGGACTATCTAGGTTCCCTAGCGGCACTTGGACTATGTAGGTTAACTAGCGGGCACTTGGACTATGTAGATTAACTAGCAGTACTTGGACTCTCTAGGTTACCTAGCAGACACTTGGGCTATGTAGGCTAACTAGGGGGCCCTTGGACAATCTAGGTTACCTAGAGGGTACTTGAACTATCTAGGTTAACTAGCGGGCACTTGCAGTATCTAGGTTACCTAGCGGGCACTTGGACTATGTACGTTCCCTAGCGGGCACTTGGACTATCTATGTTAACTAGCGGGCACTTGGAATATGTAGGTTAAGTAGCGGACACTTGCACTATGTAGGTTACTTAGCAGGCACTTGGACTATCTAGGTTAACTAGCAGGTACTTAGACTATCTACAATAACTAGCGTGCAATTGGACTATGTAGGTTCCTTAGCGGGCACTTGGACTATCTAGGTTGCCTAGCGGGCACTTGGACGATATAGGTTAACTAGCATGCCCTTGGAATATCTAGGTTACATAGCGGGCACTTGGTATATAGGTTAACTAGCGGGCACTTTGACTATGTAGGTTGACAAGAGGACACTTGGTCTATCTAGGTTAACTTGTGGGCCCTTGGACTATGTAGGTTAACTAGCGGGTACTTGGACAATCTAGGTTAACTAGCGGGCACTTGGAAGATCTAGGTTAACTAGCGGGCACTTGGACTATCAAAGTGAACAAGTGAGCCCTTGGACTATGTAGGTTAACTAGCGGGCCCTTGGACTATCTCGGTTACCTAGCGGGCACTTGGACTATATAGGTTACCTAACGGGCACTTGGACTATGTAGGTTACCTAGTGGGTACTTGGACTATCTAGGTTAACGAATGGGCACTTGGAATATGCAGGTAACCTAGCGGGCACTTGGACTGTCTAGGTTACCTAGGGGGCACTTGGACTTCTAGGTTAACGAAAGGGCTCTTGGACTATGTAGGTTGCCTAGCGGGCACTTGGACTATCTAGGTTAGGTAACGAGCACTTTGAGTATCTAGTTTACCTAGCGGGAACTTGGACAATGTAAGTTACCTAGCGGGTACTTGGACTATCTAGGTTACCTAACGGGCACTTTGACTATCTAGGTTACATTGCGGGCACTTGGACTATCTAGGTTACCTAACGGGCACTTTGACTATCTAGGTTACATTGCGGGCACTTGGACGATCTAGGTTAACTAGCGAGCACATGGACTCTAGGTTGTCTAGCGGACACTTGGACTATCTAGGTTACCTAGCGGGCCCTTGGACTATCTAGGTTAACTAGCGGGCCCTTGGACTATGTAGATTCCCTAGCGGGCACTTGGACTATGTATGTTCCAGCGCGGGCACTTGGACTATGTAGGTTCCCTAGCAGGCACTTGGACTATGTAGGTTCCAGAGCGGGCACTTGGGCTATGTATATTCCCTATGGACACTTGAACTATGTAAGTTAACTACCGGGCACATGGACTATGTAGGTTAACTAGGGGGCCCTTGGACTATCTAGGTTACCTAGTGCGCACTTGGACTATGTAGGTTAACTAGCGGGCCCTTTGACTATGCAGGTTAACTAGCGGGCCCTTGGACTATGCAGGTTACCTCGCGGGCACTTGGAAGATCTAGGTTAACTAGCGGGTACTTGGACTATGTAGGTTAACTAGCGGGCCCTTGGACTATGTAGATTAACTAGCGGCACTTGGACTATCTACGTTAACTAGCGGGCCCTTGGACTATGTAGATTCCCTAGCGGGCACTTGGACGATGTATGTTCCAGCGCGGGCACTTGGACTATGTAGGTTCCCTAGCAGGCACTTGGACTATGTAGGTTCCAGAGCGGGCACTTGGGCTATGTATATTCCCTATGGACACTTGAACTATGTAAGTTAACTACCGGGCACATGGACTATGTAGGTTAACTAGCGGGCCCTTGGACTATCTAGGTTACCTAGCGGGCACTTGGACTATGTAGGTTAACTAGCGGGCCCTTGGACTATGTAGGTTAACTAGCGGGCCCTTGGACTATGCAGGTTACCTCGCGGGCACTTGGACGATCTAGGTTAACTAGCGGATACTTGGACTATGTAGGTTAACTAGCGGGCCCTTGGACTATGTAGATTAACTAGCGGCACTTGGACTATCTACGTTAACTAGCGGGCCCTTGGACTATGTAGATTCCCAGCGGGCACTTGGACTATGTATGTTCCAGCGCGGGCACTTGGACAATGTAGGTTCCCTAGCAGGCACTTGGACTATGTAGGTTCCAGAGCGGGCACTTGGGCTATGTATATTCCCTATGGACACTTGAACTATGTAAGTTAACTACCGGGCACATGGACTATGTAGGTTCCCTATCGGGCACTTGGACTATGTAGGTTAACTAGAGGGCATTTGGACTATGTAGGTTACCTAGTGGGCACTTGGACTATGTAGGGTCCCTATCGGGCACTTGGAAAATGTAGGTTAATTAGGGGGCACTAGGACTATGTAGGTTACCTAGCGGGCCCTTAGACTATCTAGGTTACCTAGCGGGCATTTGGACTATGTAGGCTACCTAGCGGTTATTTGGACTATATAGATTACTTAGAGGACACTTAGACTTTGTAGGTTACCTAGAGGGCACTTGGACTATCTAGGTTATCTAGCAGTCACTTGAACTATCTACGTTACCTAGCGGGTACTTGGAGTATGTAGGTTAGCTACCGGGCTGTTGGACTATCTAGGTTACCTAGCGGGCACTTGGACCATCTAGGTTAACTAACGGGTACTTGGAGTATGTAGGTTACCTAACGGGCTGTTGGACTATCTAGGTTACCTAGCGGGCACTTGGATTTCTAGGTTAACGAATGGGCACTTGGACTATGTAGTTTGCTTAGCGGGCAGTTGGACTATCTAGGTTAGGTAACGGGCACTTTGAGTATCTAGTTTACCTATCGGGAACGTGGACAATGTAAGTTACCTAGCGGGCACTTGGACTATCTAGGTTACCTAACGGGCACTTTGACTATCTAGGTTACATAGCGGGCACTTGGACTATGTAGGTTAAGTAGCGAGCACTTGAACTCTAGATTACCTAGCGGGCACTTGGACTATCTAGGTTACCTAGCGGGCCCTTGGACTATGTAGGTTTCCTAGCGGGCACTTGGACTATCTAGGTTAACTAATGGGCACTTGGACTATGTAGGTTACCTAGCGGGCACTTGGACTATGTAGGATCCCTATCGGACATTTGGACTACTTAGGTTACCTAGCGGGCACTTGGACTATCTAGGTTAACTAGCGGGCACTTGGACTATCAAGGTTAACTAGCAGACCTTGGACTACGTAGGTTAACTAGCGGGCCCTTGGACTATGTAGGTTCACTAGCGGGCACTTGGATGATCAATGTTAACTAGCGGGCACTTGGACTATCTAAGTTAGCTAACGGGCACTTGGACTAAGTACGTCCCCTAGTGGGCACTTGGACACTCTAGGTTAACTAACAGGCACTAGGACTATCTAGGTTAACTAGCGGGCACTTGGACGATATAGTTTAACTAGCGGGCACTTGGATTATCTAGGTTACCTAGCGGGCACTTGGACTATCTAGGTTAACTAGCTGGCAGTAAGACTATGAAGGTTCCCTAGCGGGCACTAGGATTATCTAGGTTACCTAGCGGGCACTTGGACTATGTTGGTCAACTAGCGGGCACTTGGATTATGTAGGTTCCCTATCGGGCACTTGGACTATGTAGGTTCCCTATCGGGCACTTGGAAAATGTAGATTAACTAAGGGGGCACTAGGACTATGTAGGATACCTAGCGGGCCCTTAGACTATCTAGGTTACCTAGCGGGCATTTGGATTATGTAGGCTCCCTAGCGGTTATTTGCACTATATAGATTACTTAGCGGGCACTTAGACTTTGTAGGTTACCTAGCGGGCACTTGGACTATCTAGGTTACCTAGCAGGCACTTGAACTATCTACGTTACCTAGCGGGTACTTGGAGTATGTAGGTTACCTACCGGGCTGTTGGACTATCTAGGTTACCTAGCGGGCACTTGGACTATCTAGGTTAACTAACGGGCACTTGGACTATGTAGGTTCCTTAGCGGGCACTTGGATTATGTAGGTTCCGTATCGGGCACTTGGACCATGTAGGTTACCTAGCGGGCACTTGGACTATGTAGGTTCAATATCGGGCACTTGGAGAATGTAGGTTAACTAGGGGGCACTAGGACAATGTAGTTTACCTAGCGGGCCCTTGGACTATCTAGGTTACCTAGGGGGAACCTGGACTATGTAGGTTAACTATTGGGCACTTGGACTATCTAGGTTACCTAGCAGGCACTTGGACTATGTACGTTCCCTAGCAGGCCCTTGGACTATTTACGTTACCTAGCGGGCACTTAGACTATGTACGTTACCTAGCGGGCACTTGGACTATGTACGTTTCCTAGCGGGTACTTGGACTAGATAGGTTCCCTAGCGGGCACTTGGTCATTCTAGGTTAACTAGCGGGCACTTGGACTATCTAGGTTAACTAGCGGACATTTGGACAATTAGGGCCCCTAAGGGGCATTTGGACTATATTGGTTACCTAGCGGGCACTTGGACTATGTAAGTTAACGAAAGGGCACTTGGACTATGTAGGTAACCTAGTGGTCACTTAAAATGTCTAGGTTACCTCGCGGGCACTTGGACTATGTAGGTTAACTAGCGGACACTTGGACTATCTAGGTTAACTAGCAGGTCCTTGGACGATGTAGGTTAACTAGCGGGCCCTTGGACTATGTAGGTTAACTAGCGGGCCCTTGGACTTTGTAGTTTACATAGTGGGCACTTGGACGATCTAGGTTAACTAGCGGGCCCTTGGACTATCTAGGTTACCTAGCGGGCACTTGGACTATGTACGTTCCCTAGCGGGCACTTGGACTATCTATGTTAACTAGCGGGCACTTGGAATATGTAGGTTAAGTAGCGGACACTTGCACTATGTAGGTTACTTAGCAGGCACTTGGACTATCTAGGTTAACTAGCAGGTACTTAGACTATCTACAATAACTAGCGTGCAATTGGACTATGTAGGTTCCTTAGCGGGCACTTGGACTATCTAGGTTGCCTAGCGGGCACTTGGACGATATAGGTTAACTAGCATGCCCTTGGAATATCTAGGTTACATAGCGGGCACTTGGTATATAGGTTAACTAGCGGGCACTTTGACTATGTAGGTTGACAAGAGGACACTTGGTCTATCTAGGTTAACTTGTGGGCCCTTGGACTATGTAGGTTAACTAGCGGGTACTTGGACAATCTAGGTTAACTAGCGGGCACTTGGAAGATCTAGGTTAACTAGCGGGCACTTGGACTATCAAAGTGAACAAGTGAGCCCTTGGACTATGTAGGTTAACTAGCGGGCCCTTGGACTATCTCGGTTACCTAGCGGGCACTTGGACTATATAGGTTACCTAACGGGCACTTGGACTATGTAGGTTACCTAGTGGGTACTTGGACTATCTAGGTTAACGAATGGGCACTTGGAATATGCAGGTAACCTAGCGGGCACTTGGACTGTCTAGGTTACCTAGGGGGCACTTGGACTTCTAGGTTAACGAAAGGGCTCTTGGACTATGTAGGTTGCCTAGCGGGCACTTGGACTATCTAGGTTAGGTAACGAGCACTTTGAGTATCTAGTTTACCTAGCGGGAACTTGGACAATGTAAGTTACCTAGCGGGCACTTGGACTATCTAGGTTACCTAACGGGCACTTTGACTATCTAGGTTACATTGCGGGCACTTGGACTATCTAGGTTACCTAACGGGCACTTTGACTATCTAGGTTACATTGCAGGCACTTGGACGATCTAGGTTAACTAGCGAGCACATGGACTCTAGGTTGTCTAGCGGACACTTGGACTATCTAGGTTACCTAGCGGGCCCTTGGACTATCTAGGTTAACTAGCGGGCCCTTGGACTATGTAGATTCCCTAGCGGGCACTTGGACTATGTATGTTCCAGCGCGGGCACTTGGACTATGTAGGTTCCCTAGCAGGCACTTGGACTATGTAGGTTCCAGAGCGGGCACTTGGGCTATGTATATTCCCTATGGACACTTGAACTATGTAAGTTAACTACCGGGCACATGGACTATGTAGGTTAACTAGCGGGCCCTTGGACTATCTAGGTTACCTAGCGGGCACTTGGACTATGTACGTTCCCTAGCGGGCACTTGGACTATCTATGTTAACTAGCGGGCACTTGGAATATGTAGGTTAAGTAGCGGACACTTGCACTATGTAGGTTACTTAGCAGGCACTTGGACTATCTAGGTTAACTAGCAGGTACTTAGACTATCTACAATAACTAGCGTGCAATTGGACTATGTAGGTTCCTTAGCGGGCACTTGGACTATCTAGGTTGCCTAGCGGGCACTTGGACGATATAGGTTAACTAGCATGCCCTTGGAATATCTAGGTTACATAGCGGGCACTTGGTATATAGGTTAACTAGCGGGCACTTTGACTATGTAGGTTGACAAGAGGACACTTGGTCTATCTAGGTTAACTTGTGGGCCCTTGGACTATGTAGGTTAACTAGCGGGTACTTGGACAATCTAGGTTAACTAGCGGGCACTTGGAAGATCTAGGTTAACTAGCGGGCACTTGGACTATCAAAGTGAACAAGTGAGCCCTTGGACTATGTAGGTTAACTAGCGGGCCCTTGGACTATCTCGGTTACCTAGCGGGCACTTGGACTATATAGGTTACCTAACGGGCACTTGGACTATGTAGGTTACCTAGTGGGTACTTGGACTATCTAGGTTAACGAATGGGCACTTGGAATATGCAGGTAACCTAGCGGGCACTTGGACTGTCTAGGTTACCTAGGGGGCACTTGGACTTCTAGGTTAACGAAAGGGCTCTTGGACTATGTAGGTTGCCTAGCGGGCACTTGGACTATCTAGGTTAGGTAACGAGCACTTTGAGTATCTAGTTTACCTAGCGGGAACTTGGACAATGTAAGTTACCTAGCGGGTACTTGGACTATCTAGGTTACCTAACGGGCACTTTGACTATCTAGGTTACATTGCGGGCACTTGGACTATCTAGGTTACCTAACGGGCACTTTGACTATCTAGGTTACATTGCGGGCACTTGGACGATCTAGGTTAACTAGCGAGCACATGGACTCTAGGTTGTCTAGCGGACACTTGGACTATCTAGGTTACCTAGCGGGCCCTTGGACTATCTAGGTTAACTAGCGGGCCCTTGGACTATGTAGATTCCCTAGCGGGCACTTGGACTATGTATGTTCCAGCGCGGGCACTTGGACTATGTAGGTTCCCTAGCAGGCACTTGGACTATGTAGGTTCCAGAGCGGGCACTTGGGCTATGTATATTCCCTATGGACACTTGAACTATGTAAGTTAACTACCGGGCACATGGACTATGTAGGTTAACTAGGGGGCCCTTGGACTATCTAGGTTACCTAGTGCGCACTTGGACTATGTAGGTTAACTAGCGGGCCCTTTGACTATGCAGGTTAACTAGCGGGCCCTTGGACTATGCAGGTTACCTCGCGGGCACTTGGAAGATCTAGGTTAACTAGCGGGTACTTGGACTATGTAGGTTAACTAGCGGGCCCTTGGACTATGTAGATTAACTAGCGGCACTTGGACTATCTACGTTAACTAGCGGGCCCTTGGACTATGTAGATTCCCTAGCGGGCACTTGGACGATGTATGTTCCAGCGCGGGCACTTGGACTATGTAGGTTCCCTAGCAGGCACTTGGACTATGTAGGTTCCAGAGCGGGCACTTGGGCTATGTATATTCCCTATGGACACTTGAACTATGTAAGTTAACTACCGGGCACATGGACTATGTAGGTTAACTAGCGGGCCCTTGGACTATCTAGGTTACCTAGCGGGCACTTGGACTATGTAGGTTAACTAGCGGGCCCTTGGACTATGTAGGTTAACTAGCGGGCCCTTGGACTATGCAGGTTACCTCGCGGGCACTTGGACGATCTAGGTTAACTAGCGGATACTTGGACTATGTAGGTTAACTAGCGGGCCCTTGGACTATGTAGATTAACTAGCGGCACTTGGACTATCTACGTTAACTAGCGGGCCCTTGGACTATGTAGATTCCCAGCGGGCACTTGGACTATGTATGTTCCAGCGCGGGCACTTGGACAATGTAGGTTCCCTAGCAGGCACTTGGACTATGTAGGTTCCAGAGCGGGCACTTGGGCTATGTATATTCCCTATGGACACTTGAACTATGTAAGTTAACTACCGGGCACATGGACTATGTAGGTTCCCTATCGGGCACTTGGACTATGTAGGTTAACTAGAGGGCATTTGGACTATGTAGGTTACCTAGTGGGCACTTGGACTATGTAGGGTCCCTATCGGGCACTTGGAAAATGTAGGTTAATTAGGGGGCACTAGGACTATGTAGGTTACCTAGCGGGCCCTTAGACTATCTAGGTTACCTAGCGGGCATTTGGACTATGTAGGCTACCTAGCGGTTATTTGGACTATATAGATTACTTAGAGGACACTTAGACTTTGTAGGTTACCTAGAGGGCACTTGGACTATCTAGGTTATCTAGCAGTCACTTGAACTATCTACGTTACCTAGCGGGTACTTGGAGTATGTAGGTTAGCTACCGGGCTGTTGGACTATCTAGGTTACCTAGCGGGCACTTGGACCATCTAGGTTAACTAACGGGTACTTGGAGTATGTAGGTTACCTAACGGGCTGTTGGACTATCTAGGTTACCTAGCGGGCACTTGGATTTCTAGGTTAACGAATGGGCACTTGGACTATGTAGTTTGCTTAGCGGGCAGTTGGACTATCTAGGTTAGGTAACGGGCACTTTGAGTATCTAGTTTACCTATCGGGAACGTGGACAATGTAAGTTACCTAGCGGGCACTTGGACTATCTAGGTTACCTAACGGGCACTTTGACTATCTAGGTTACATAGCGGGCACTTGGACTATGTAGGTTAAGTAGCGAGCACTTGAACTCTAGATTACCTAGCGGGCACTTGGACTATCTAGGTTACCTAGCGGGCCCTTGGACTATGTAGGTTTCCTAGCGGGCACTTGGACTATCTAGGTTAACTAATGGGCACTTGGACTATGTAGGTTACCTAGCGGGCACTTGGACTATGTAGGATCCCTATCGGACATTTGGACTACTTAGGTTACCTAGCGGGCACTTGGACTATCTAGGTTAACTAGCGGGCACTTGGACTATCAAGGTTAACTAGCAGACCTTGGACTACGTAGGTTAACTAGCGGGCCCTTGGACTATGTAGGTTCACTAGCGGGCACTTGGATGATCAATGTTAACTAGCGGGCACTTGGACTATCTAAGTTAGCTAACGGGCACTTGGACTAAGTACGTCCCCTAGTGGGCACTTGGACACTCTAGGTTAACTAACAGGCACTAGGACTATCTAGGTTAACTAGCGGGCACTTGGACGATATAGTTTAACTAGCGGGCACTTGGATTATCTAGGTTACCTAGCGGGCACTTGGACTATCTAGGTTAACTAGCTGGCAGTAAGACTATGAAGGTTCCCTAGCGGGCACTAGGATTATC
The DNA here is from genome assembly GCF_050624435.1 of Tenrec ecaudatus. Classification (NCBI taxonomy): domain Eukaryota; kingdom Metazoa; phylum Chordata; class Mammalia; order Afrosoricida; family Tenrecidae; genus Tenrec; species Tenrec ecaudatus. The sequence continues at coordinate 519,463 of NW_027459614.1, forward strand.
TAGGTTACCTAGCGGGCACTTGGACTATGTTGGTCAACTAGCGGGCACTTGGATTATGTAGGTTCCCTATCGGGCACTTGGACTATGTAGGTTCCCTATCGGGCACTTGGAAAATGTAGATTAACTAAGGGGGCACTAGGACTATGTAGGATACCTAGCGGGCCCTTAGACTATCTAGGTTACCTAGCGGGCATTTGGATTATGTAGGCTCCCTAGCGGTTATTTGCACTATATAGATTACTTAGCGGGCACTTAGACTTTGTAGGTTACCTAGCGGGCACTTGGACTATCTAGGTTACCTAGCAGGCACTTGAACTATCTACGTTACCTAGCGGGTACTTGGAGTATGTAGGTTACCTACCGGGCTGTTGGACTATCTAGGTTACCTAGCGGGCACTTGGACTATCTAGGTTAACTAACGGGCACTTGGACTATGTAGGTTCCTTAGCGGGCACTTGGATTATGTAGGTTCCGTATCGGGCACTTGGACCATGTAGGTTACCTAGCGGGCACTTGGACTATGTAGGTTCAATATCGGGCACTTGGAGAATGTAGGTTAACTAGGGGGCACTAGGACAATGTAGTTTACCTAGCGGGCCCTTGGACTATCTAGGTTACCTAGGGGGAACCTGGACTATGTAGGTTAACTATTGGGCACTTGGACTATCTAGGTTACCTAGCAGGCACTTGGACTATGTACGTTCCCTAGCAGGCCCTTGGACTATTTACGTTACCTAGCGGGCACTTAGACTATGTACGTTACCTAGCGGGCACTTGGACTATGTACGTTTCCTAGCGGGTACTTGGACTAGATAGGTTCCCTAGCGGGCACTTGGTCATTCTAGGTTAACTAGCGGGCACTTGGACTATCTAGGTTAACTAGCGGACATTTGGACAATTAGGGCCCCTAAGGGGCATTTGGACTATATTGGTTACCTAGCGGGCACTTGGACTATGTAAGTTAACGAAAGGGCACTTGGACTATGTAGGTAACCTAGTGGTCACTTAAAATGTCTAGGTTACCTCGCGGGCACTTGGACTATGTAGGTTAACTAGCGGACACTTGGACTATCTAGGTTAACTAGCAGGTCCTTGGACGATGTAGGTTAACTAGCGGGCCCTTGGACTATGTAGGTTAACTAGCGGGCCCTTGGACTTTGTAGTTTACATAGTGGGCACTTGGACGATCTAGGTTAACTAGCGGGTACTTGGACTATGTAGGTTAACTAGCGGGCCCTTGGACTATGTAGATTAACTAGCGGCACTTGGACTATCTACATTAACTAGCGGGCCCTTGGACTATGTATGTTCCCTAGCAGGCACTTGGACTCTGTATGGTCCCTACGGACACTTGAAATATGTAAGTTAACTACCGGGCACTTGGACAATGTAGGTTAACTAGCGGGCCCTTGGACTATCTAGGTTACCTAGCGGGCACTTGGACTATGTAGGTTAACTACAGGGCACTAGCACTATCTAGATTACCGAACATGCATTTGGACTATGTAGGTAACCTAGCAGGCACTTGGAGAGTCTAGGTTACCTAGCGGGCACTTGGACTTCTAGGTTAAAGAACGGGCAGTTGGACTATGTACGTTGCATAGCGGGCAATTGGACTATCTAGGTTAGGTAATGGGCACAAGAACTATCTAGGTTACCTAGCTGGCACTTGAACTATCTACGTTATAGCGGGTTCTTGGAGTGTGTAAGTTAACTAGGTGGCTGTTGGACTATCTAAGTTACCTAGCGGCCACTGGGACTATCTAGGTTAACTAACGGGCACTTGGACTATGTAGGTTCCCTAGCGGGCCCTTGGACTATGTAGGTTCCCTAGCGAGCACTTGGACTATGTGGGTTCCCTAGCGGGCATTTGGACTATCTAGGTTAACTAACAGGCACTTGGACTATGTAGTTTCCCTAGCGGGCACTTGGATTACGTAGGTTCCCTATCGGGCACTTGGACTATGTAGGTTAACTAGCGGGCATTTGGACTATGTAGGTTAACTAGCGGGCACTTGGACTATGTAGGTTACCTAGGGGGAACCTGGACTATGTAGGTTAACTAGTGGGCACTTGCACTATCTAAGTTACCTAGCAGGCACTTGGACTATCTAGGTTAACAAACGGGCACTTGGACTATGTAGGTTACCTAGCGGGCACTGGGACTATGTAGGATCCCTATCGGACATTTGGACTACTTAGGTTACCTAGCGGGCACTTGGACTATCTAGGTTAACTAGCGGACACTTGGACTATCTAGGTTACCTAGCTGGCACTTTGACTATGAAGGTTCCCTAGCGGGCACTTGGATTATCTAGGTTACCCTGCGGGCACTTGGACTATATAGGTCAACTAGCGGGTCCTTGGAATATCTAGGTTAGCTAACTGGCACTTGGACTATGTAGGTTAACTAGCAGACACTTGCACGATCTAGGTTAACTAGCGGGCTCTTCCACTATGTAGGTTAACTAGCGGGTCCATTGACACTGTTGGTTAACTAGCGGGCACTTGGACGATCTAGGTTAACTAGCGGGCACTTGGACTATATAGGTTAACTAGGGGGCGCTTTGATTATCTAGGTTACCTAGCGGGCACTTGGACCATGTAGGTTCCCTAGGGGGCATGTGGACTATATACATAACCTAGCGGGCCCTTAAACTTTGTGGGTTACCTTGCGGGCCCTTGGACTATGTAGGTTAACTAGCGGGCCCTTGGACTATGTAGGTTACCTAGAGGGCACTTGGACGATCTAGGTTAACTAGCGGGTGTTTGGACTATGTAGGTTAACTAGCGGGCACGTGGACTATGTAGATTAACTAGCGGCACTTGGACTATCTACGTTAACTAGCGGGCCCTTGGAGTATGTAGATTCCCTAGCGGGCATTTGGACTATATAGATAATCTAGCGGGCACTTAGACTTTCTAGGTTACCTAGCGGGCACTTGGACTATCTAGTTTACCTAGCTGGTACATGAACTATCTAAGTTACCTAGCGGGTTCTTGGAGTATGTAGGTTACATAGCGGGCTGTTGGACTATCTAGGTTACCAAGCGGGCACTTGGACTATCTAGGTTACTTAACGGGCACTTGGACTATGTAGGTTCCCTAGAGAGCACTTGGACTATGTAGGTTGCCTAGCGGGCACTTGGACTATGTAGGTTCCCTATCGGGCACTTGGAGAATGTAGGTTAACTAGGGGGCACTAGGTCTATGTAGGTTTCCTAGTGGGCCCTTGGACTACCTAGGTTACCTAGCGGGCATTTGGACTATGTAGGCTCCCTAGCGGTCATTTGGACTATATAGATTACCAAGCGGGCACTTAGATATTGTGGGTTACCTAGCGGGCACTTGGACTATCTAGGTTTCCTAGCTGGCACTTGAACTATCTACGTTACCTAGCGGGTACTTGGAGTATGTAGGTTACCTACCGGGCTGTTGGACTATCTAGGTTACCTAGCGGGCACTGGGAATATCTAGGTTAACTAACGGGCACTTGGACAATGTAGGTTCCCTAGCGGGCCCTTGGACTATGTAAGTTCCCTAGCGGGCACTTGGACTATGTTGGTTCCCTAGCGGGCATTTGGACTATCTAGGTTAACTAGCGGGTACTTGGACTATGTAGGTTAACTAGCGGGCCCTTGGACTAAGTAGATTAACTAGCGGCACTTGGACTATCTACGTTAACTAGCGGGCCCTTGAACTATGTAGATTCCCTAGCGGGCACTTGGACTATGTATGTTCCAGCGCAGGCACTTGGATTATGTAGGTTCCAAAGCGGGCACTTAGACTATCTAGGTTCCCTAGCGGGCACTTGACTATGTAGGTTAATTAGCGGACAATTGGACGATATAGGTTAACTAGCGGGCACTTGGACTATGTAGGTACCCTAGCAGGCACTTGGACTATGTAGGTTCTGGAGCGGGCACTTGGACTAACTAGATTCCCTAGCGGGCACTTGTACTATGTAGGTTAACTAGCGGACACTTGGACGATCTAGGTTAAGTAGCGGGTACTTGGACTATATAGGTTAACTAGCGGGCCCTTGAACTATGTACTTTAACTAGCGGAACTTGGACTATATACATTAACTAGCGGGCCCTTGGACTATGTAGATTCCCTAGCGGGCACTTGGACTATGTATGTTCCCTAGCGGGCACTTGGACTATGTATGTTCCCTATGGACGCTTGAACTATGTAAGTTAACTACCGGGCACTTGGACTATGTAGGTTAAGTAGCGGGCCCTTGGACTATGTAGGTTACCTTGCGGGCACTTGGACTATGTACGTAACCTAGCGGGCACTTGGATAGTCTAGGTTACCTAGCGGGCACTTGGACTTCTAGGTTAACGAACGGGCACTTGGACTATGTATGTTGCATAGCGGGTAATGGGACTATCTAGTTTAGGTAACGGGCACTTGGACTACCTAGGTTACCTAGTGGGAACTTGGACTATGTAGGTTACCTAGCGGGCACTTGGACTATCTAGGTTACTTAACGGGCACTTAGATGTCTAGGTTTCTTAGCGGGCATATGGACGATCTAGGTTAACTAAAGTGCACTTGGACTATCTAGGTTAACTAGCGTGCACTTGGACTATCTAGGTTAACTAGCGGGCACTTGGATGATCAATGTTAACTAGCGGGCACTTGGACTATCTAGGTTAGCTAACGGGCACTTGGACTAAGTACGTCCCCTGGTGGGCACTTGGACACTCTAGGTTAACAAACGGGCACTAGGACTATCTAGGTTAACTAGCGGGCACTTGGACGATCTAGGTTAACTAGCAGGCACTTGGACTATCAAAGTTAACAAGTGAGCCCTTGGACTATGTAGGTTAACTAGCGGGCCCTTGGATTATCTGGGTTACCTAGCGGGCACTTGGACTATATAGGTTACCTAGCGGGCACTTGGACTATGTAGGTTACCTAGTGGGCACGTGGACTATCTAGGTTAACGAACGGGCACTTGGAATATGCAGGTAACCTAGCGGACACTTGGACTGTCTAGGGTACCTAGCGGGCACTTGAACTTCTAGTTTAACGAACGGGCACTTGGACTATGTAGGTTGCTTAGCGGGCACTTGGACTATCTAGGTTAGGTAACGGGCACCTTGAGTATCTAGGTTACCTAGCCGGAACTTGGACAATTTAAGTTACCTAGCGGGCACTTGGACTATCTAGGTTACCTAACGGGCACTTTGACTATCTAGGTTGCATAGCGGGCACTTGGATTATGTAGGTTAACTAGCGAGGATTTGGACTCTAGGTTACCTAGCGGACACTTGGACTATCTAGGTTACCTAGCGGGCCCTTGGACTATGTAGGTTTCCTAGCGGGCACTTGGACTATCTAGGTTAAGTAACGGGCACTTGGACTATGTAGGTTACCTAGCGGGCACTTGGAATAACTAGGTTAACTAGCGGGCACTTGGACTATCTAGGTCAACTAGCGGGCCCTTCTACTATGTAGGTTAACTAGCGAGCACTTGGACTATCTAGGTTGACTAGCGGACCTTGGACTACGTAGGTTAACTAGCGGGCCCTTGGACTATGTAGGTTAACTAGCGTGCACTTGGACTATCTAGGTTAACTAGCGGGCACTTTGATGATCAATGTTAACTAACGGGCACTTTGACTATCTCGGTTAGCTAACAGGCACATGGACTTAGTACATCCCCTAGTGGGCACTTGGACACTCTAGGTTAACTAAGGGGCACTAGGACTATCTAGGTTAACAAGCGGGCACTTGGACTATCTAGGTTACCTAGCTGGCACTAGTACTATGAAGGTTCCCTAGCAGGCACTAGGATTATAAAGGAAACCTAGCGGGAACTTGGACTATGTAGGTCAACTAGCGGGCACTTGGATTATGTAGGTTAACTAGAGGGCATTTGGATTCTGTAGGTTACATAGCGGGTACTTGGACTATGTAGGTTCCCTATCGGGTACTTGGAAAATGTTGGTTAACTAGGGGGCACTAGGACTATATAGGTTACCTAGCGGCCCCAAGACTATCTAGGTTACCTAGCGGGCATTTGGACTATGTAGGCTCCCTAGCGGTTATTTGGACTATATAGATTACTTAGCGGGCACTTAGACTTTGTAGGTTAACTAGCGGGCACTTGGACTATCTAGGTTACCTAACAGGCACTTGAACTATCTATGTTACCTAGCGGGTACTTGGAGTATGTAGGTTACCTACCGGGCTGTTGGACTATCTAGGTTACCTTGCGGGCACTTGGACTATCTAGGTTAACTAACGGGCACTTGGACAATTTAGGTTCCCTAGCGGGCACTTGGATAATGTAGGTTCCCTATCAGGCACTTGGACTATGTAGGTTAACTAGCGGGCACTTGGACTATGTAGGTCAACTAGCGGGCACTTGGATTATGTAAGTTCCCTATCGGGAACTTGGACTATGTAAGTTCCCTAGCGGGCACTTGGACTATGTAGGTTAACTAGCGGGCATTTGGACCATGCAGGTTACCTAGCGGGCACTTGGACTATGTAGGTTCCCTATAGGGCACGTGGAGAATGTAGGTTAACTAGGGGGCACTAGGACAATGTAGGTTACCTAGCGGGCCCTTGGACTATCTAGGTTACCTAGGGGGAACCTGGACTATGTAGGTTAACTAGTGGGCACTGGGACTATCTAGGTTACCTAGCAGGCACTTGGACTATGTACGTTACCTAGCAGGCCCTTGGACTATCTAGGTTACCTAGCGGGCGCTTAGACTATGTACGTTACCTAGCGGGCACTTGGACTATGTACGTTTCCTAGCGGGTACTTGGACTAGATAGGTTCCCTAGCGGGCACTTGGTCTATCTAGGTTAACTAGCGGGCACTTGGACTATCTAGGTTAACTAGCGAGCACTTTGACTATCTAGGTTAACTAGCGGGCATTTGGACTATTAGGGCCCCTAGAGGACATTTGGACTATATTGGTTACCTAGCGGGCACTTGGACTATGTAGGTTAACGAACGGGTACTTGGACTATGTAGGTAACCTAGTGGTCACTTGAAATGTCTAGGTTACCTCGCGGGCACTTGGACTATGTAGGTTAACTAGCGGGCACTTGGACTATCTAGGTTAACTAGGGGGCCATTGGACGATGTAGGTTAACTAGCGGGCCCTTGGACTATGTAGGTTAACTAGCGGGCTCTTGGACTATATAGGTTACCTAGTGGGCACTTGGACGATCTAGGTTAACTAGCGGGTACTTGGACTATGTAGGGTAACTAGCAGGCCCTTGGACTATGTAGATTCCATAGCGGGCACTTGGACTATGTATGTTCCAGAGCGGGCACTTGGACTATGTAGGTTCCCTAGCCGTAACTTGGACTATGTAGTTTCCAGAGCGGGCACTTGGACTATCTAGGTTCCCTAGCGGGCACTTTTACTATGTAGGTTAATTAGCGGACACTTGGACGATCTAGGTTAACTAGCGGGTACTTGGATTATGTAGGTTAACTAGCGGGCCCTTGAACTATGTAGATTAACTAGCGGCACTTGGTCTATCGACATTAACTAGCGGGCCCGTGGACTATGTAGATTGCCTAGCGGGCACTTGGAATATGTAGGTTCCCTAGCGGTCAGTTGGACTCTGTATGTTCCCTACGGATATTTGAACTATGTAAGTTAAGTACCGGGCACTTGGACTATGTAGGTTCCCTATCGGGCACTTGGACTAGGTAGGTTCCCTAGCGGGTACTTGGTCTATCTAGGTTAACTAGCGGGCACTTGGACTATATAGGTTAACTAGCAAGCACTTGGACTATCTAGGATAACTTGCGGACACTTAGACTATTAGGGTCCCTAGCGGGCATTTGGACTATATAGATTACCTAGCGGGAACTTGGACTATGTAGGTTAACGAACAGGCACTTGGACTATGTAGGTAACCTAGTGGTCACTTGAACTGTCTAGGTTACCTAGCGGGCACTTGGACTATGTAGGTTAACTAGCGGGCCCTTGGACGATGTAGGTTAACTAGCGGGCCCTTGGACTATGTAGGTTAACTAGCGGGCCCTTGGACTATGTAGGGTAACAAGCGTGCACTTGAAAGATCTAGGTAAACTAGCGGGTACTTGGACTATGTAGGTTAACTAGCGGGCCTTTGGACTATGTAGATTACCTAGCGGCACTTGGACTATCTACGTTAACTAGCGGGCCCTTGGACTATGTAGATTCCCTAGCGGGCACTTGGACTATGTAGGTTCCAGAGCGGGCACTTGGACTATCTAGGTTCCCTAGCGGCACTTGGACTATGTAGGTTAACTAGCGGGCCCTTGGACTATGTAGATTAACTAGCAGTACTTGGACTCTCTAGGTTACCTAGCAGACACTTGGCCTATGTAGGCTAACTAGGGGGCCCTTGGACAATCTAGGTTACCTAGAGGGTACTTGAAATATCTAGGTTAACTAGCGGGCACTTGCAGTATCTAGGTCACCTAGAGGGCACTTGGACTATGTACGTTCCCTAGCGGGCACTTGGACTATCTATGTTAACTAGCGGGCACTTGGAATATGTAGGTTAACTAGCGGACACTTGCACTATGTAGGTTACCTAGCAGGCACTTGGACTATCTAGGTTAACTAGCGGGTACTTGGACTATCTACAATAACTAGCGTGCAATTGGACTATGTAGGTTCCTTAGCGGGCACTTGGACTATCTAGGTTGCCTAGCAGGCACTTGGACGATATAGGTTAACTAGCGTGCCCTTGGAATATCTAGGTTACATAGCGGGCACTTGGTATATAGGTTAACTAGCGGGCACTTTGACTATGTAGGTTGACTAGAGGACACTTGGACTATCTAGGTTACCTAGCTGGCACTTGAACTACCTACGTTGCCTAGCGGGTTCTTGGAGTATGTAGGTTACCTAGCGGGCTGTTGGACTATCTAGGTTACCTAGCAGGCATTGGACTATCTAGGTTAACTAACGGGCACATGGACTATGTAGGTTCCCTAGCGGGCCTTGGACTATGTAAGTTCCCTATCGGGCACTTGGACTAGGTAGGTTCCCTAGCGGGCACTTGGTGTATCTAGGTTAACTAGTGGGCACTTGGACTATCTAGGTTAACTAGCAAGCACTTGTACTATCTAGGATAACTAGCGGACACTTAGACTATTAGGGTCCCTAGCGGGCATTTGGACTATATAGGTTACCTAGCGGGCACTTGGACTATGTCGGTTAACGAACAGGCACTTGGACTATGTAGGTAACCTAGTGGTCACTTGAACTGTCTAGGTTATCTAGCGGGCACTTGGACTATGTAGGTTAACTAGCGGGCACTTGGTCTATCTAGGTTAACTAGTGGGCACTTGGAGTATATAGGTTAACTAGTGGGCCCTTGGACGATGTAGGTTAACTAGCGGGCCTTTGGACTATGTAGATTACCTAGCGGCACTTGGACTATGTAGTTTAACAAGCGTGCACTTGAAAGATCTAGGTAAACTAGCGGGTACTTGGACTATGTAGGTTAACTAGCGGGCCTTTGGACTATGTAGATTACCTAGCGGCACTTGGACTATCTACGTTAACTAGCGGGCCCTTGGACTATGTAGATTCCCTAGCGGGCACTTGGACTATGTAGGTTCCAGAGCGGGCACTTGGACTATCTAGGTTCCCTAGCGGCACTTGGACTATGTAGGTTAACTAGCGGGCCCTTGGACTATGTAGATTAACTAGCAGTACTTGGACTCTCTAGGTTACCTAGCAGACACTTGGCCTATGTAGGCTAACTAGGGGGCCCTTGGACAATCTAGGTTACCTAGAGGGTACTTGAACTATCTAGGTTAACTAGCGGGCACTTGCAGTATCTAGGTTACCTAGCGGGCACTTGGACTATGTACGTTCCCTAGCGGGCACTTGGACTATCTATGTTAACTAGCGGGCACTTGGAATATGTAGGTTAACTAGCGGACACTTGCACTATGTAGGTTACCTAGCAGGCACTTGGACTATCTAGGTTAACTAGCGGGTACTTGGACTATCTACAATAACTAGCGTGCAATTGGACTATGTAAGTTCCTTAGCGGGCACTTGGACTATCTAGGTTGCCTAGCGGGCACTTGGACGATATAGGTTAACTAGCGTGCCCTTGGAATATCTAGGTTACATAGCGGGCACTTGGTATATAGGTTAACTAGCGGGCACTTTGACTATGTAGGTTGACTAGAGGACACTTGGACTATCTAGGTTAACTAGTGGGCCCTTGGACTATGTAGGTTAACTAGCGGGTACTTGGACAATCTAGGTTAACTAGCGGGCACTTGGAAGATCTAGGTTAACTAGCGGGCACTTGGACTATCAAAGTGAACAAGTGAGCCCTTGGACTATGTAGGTTAACTAGCGGGCCCTTGGTCTATCTCGGTTACCTAGCGGGCACTTGGACTATATAGGTTACCTAACGGGCACTTGGACTATGTAGGTTACCTAGTGGGTACTTGGACTATCTAGGTTAACGAATGGGCACTTGGAATATGCAGGTAACCTAGCGGGCACTTGGACTGTCTAGGTTACCTAGGGGGCACTTGGACATCTAGGTTAACGAACGGGCTCTTGGACTATGTAGGTTCCCTATCGGGCACTTGGACTAGGTAGGTTCCCTAGCGGGCACTTGGTCTATCTAGGTTAACTAGCGGGCACTTGGACTATATAGGTTAACTAGCAAGCACTTGGACTATCTAGGATAACTTGCGGACACTTAGACTATTAGGGTCCCTAGCGGGCATTTGGACTATATAGATTACCTAGCGGGAACTTGGACTATGTAGGTTAACGAACAGGCACTTGGACTATGTAGGTAACCTAGTGGTCACTTGAACTGTCTAGGTTACCTAGCGGGCACTTGGACTATGTAGGTTAACTAGCGGGCTCTTGGACGATGTAGGTTAACTAGCGGGCCCTTGGACTATGTAGGTTAACTAGCGGGCCCTTGGACTATGTAGGGTAACAAGCGTGCACTTGAAAGATCTAGGTAAACTAGCGGGTACTTGGACTATGTAGGTTAACTAGCGGGCCTTTGGACTATGTAGATTACCTAGCGGCACTTGGACTATCTACGTTAACTAGCGGGCCCTTGGACTATGTAGATTCCCTAGCGGGCACTTGGACTATGTAGGTTCCAGAGCGGGCACTTGGACTATCTAGGTTCCCTAGCGGCACTTGGACTATGTAGGTTAACTAGCGGGCCCTTGGACTATGTAGATTAACTAGCAGTACTTGGACTCTCTAGGTTACCTAGCAGACACTTGGCCTATGTAGGCTAACTAGGGGGCCCTTGGACAATCTAGGTTACCTAGAGGGTACTTGAAATATCTAGGTTAACTAGCGGGCACTTGCAGTATCTAGGTCACCTAGAGGGCACTTGGACTATGTACGTTCCCTAGCGGGCACTTGGACTATCTATGTTAACTAGCGGGCACTTGGAATATGTAGGTTAACTAGCGGACACTTGCACTATGTAGGTTACCTAGCAGGCACTTGGACTATCTAGGTTAACTAGCGGGTACTTGGACTATCTACAATAACTAGCGTGCAATTGGACTATGTAGGTTCCTTAGCGGGCACTTGGACTATCTAGGTTGCCTAGCAGGCACTTGGACGATATAGGTTAACTAGCGTGCCCTTGGAATATCTAGGTTACATAGCGGGCACTTGGTATATAGGTTAACTAGCGGGCACTTTGACTATGTAGGTTGACTAGAGGACACTTGGACTATCTAGGTTACCTAGCTGGCACTTGAACTACCTACGTTGCCTAGCGGGTTCTTGGAGTATGTAGGTTACCTAGCGGGCTGTTGGACTATCTAGGTTACCTAGCAGGCATTGGACTATCTAGGTTAACTAACGGGCACATGGACTATGTAGGTTCCCTAGCGGGCCTTGGACTATGTAAGTTCCCTATCGGGCACTTGGACTAGGTAGGTTCCCTAGCGGGCACTTGGTGTATCTAGGTTAACTAGTGGGCACTTGGACTATCTAGGTTAACTAGCAAGCACTTGTACTATCTAGGATAACTAGCGGACACTTAGACTATTAGGGTCCCTAGCGGGCATTTGGACTATATAGGTTACCTAGCGGGCACTTGGACTATGTCGGTTAACGAACAGGCACTTGGACTATGTAGGTAACCTAGTGGTCACTTGAACTGTCTAGGTTATCTAGCGGGCACTTGGACTATGTAGGTTAACTAGCGGGCACTTGGTCTATCTAGGTTAACTAGTGGGCACTTGGAGTATATAGGTTAACTAGTGGGCCCTTGGACGATGTAGGTTAACTAGCGGGCCTTTGGACTATGTAGATTACCTAGCGGCACTTGGACTATGTAGTTTAACAAGCGTGCACTTGAAAGATCTAGGTAAACTAGCGGGTACTTGGACTATGTAGGTTAACTAGCGGGCCTTTGGACTATGTAGATTACCTAGCGGCACTTGGACTATCTACGTTAACTAGCGGGCCCTTGGACTATGTAGATTCCCTAGCGGGCACTTGGACTATGTAGGTTCCAGAGCGGGCACTTGGACTATCTAGGTTCCCTAGCGGCACTTGGACTATGTAGGTTAACTAGCGGGCCCTTGGACTATGTAGATTAACTAGCAGTACTTGGACTCTCTAGGTTACCTAGCAGACACTTGGCCTATGTAGGCTAACTAGGGGGCCCTTGGACAATCTAGGTTACCTAGAGGGTACTTGAAATATCTAGGTTAACTAGCGGGCACTTGCAGTATCTAGGTCACCTAGAGGGCACTTGGACTATGTACGTTCCCTAGCGGGCACTTGGACTATCTATGTTAACTAGCGGGCACTTGGAATATGTAGGTTAACTAGCGGACACTTGCACTATGTAGGTTACCTAGCAGGCACTTGGACTATCTAGGTTAACTAGCGGGTACTTGGACTATCTACAATAACTAGCGTGCAATTGGACTATGTAGGTTCCTTAGCGGGCACTTGGACTATCTAGGTTGCCTAGCAGGCACTTGGACGATATAGGTTAACTAGCGTGCCCTTGGAATATCTAGGTTACATAGCGGGCACTTGGTATATAGGTTAACTAGCGGGCACTTTGACTATGTAGGTTGACTAGAGGACACTTGGACTATCTAGGTTACCTAGCTGGCACTTGAACTACCTACGTTGCCTAGCGGGTTCTTGGAGTATGTAGGTTACCTAGCGGGCTGTTGGACTATCTAGGTTACCTAGCAGGCATTGGACTATCTAGGTTAACTAACGGGCACATGGACTATGTAGGTTCCCTAGCGGGCCTTGGACTATGTAAGTTCCCTATCGGGCACTTGGACTAGGTAGGTTCCCTAGCGGGCACTTGGTGTATCTAGGTTAACTAGTGGGCACTTGGACTATCTAGGTTAACTAGCAAGCACTTGTACTATCTAGGATAACTAGCGGACACTTAGACTATTAGGGTCCCTAGCGGGCATTTGGACTATATAGGTTACCTAGCGGGCACTTGGACTATGTCGGTTAACGAACAGGCACTTGGACTATGTAGGTAACCTAGTGGTCACTTGAACTGTCTAGGTTATCTAGCGGGCACTTGGACTATGTAGGTTAACTAGCGGGCACTTGGTCTATCTAGGTTAACTAGTGGGCACTTGGAGTATATAGGTTAACTAGTGGGCCCTTGGACGATGTAGGTTAACTAGCGGGCCTTTGGACTATGTAGATTACCTAGCGGCACTTGGACTATGTAGTTTAACAAGCGTGCACTTGAAAGATCTAGGTAAACTAGCGGGTACTTGGACTATGTAGGTTAACTAGCGGGCCTTTGGACTATGTAGATTACCTAGCGGCACTTGGACTATCTACGTTAACTAGCGGGCCCTTGGACTATGTAGATTCCCTAGCGGGCACTTGGACTATGTAGGTTCCAGAGCCGGCACTTGGACTATCTAGGTTCCCTAGCGGCACTTGGACTATGTAGGTTAACTAGCGGGCCCTTGGACTATGTAGATTAACTAGCAGTACTTGGACTCTCTAGGTTACCTAGCAGACACTTGGCCTATGTAGGCTAACTAGGGGGCCCTTGGACAATCTAGGTTACCTAGAGGGTACTTGAACTATCTAGGTTAACTAGCGGGCACTAGCAGTATCTAGGTTACCTAGCGGGCACTTGGACTATGTACGTTCCCTAGCGGGCACTTGGACTATCTATGTTAACTAGCGGGCACTTGGAATATGTAGGTTAACTAGCGGACACTTGCACTATGTAGGTTACCTAGCAGGCACTTGGACTATCTAGGTTAACTAGCGGGTACTTGGACTATCTACAATAACTAGCGTGCAATTGGACTATGTAAGTTCCTTAGCGGGCACTTGGACTATCTAGGTTGCCTAGCGGGCACTTGGACGATATAGGTTAACTAGCGTGCCCTTGGAATATCTAGGTTACATAGCGGGCACTTGGTATATAGGTTAACTAGCGGGCACTTTGACTATGTAGGTTGACTAGAGGACACTTGGACTATCTAGGTTAACTAGTGGGCCCTTGGACTATGTAGGTTAACTAGCGGGTACTTGGACAATCTAGGTTAACTAGCGGGCACTTGGAAGATCTAGGTTAACTAGCGGGCACTTGGACTATCAAAGTGAACAAGTGAGCCCTTGGACTATGTAGGTTAACTAGCGGGCCCTTGGTCTATCTCGGTTACCTAGCGGGCACTTGGACTATATAGGTTACCTAACGGGCACTTGGACTATGTAGGTTACCTAGTGGGTACTTGGACTATCTAGGTTAACGAATGGGCACTTGGAATATGCAGGTAACCTAGCGGGCACTTGGACTGTCTAGGTTACCTAGGGGGCACTTGGACATCTAGGTTAACGAACGGGCTCTTGGACTATGTAGGTTGCCTAGCGGGCACTTGGACTATCTAGGTTAGGTAACGAGCAATTTGAGTATCTAGTTTACCTAGCGGGAACTTGGACAATGTAAGTTACCTAGCGGGCACTTGGACTATCTAGGTTACCTAATGGGCACTTTGACTATCTAGGTTACATTGCGGGCACTTGGACGATCTAGGTTAACTAGCGAGCACATGGACTCTAGATTATCTAGCGGACACTTGGACTATCTAGGTTACCTAGCGGGCCCTTGGACTATCTAGGTTAACTAGCGGGCCCTTGGACTATGTAGATTTCCTAGCGGGCACTTGGACTATGTATGTTCCAGCGCGGGCACTTGGACTATGTAGGTTCCCTAGCAGGCACTTGGACTATGTAGGTTCCAGAGCGGGCACTTGGGCTATGTATATTCCCTATGGACACTTGAACTATGTAAGTTAACTACCGGGCACATGGACTATGTAGGTTAACTAGCGGGCCCTTGGACTATCTAGGTTACCTAGCGGGCACTTGGACTATGTAGGTAAGCTAGCGGGCACTTGGAGAGTCCAGGTTACCTAGCGGGCACTTGGACTATGTAGGTTCCCTAGCGGGCATTTGGACTATATAGATAACCTTGTGGGAACTTAGACTTTGTAGGTTACCTAACGGGAACTTGGACTATCTAGGTTACCTAGCTGGCACTTGAACTACCTACGTTGCCTAGCGGGTTCTTGGAGTATGTAGGTTACCTAGCGGGCTGTTGGACTATCTAGGTTACCTAGCAGGCATTGGACTATCTAGGTTAACTAACGGGCACATGGACTATGTAGGTTACCTAGCGGGCCCTTGGACTATGTAAGTTCCCTATCGGGCACTTGGACTAGGTAGGTTCCCTAGCGGGCACTTGGTCTATCTAGGTTAACTAGTGGGCACTTGGACTATCTAGGATAACTAGCGGACACTTAGACTATTATGGTCCCTAGCGGGCATTTGGACTATATAGGTTACCTAGCGGGCACATGGACTATGTAGGTTAACGAACAGGCACTTGGACTATGTAGGTAACCTAGTGGTCACTTGAACTGTCTAGGTTACCTAGCGGGCACTTGGACTATGTAGGTTAACTAGCGGGCACTTGGATTATCTAGGTTAACTAGCGGGCCCTTGGACGATGTAGGTTAACTAGCGGGCCCTTGGACTATGTAGGGTAACTAGCGGGCCCTTGGACTATGTAGGTTAACAAGCGTGCACTTGAAAGATCTAGGTAAACTAGCGGGTACTTGGACTATGTAGGTTAACTAGCGGGCCTTTGGACTATGTAGATTACCTAGCGGCACTTGGACTATCTACGTTAACTAGCGGGCCCTTGGACTATGTAGATTCCCTAGCGGGCACTTGGAATATGTATGTTCCAGAGCGGGCACTTCGACTATGTAGGTTCCCTAGCAGGCACTTGGACTATGTAGGTTCCAGAGCGGGCACTTGGACTATCTAGGTTCCCTAGCGGCCTTGGACTATGTAGGTTAACTAGCGGGCCCTTGGACTATGTAGATTAACTAGCAGTACTTGGACTCTCTAGGTTACCTAGCAGACACTTGGCCTATGTAGGCTAACTAGGGGGCCCTTGGTCAATCTAGGTTACCTAGAGGGTACTTGAACTATCTAGGTTAACTAGCGGGCACTTGCAGTATCTAGGTTACCTAGCGGGCACTTGGACTATGTACGTTCCCTAGCGGGCACTTGGACTATCTATGTTAACTAGCGGGCACTTGGAATATGTAGGTTAACTAGCGGACACTTGCACTATGTAGGTTACCTAGCAGGCACTTGGACTATCTAGGTTAACTAGCGGGCACTTGGACTATCTAGGTTAACTAGCGGGCCCTTGGACGATGTAGGTTAACTAGCGGGCCCTTGGACTATGTAGGTTAACTAGCGGGCCCTTGGACTATGTAGGTTAACAAGCGTGCACTTGAAAGATCTAGGTAAACTAGCGGGTACTTGGACTATGTAGGTTAACTAGCGGGCCTTTGGACTATGTAGATTACCTAGCGGCACTTGGAATATGTATGTTCCAGAGCGGG
Organism: Tenrec ecaudatus; assembly: GCF_050624435.1. NCBI lineage: Eukaryota > Metazoa > Chordata > Mammalia > Afrosoricida > Tenrecidae > Tenrec > Tenrec ecaudatus. Next base: position 536,402 of record NW_027459614.1, read on the forward strand.
CACTTCGACTATGTAGGTTCCCTAGCAGGCACTTGGACTATGTAGGTTCCAGAGCGGGCACTTGGACTATCTAGGGTCCCTAGCGGCCTTGGACTATGTAGGTTAACTAGCGGGCCCTTGGACTATGTAGATTAACTAGCAGTACTTGGACTCTCTAGGTTACCTAGCAGACACTTGGCCTATGTAGGCTAACTAGGGGGCCCTTGGACAATCTAGGTTACCTAGAGGGTACTTGAACTATCTAGGTTAACTAGCGGGCACTTGCAGTATCTAGGTTACCTAGCGGGCACTTGGACTATGTACGTTCCCTAGCGGGCATTTGGACTTTCTATGTTAACTAGCGGGCACTTGGAATATGTAGGTTAACTAGCGGACACTTGCACTATGTAGGTTACCTAGCAGGCACTTGGACTATCTAGGTTAACTAGCGGGTACTTGGACTATCTACAATAACTAGCGTGCAATTGGACTATGTAGGTTCCTTAGCGGGCACTTGGACTATCTAGGTTGCCTAGCGGGTACTTGGACGATATAGGTTAACTAGCGTGCCCTTGGAATATCTAGGTTACATAGCGGGCACTTGGTATATAGGTTAACTAGCGGGCACTTTGACTATGTAGGTTGACTAGAGGACACTTGGACTATCTAGGTTAACTAGTGGGCCCTTGGACTATGTAGGTTAACTAGCGGGTACTTGGACAATCTAGGTTAACTAGCGGGCACTTGGAAGATCTAGGTTAACTAGCGGGCACTTGGACTATCAAAGTGAACAAGTGAGCCCTTGGACTATGTAGGTTATCTAGCGGGCCCTTGGACTATCTCGGTTACCTAGCGGGCACTTGGACTACATAGGTTACCTAACGGGCACTTGGACTATGTAAGTTACCTAGTGGGTACTTGGACTATCTAGGTTAACGAATGGGCACTTGGAATATGCAGGTAACCTAGCGGGCACTTGGACTGTCTAGGTTACCTATGGGGCACTTGGACTTCTAGGTTAACGAACGGTCTCTTGGACTATGTAGGTTGCCTAGCGGGTACTTGGACTATCTAGGTTAGGTAACGAGCACTTTGAGTATCTAGTTTACCTAGCGGGAACTTGGACAATGTAAGTTACCTAGCGGGCACTTGGACTATCTAGGTTACCTAACGGGCACTTTGACTATCTAGGTTACATTGCGGGCACTTGGACGATCTAGGTTAACCAGCGAGCACATGGACTCTAGGTTGTCTAGCGGACACTTGGACTATCTAGGTTAACTAGCGGGCCCTTGGACTATGTAGATTCCCTAGCGGGCACTTGGACTATGTATGTTCCAGCGCGGGCACTTGGACTATGTAGGTTCCCTAGCAGGCACTTGGACTATGTAGGTTCCAGAGCGGGCACTTGGGCTTTGTATATTCCCTATGGACACTTGAACTATGTAAGTTAACTACCGGGCCCTTGGACTATGCAGGTTACCTCGCGGGCACTTGGATGATCTAGGTTAACTAGCGGGTACTTGGACTATGTAGGTTAACTAGCGGGCCCGTGGACTATGTAGATTAACTAGCGGCACTTGGACTATCTACGTTAACTAGCGGGCCCTTGGACTATGTAGATTCCCTAGCGGGCACTTGGACTATGTATGTTCCAGCGCGGGCACTTGGACTATGTAGGTTCCCTAGCAGGCACTTGGACTATGTAGGTTCCAGAGCGGGCACTTGGGCTATGTATATTCCCTATGGACACTTGAACTATGTAAGTTAACTACCGGGCACATGGACTATGTAGGTTAAGTAGCGGGCCGTTGGATTATCTAGGTTACCTAGCGGGCACTTGGACTATGTACCTAACCTAGCGGGCACTTGGAGAGTCTAGGTTACCTAGCGGGCACTTGGACTTCTAGGTTAACAAACGGGCACTTGGACTATGTATGTTGCATAGCGGGCAATTGGACTATCTAGGTTAGGTAACGGGCACTTGGACTATCTAGGTTACCTCGTGGGAACTTGGACTATGTAGGTTACCTAGCGGGCACTTTTACTATCTAGGTCAACTAGCGGGCCCTTGTACTATGTAGGTTAACTAGCGAGCACTTGGACTATGTAGTTTAACTAGCGGGCACTTGGATGATCAATGTTAACTAGCGGGCACTTGGACTATCTAGGTTAGCTAACGGGCACTTGGACTAAGTACGTCCCCTAGTGGGCACTTGGACACTCTAGGTTAACTAACGGGCACTAGGACTATCTAGGTTAACTAGCGGGCACTTGGATTATCTAGGTTACCTAGCGGGCACTTGGACTATGTAGGTTCCCTAGCGGGCATTTGTACTATATAGATAACCTTGTGGGAACTTAGACTTTGTAGGTTACCTAGCAGGCACTTGGACTATCTAGGTTACCTAGCTGGCACTTGAACTACCTACGTTGCCTAGCGGGTTCTTGGAGTATGTAGGTTACCTAGCGGGCTGTTGGACTATCTAGGTTACCTAGCAGGCATTGGACTATCTAGTTTAACTAACGGGCACATGGACTATGTAGGTTCCCTAGCGGGCCCTTGGACTATGTAAGTTCCCTATCGGGCACTTGGACTAGGTAGGTTCCCTAGCGGGCACTTGGTCTATCTAGGTTAACTAGTGGGCACTTGGACTACCTAGGTTAACTAGCAAGCACTTGGACTATCTAGGATAACTAGCGGACACTTAGACTATTAGGGTCCCTAGCGGGCATTTGGACTATATAGGTTACCTAGCGGGCACTTGGACTATGTCGGTTAACGAACAGGCACTTGGAATATGTAGGTAACCTAGTGGTCACTTGAACTGTCTAGGTTACCTAGCGGGCACTTGGACTATTTAGGTTAATTAGCGGGCACTTGGACTATCTAGGTTAACTAGCGGGGATGTAGTTAACTAGCGGGCCCTTGGAATATGTAGGTTAACTAGCGGGCCCTTGGACTATGTAGGTTAACAAGCGTGCACTTGAAAGATCTAGGTAAACTAGCGGGTACTTGCACTATGTAGGTTAACTAGCGGGCCTTTGGACTATGTAGATTACCTAGCGGCACTTGGACTATCTACGTTAACTAGCGGGCCCTTGGACTATGTAGATTCCCTAGCGGGCACTTGGAATATGTATGTTCCAGAGCGGGCACTTCGACTATGTAGGTTGCCTAGCAGGCACTTGGACTATGTAGGTTCCAGAGCGGGCACTTGGACTATCTAGGTTCCCTAGCGGCACTTGGACTATGTAGGTTAACTAGCGGGCCCTTGGACTATGTAGATTAACTAGCAATACTTGGACTCTCTAGGTTACCAAGCAGACACTTGGGCTATGTAGGCTAACTAGGGGGCCCTTGGACAATCTAGGTTACCTAGAGGGTACTTGAACTATCTAGGTTAACTAGCGGGCACTTGCAGTATCTAGGTTACCTAGCGGGCACTTGGACTATGTACGTTCCCTAGCGGGCACTTGGACTATCTATGTTAACTAGCGGGCACTTGGAATATGTAGGTTAAGTAGCGGACACTTGCACTATGTAGGTTACCTAGCAGGCACTTGGACTATCTAGGTTAACTAGCGGGTACTTGGACTATCTACAATAACTAGCGTGCAATTGGACTATGTAGGTTCCTTAGCGGGCACTTGGACTATCTAGGTTGCCTAGCGGGCACTTGGACGATATAGGTTAACTAGCATGCCCTTGGAATATCTAGGTTACATAGCGGGCACTTGGTATATAGGTTAACTAGCGGGCACTTTGACTATGTAGGTTGACTAGAGGACACTTGGTCTATCTAGGTTAACTTGTGGGCCCTTGGACTATGTAGGTTAACTAGCGGGTACTTGGACAATCTAGGTTAACTAGCGGGCACTTGGAAGATCTAGGTTAACTAGCGGGCACTTGGACTATCAAAGTGAACAAGTGAGCCCTTGGACTGTGTAGGTTAACTAGCGGGCCCTTGGACTATCTCGGTTACCTAGCGGGCACTTGGACTATATAGGTTACCTAACGGGCACTTGGACTATGTAGGTTACCTAGTGGGTACTTGGACTATCTAGGTTAACGAATGGGCACTTGGAATATGCAGGTAACCTAGCGGGCACTTGGACTGTCTAGGTTACCTAGGGGGCACTTGGACTTCTAGGTTAACGAAAGGGCTCTTGGACTATGTAGGTTGCCTAGCGGGCACTTGGACTATCTAGGTTAGGTAACGAGCACTTTGAGTATCTAGTTTACCTAGCGGGAACTTGGACAATGTAAGTTACCTAGCGGGCACTTGGACTATCTAGGTTACCTAACGGGCACTTTGACTATCTAGGTTACATTGCGGGCACTTGGACTATCTAGGTTACCTAACGGGCACTTTGACTATCTAGGTTACATTGCGGGCACTTGGACGATCTAGGTTAACTAGCGAGCACATGGACTCTAGGTTGTCTAGCGGACACTTGGACTATCTAGGATACCTAGCGGGCCCTTGGACTATCTAGGTTAACTAGCGGGCCCTTGGACTATGTAGATTCCCTAGCGGGCATTTGGACTATGTATGTTCCAGCGCGGGCACATAGACTATGTAGGTTCCCTAGCAGGCACTTGGACTATGTAGGTTCCAGAGCGGGCACTTGGGCTATGTATATTCCCTATGGACACTTGAACTATGTAAGTTAACTACCGGGCACATGGACTATGTAGGTTAACTAGCGGGCCCTTGGACTATCTAGGTTACCTAGCGGGCACTTGGACTATGTAGGTTAACTAGCGGGCCCTTGGACTATGTAGGTTAACTAGCGGGCCCTAGGACTATGCAGGTTACCTCGCGGGCACTTGGACGATCTAGGTTAACTAGCGGATACTTGGACTATGTAGGTTAACTAGCGGGCCCTTGGACTATGTAGATTAACCAGCGGCACTTGGACTATCTACGTTAACTAGCGGGCCCTTGGACTATGTAGATTCCCTAGCGGGCACTTGGACTATGTATGTTCCAGCGCGGGCACTTGGACTATGTAGGTTCCCTAGCAGGCACTTGGACTATGTAGGTTCCAGAGCGGGCACTTGGGCTATGTATATTCCCTATGGACACTTGAACTATGTAAGTTAACTACCGGGCACATGGACTATGTAGGTTAACTAGCGGGCCCTTGGACTATCTAGGTTACCTAGCGGGCACTTGGACTATGTACGTAACCTAGCGGGCACTTGGAGAGTCTAGGTTACCTAGCGGGCACTTGGACTTCTAGGTTAACAAACGGGCACTTGGACTATGTATGTTGCATAGCGGGCAATTGGACTATCTAGGTTAGGTAACGGGCACTTGGACTATCTAGGTTACCTCGTGGGAACTTGGACTATGTAGGTTACCTAGCGGGCACTTGGACTATCTAGGTCAACTAGCGGGCCCTTGTGCTATGTAGGTTAACTAGCGAGCACTTGGACTATGTAGTTTAACTAGCGGGCACTTGGATGATCAATGTTAACTAGCGGGCACTTGGACTATCTAGGTTAGCTAACGGGCACTTGGACTAAGTACGTCCCCTAGTGGGCACTTGGACACTCTAGGTTAACTAACGGGCACTAGGACTATCTAGGTTAACTAGCGGGCACTTGGACGATATAGGTTAACTAGCGGGCACTTGGATTATCTAGGTTACCTAGCGGGCACTTGGACTATGTAGGTTCCCTAGCGGGCATTTGGACTATATAGATAACCTTGTGGGAACTTAGACTTTGTAGGTTACCTAGCGGGCACTTGGACTATCTAGGTTACCTAGCTGGCACTTGAACTACCTACGTTGCCTAGCGGGTTCTTGGAGTATGTAGGTTACCTAGCGGGCTGTTGGACTATCTAGGTTACCTAGCAGGCATTGGACTATCTAGTTTAACTAACGGGCACATGGACTATGTAGGTTCCCTAGCGGGCCCTTGGACTATGTAAGTTCCCTATCGGGCACTTGGACTAGGTAGGTTCCCTAGCGGGCACTTGAACTATCTAGGTTAACTAGTGGGCATTTGGACTATCTAGGTTAACTAGCAAACACTTGGACTATCTAGGATAACTAGCGGACACTTAGACTATTAGGGTCCCTAGCGGGCATTTGGACCATATAGGTTACCTAGCGGGCACTTGGACTATGTCGGTTAACGAACAGGCACTTGGACTATGTAGGTAACCTAGTGGTCACTTGAACTGTCTAGGTTACCTAGCGGGCACTTGGACTATTTAGGTTAACTAGCGGGCACTTGGACTATCTAGGTTAACTAGCGGGCCCTTGGACGATGTAGTTAACTAGCGGGCCCTTGGACTATGTAGGTTAACTAGCGGGCCCTTGGACTATGTAGGTTAACAAGCGTGCACTTGAAAGATCTAGGTAAACTAGCGGGTACTTGCACTATGTAGGTTAACTAGCGGGCCTTTGGACTATGTAGATTACCTAGCGGCACTTGGACTATCTACGTTAACTAGCGGGCCCTTGGACTATGTAGATTCCCTAGCGGGCACTTGGAATATGTATGTTCCAGAGCGGGCACTTCGACTATGTAGGTTGCCTAGCAGGCACTTGGACTATGAAGGTTCCAGAGCGGGCACTTGGACTATCTAGGTTCCCTAGCGGCACTTGGACTATGTAGGTTAACTAGCGGGCCCTTGGACTATGTAGATTAACTAGCAATACTTGGACTCTCTAGGTTACCTAGCAGACACTTGGGCTATGTAGGCTAACTAGGGGGCCCTTGGACAATCTAGGTTACCTAGAGGTTACTTGAACTATCTAGGTTAACTAACGGGCACTTGCAGTATCTAGGTTACCTAGCGGGCACTTGGACTATGTACGTTCCCTAGCGGGCACTTGGACTATCTATGTTAACTAGCGGGCACTTGGAATATGTAGGTTAAGTAGCGGACACTTGCACTATGTAGGTTACCTAGCAGGCACTTGGACTATCTAGGTTAACTAGCGGGTACTTGGACTATCTACAATAACTAGCGTGCAATTGGACTATGTAGGTTCCTTAGCGGGCACTTGGACTATCTAGGTTGCCAAGCGGGCACTTGGACGATATAGGTTAACTAGCATGCCCTTGGAATATCTAGGTTACATAGCGGGCACTTGGTATATAGGTTAACTAGCGGGCACTTTGACTATGTAGGTTGACTAGAGGACACTTGGTCTATCTAAGTTAACTTGTGGGCCCTTGGACTATGTAGGTTAACTAGCGGGTACTTGGACAATCTAGGTTAACTAGCGGGCACTTGGAAGATCTAGGTTAACTAGCGGGCACTTGGACTATCAAAGTGAACAAGTGAGCCCTTGGACTATGTAGGTTAACTAGCGGGCCCTTGGACTATCTCGGTTACCTAGCGGGCACTTGGACTATATACGTTACCTAACGGGCACTTGGACTATGTAGGTTACCTAGTGGGTACTTGGACTATGTAGGTTAACGAATGGGCACTTGGAATATGCAGGTAACCTAGCGGGCACTTGGACTGTCTAGGTTACCTAGGGGGCACTTGGACTTCTAGGTTAACGAAAGGGCTCTTGGACTATGTAGGTTGCCTAGCGGGCACTTGGACTATCTAGGTTAGGTAACGAGCACTTTGAGTATCTAGTTTACCTAGCGGGAACTTGGACAATGTAAGTTACCTAGCGGGCACTTGGACTATCTAGGTTACCTAACGGGCACTTTGACTATCTAGGTTACATTGCGGGCACTTGGACTATCTAGGTTACCTAACGGGCACTTTGACTATCTAGGTTACATTGCGGGCACTTGGACGATCTAGGTTAACTAGCGAGCACATGGACTCTAGGTTGTCTAGCGGACACTTGGACTATCTAGGTTACCTAGCGGGCCCTTGGACTATCTAGGTTAACTAGCGGGCCCTTGGACTATGTAGATTCCCTAGCGCGCACTTGGACTATGTATGTTCCAGCGCGGGCACTTGGACTATGTAGGTTCCCTAGCAGGCACTTGGACTATGTAGGTTCCAGAGCGGGCACTTGGGCTATGTATATTCCCTATGGACACTTGAACTATGTAAGTTAACTACCGGGCACATGGACTATGTAGGTTAACTAGCGGGCCCTTGGACTATCTAGGTTACCTAGTGGGCACTTGGACTATGTAGGTTAACTAGCGGGCCCTTGGACTATGTAGGTTAACTAGCGGGCCCTTGGACTATGCAGGTTACCTCGCGGGCACTTGGAAGATCTAGGTTAACTAGCGGGTACTTGGACTATGCAGGTTAACTAGCGGGCCCTTGGACTATGTAGATTAACTAGCGGCACTTGGACTATCTACGTTAACTAGCGGGCCCTTGGACTATGTAGATTCCCTAGCGGGCACTTGGACTGTCTAGGTTACCTAGGGGGCACTTGGACTTCTAGGTTAACGAAAGGGCTCTTGGACTATGTAGGTTGCCTAGCGGGCACTTGGACTATCTAGGTTAGGTAACGAGCACTTTGAGTATCTAGTTTACCTAGCGGGAACTTGGACAATGTAAGTTACCTAGCGGGCACTTGGACTATCTAGGTTACCTAACGGGCACTTTGACTATCTAGGTTACATTGCGGGCACTTGGACTATCTAGGTTACCTAACGGGCACTTTGACTATCTAGGTTACATTGCGGGCACTTGGACGATCTAGGTTAACTAGCGAGCACATGGACTCTAGGTTGTCTAGCGGACACTTGGACTATCTAGGTTACCTAGCGGGCCCTTGGACTATCTAGGTTAACTAGCGGGCCCTTGGACTATGTAGATTCCCTAGCGCGCACTTGGACTATGTATGTTCCAGCGCGGGCACTTGGACTATGTAGGTTCCCTAGCAGGCACTTGGACTATGTAGGTTCCAGAGCGGGCACTTGGGCTATGTATATTCCCTATGGACACTTGAACTATGTAAGTTAACTACCGGGCACATGGACTATGTAGGTTAACTAGCGGGCCCTTGGACTATCTAGGTTACCTAGTGGGCACTTGGACTATGTAGGTTAACTAGCGGGCCCTTGGACTATGTAGGTTAACTAGCGGGCCCTTGGACTATGCAGGTTACCTCGCGGGCACTTGGAAGATCTAGGTTAACTAGCGGGTACTTGGACTATGCAGGTTAACTAGCGGGCCCTTGGACTATGTAGATTAACTAGCGGCACTTGGACTATCTACGTTAACTAGCGGGCCCTTGGACTATGTAGATTCCCTAGCGGGCACTTGGACTATGTATGTTCCAGCGCGGGCACTTGGACTATATAGGTTCCCTAGCAGGCACTTGGACTATGTAGGTTCCAGAGCGGGCACTTGGGCTATGTATATTCCCTATGGACACTTGAACTATGTAAGTTAACTACAGGGCACATGGACTATGTAGGTTAACTAGCGGGCCCTTGGACTATCTAGGTTACCTAGCGGGCACTTGGACTATGTAGCTTAACTAGCGGGCCCTTGGACTATGTAGGTTAACTAGCGGGCCCTTGGACTATGCAGGTTACCTCGCGGGCACTTGGACGATCTAGGTTAACTAGCGGATACTTGGACTATGTAGGTTAACTAGCGGGCCCTTGGACTATGTAGATTAACTAGCGGCACTTGGACTATCTACGTTAACTAGCGGGCCCTTGGACTATGTAGATTCCCTAGCGGGCACTTGGACTATGTATGTTCCAGCGCGGGCACTTGGACTATGTAGGTTCCCTAGCAGGCACTTGGACTATGTAGGTTCCAGAGCGGGCACTTGGGCTATGTATATTCCCTATGGACACTTGAACTATGTAAGTTAACTACCGGGCACATGGACTATGTAGTTTAACTAGCGGGCCCTTGGACTATCTAGGTTACCTAGCGGGCACTTGGACTATGTACGTAACCTAGCGGGCACTTGGAGAGTCTAGGTTACCTAGCGGGCACTTGGACTTCTAGGTTAACAAACGGGCACTTGGACTATGTATGTTGCATAGCGGGCAATTGGACTATCTAGGTTAGGTAACGGGCACTTGGACTATCTAGGTTACCTCGTGGGAACTTGGACTATGTAGGTTACCTAGCGGGCACTTGGACTATCTAGGTCAACTAGCGGGCCCTTGTACTATGTAGGTTAACTAGCGAGCACTTGGACTATGTAGTTTAACTAGCGGGCACTTGGATGATCAATGTTAACTAGCGGGCACTTGGACTATCTAGGTTAGCTAACGGGCACTTGGACTAAGTACGTCCCCTAATGGGCACTTGGACACTCTAGGTTAACTAACGGGCACTAGGACTATCTAGGTTAACTAGCGGGCACTTGGACGATATAGGTTAACTAGCGGGCACTTGGATTATCTAGGTTACCTAGCGGGCACTTGGACTATGTATGTTCCCTAGCGGGCATTTGGACTATATAGATAACCTTGTGGGAACTTAGACTTTGTAGGTTACCTAGCGGGCACTTGGACTATCTAGGTTACCTAGCTGGCACTTGAACTACCTACGTTGCCTAGCGGGTTCTTGGAGTATGTAGGTTACCTAGCGGGCTGTTGGACTATCTAGGTTACCTAGCAGGCATTGGACTATCTAGGTTAACTAACGGGCACATGGACTATGTAGGTTCCCTAGCGGGCCCTTGGACTATGTAAGTTCCCTATCGGGCACTTGGACTAGGTAGGTTCCCTAGCGGGCACTTGGTCTATCTAGGTTAACTAGTGGGCACTTGGAGTATCTAGGTTAACTAGCAAGCACTTGGACTATCTAGGATAACTAGCGGACACTTAGACTATTAGGGTCCCTAGCGGGCATTTGGACTATATAGGTTACCTAGCGGGCACTTGGACTATGTCGGTTAACGAACAGGCACTTGGACTATGTAGGTAACCTAGTGGTCACTTGAACTGTCTAGGTTACCTAGCGGGCACTTGGACTATCTAGGTTAACTAGCGGGCCCTTGGACGATGTAGGTTAACTAGCGGGCCCTTGGACTATGTAGGTTAACTAGCGGGCCCTTGGACTATGTAGGTTAACAAGCGTGCACTTGAAAGATCTAGGTAAACTAGCGGGTACTTGGACTATGTAGGTTAACTAGCGGGCCTTTGGACTATGTAGATTACCTAGCGGCACTTGGACTATCTACGTTAACTAGCGGGCCCTTGGACTATGCAGATTCCCTAGCGGGCACTTGGAATATGTATGTTCCAGAGCGGGCACTTTGACTATGTAGGTTCCCTAGCAGGCACTTGGACTATGTAGGTTCCAGAGCGGGCACTTGGACTATCTAGGTTCCCTAGCGGCACTTGGACTATGTAGGTTAACTAGCGGGCCCTTGGACTATGTAGATTAAGTAGCAGTACTTGGACTCTCTAGGTTACCTAGCAGACACTTGGCCTATGTAGGCTAACTAGGGGGCCCTTGGACAATCTAGGTTACCTAGAGCGTACTTGAACTATCTAGGTTAACTAGCGGGCACTTGCAGTATCTAGGTTACCTAGCGGGCACTTGGACTATGTACGTTCCCTAGCGGGCACTTGGACTATCTATGTTAACTAGCGGGCACTTGGATTATGTAGGTTAACTAGCGGACACTTGCACTATGTAGGTTACCTAGCAGGCACTTGGACTATCTAGGTTAACTAGCGGGTCCTTGGACTATCTACAATAACTAGCCTGCAATTGGACTATGTAGGTTCCTTAGCGGGCACTTGGACTATCTAGGTTGCCTAGCGGGCACTTGGACGATATAGGTTAACTAGCGTGCCCTTGGAATATCTAGGTTACATAGCGGGCACTTGGTATATAGGTTAACTAGCGGGCACCTTGACTATGTAGGTTGACTAGAGGACACTTGGTCTATCTAGGTTAACTAGTGGGCCCTTGGACTATGTAGGTTAACTAGCGGGTACTTGGACAATCTAGGTTAACTAGCGGGCACTTGGAAGATCTAGGTTAACTAGCGGGCACTTGGACTATCAAAGTGAACAAGTGAGCCCTTGGACTATGTAGGTTAACTAGCGGGCCCTTGGACTATCTCGGTTACCTACCGGGCACTTGGACTATATAGGTTACCTAACGGGCACTTGGACTATGTAGGTTACCTAGTGGGTACTTGGACTTTCTAGGTTAACGAATGGGCACTTGGAATATGCAGGTAACCTAGCGGGCACTTGGACTGTCTAGGTTACCTAGGGGGCACTTGGACTTCTAGGTTAACGAACGGGCTCTTGGACTATGTAGGTTGCCTAGCGGGCACTTGGACTATCTAGGTTAGGTAACGAGCACTTTGAGTATCTAGTTTACCTAGCGGGAACTTGGACTATGTAAGTTACCTAGCGGGCACTTGGACTATCTAGGTTACCTAACGGGCACTTTGACTATCTAGGTTACATTGCGGGCACTTGGACTATCTAGGTTACCTAACGGGCACTTTGACTATCTAGGTTACATTGCGGGCACTTGGATGATCTAGGTTAACTAGCGAGCACATGGACTCTAGGTTGTCTAGCGGACACTTGGACTATCTAGGTTACCTAGCGGGCCCTTGGACTATGTAGATTCCCTAGCGGGCACTTGGACTATGTATGTTCCAGCGCGGGCACTTGGACTATGTAGGTTCCCTAGCAGGCACTTGGACTATGTAGGTTCCAGAGCGGGCACTTGGGCTATGTATATTCCCTATGGACACTTGAACTATGTAAGTTAACTACCAGGCACATGGACTATGTAGGTTAACTAGCGGGCCCTTGGACTATCTAGGTTACCTAGCGGGCACTTGGACTATGTAGGTTAACTAGCGGGCCCTTGGACTATGTAGGTTAACTAGCGGGCCCTTGGACTATGCAGGTTACCTCGCGGACACTTGGACGATCTAGGTTAACTAGCGGGTACTTGGACTATGTAGGTTAACTAGCGGGCCCTTGGACTATGTAGATTAACTAGCGGCACTTGGACTATCTACGTTAACTAGCGGGCCCTTGTACTATGTAGATTCCCTAGCGGGCACTTGGACTATGTATGTTCCAGCGCGGGCACTTGGACTATGTAGGTTCCCTAGCAGGCACTTGGACTATGTAGGTTCCAGAGCGGGCACTTGGGCTATGTATATTCCCTATGGACACTTGAACTATGTAAGTTAACTACTGGGCACATGGACTATGTAGGTTAACTAGCTGGCCCTTGGACTATCTAGGTTACCTAGCGGGCACTTGGACTATGTAGGTAACCTAGCGGGCACTTGGAGAGTCTAGGTTACCTAGCGGGCACTTGGACTTCTAGGTTAACAAACGGGCACTTGGACTATGTATGTTGCATAGCGGGCAATTGGACTATCTAGGTTAGGTAACGGGCACTTGGACTATCTAGGTTACCTCGTGGGAACTTGGACTATGTAGGTTACCTAGCGGGCACTTGGACTATCTAGGTCAACTAGCGGGCCCTTGTACTATGTAGGTTAACTAGCGAGCACTTGGACTATGTAGTTTAACTAGCGGGCACTTGGATGATCAATGTTAACTAGCGGGCACTTGGACTATCTAGGTTAGCTAACGGGCACTTGGACTAAGTACGTCCCCTAGTGGGCATTTGGACAGTCTAGGTTAACTAACGGGCACTAGGACTATCTAGGTTAACTAGCGGGCACTTGGACGATATAGGTTAACTAGCGGGCACTTGGATTATCTAGGTTACCTAGCGGGCACTTGGACTATGTAGGTTCCCTAGCGGGCATTTGGACTATATAGATAACCTTGTGGGAACTTAGACTTTGTAGGTTACCTAGCGGGCACTTGGACTATCTAGGTTACCTAGCTGGCACTTGAACTACCTACGTTGCCTAGCGGGTTCTTGGAGTATGTAGGTTACCTAGCGGGCTGTTGGACTATCTAGGTTACCTAGCAGGCATTGGACTATCTAGGTTAACTAACGGGCACATGGACTATGTAGGTTCCCTAGCGGGCCCTTGGACTATGTAAGTTCCCTATCGGGCACTTGGACTAGGTAGGTTCCCTAGCGGGCACTTGGTCTATCTAGGTTAACTAGTGGGCACTTGGACTATCTAGGATAACTAGCGGACACTTAGACTATTAGGGTCCCTAGCGGGCATTTGGACTATATAGGTTACCTAGCGGGCACTTGGACTATGTAGGTTAACGAACAGGCACTTGGACTATGTAGGTAACCTAGTGGTCACTTGAACTGTCTAGGTTACCTAGCGGGCACTTGGACTATGTAGGTTAACTAGCGGGCACTTGGACTATCTAGGTTGACTAGCGGGCCCTTGGACGATGTAGGTTAACTAGCGGGCCCTTGGACTATGTAGGTTAACAAGCGTGCACTTGAAAGATCTAGGTAAACTAGCGGGTACTTGGACTATGTAGGTTAACTAGCGGGCCTTTGGACTATGTAGATTACCTAGCGGCACTTGGACTATCTACGTTAACTAGCGGGCCCTTGGACTATGTAGATTCCCTAGAGGGCACTTGGAATATGTATGTTCCAGAGCGGGCACTTCGACTATGTAGGTTCCCTAGCAGGCACTTGGACTATGTAGGTTCCAGAGCAGACACTTGGACTATCTAGGTTACCTAGAGGGCACTTGGAATATGCAGGTAACCTAGCGGGCACTTGGACTGTCTAGGTTACCTAGGGGGCACTTGGACTTCTAGGTTAACGAACGGGCTCTTGGACTATGTAGGTTGCCTAGCGGGCACTTGGATTATCTAGGTTAGGTAACGGGCACTTTGAGTATCTAGTTTACCTAGCGGGAACTTGGACAATGTAAGTTACCTAGCGGGCACTTGGACTATCTAGGTTACCTAACGGGCACTTTGACTATCTAGGTTACATTGCGGGCACTTGTACTATCTAGGTTACCTAACGGGCACTTCGACTATCTAGGTTACATTGCGGGCACTTGGACTATTTAGGTTAACTAACGAGCACATGGATTCTAGGTTATCTAGCGGACACTTGGACTATCTAGGTTACCTAGCGGGCCCTTGGACTATGTAGGTTTCCTAGCGGGCACTTGGACGATCTAGGTTAACGAACGGGCACTTGGACTATGTAGGTAACCTAGCGGGCACTTGGACAGTCTAGGTTACCTAGCGGGCACTTGGACTATCTAGGTTAACGAACGGGCACTTGGACAATATAGGTTAACTAGCGGGCACTTGGACTATGTAGGATCCCTATCGGATATTTGGACTACTTAGGTTACCTAGTGGGCACTTGGACTATCTTGGTTAATTAGTGGGCCCATGTACTATGTAGGTTAACTAGCGAGCACTTGGACTATCTAGGTTAACTAGCGGACCTTGGACTACGTAGGTTAACTAGCGGGCCCTTGGACTATGTAGGTTAACTAACGGGCACTTGGATGATCAATGTTAACTAGCGGGCACTTGGACTATCTAGGTTAGCGAATGGGCACTTGGACTAAGTACGTCCCCTATTGGGCACTTGAACACTCTAGTTTAACTAACGGGCACTAGGACTATCTAGGTAAACTAGCGGGCACTTGGACGATCTAGGTTAACTAGCGGGCACTTGGACTATCAAAGTTAACAAGTGAGCCCTTGGACTATATAGGTTAACTAGCGGGCCCTTGGACTATCTAGGTTACCTAGCGGGCACTTGGACTATATAGGTTACCTAGGGGGCACTTGGACTATGTAGGTTACCTAGTGGGCATTTGGACTATCTAGGTTAACGAACGGGCACTTGGAATATGCAGGTAACCTAGCGGGCACTTGGACTGTCTAGTTTACCTAGCGGGCACTTGGATTTCTAGGTTAACGAACGGGCACTTGGACTATGTAGGTTGCTTAGCGGGCACTTGTACTATCTAGGTTAGGTAACGGGCACTTTGAGTATCTAGTTTACCTAGCGGGAACGTGGACAATGTAAGTTACCTAGCGGGCACGTGGACTATCTAGGTTACCTAACGGGCACTTTGACTATCTAGGTTACATAGCGGGCACTTGAACTATGTAGGGTAACTAGCGAGCACTTGGACTCTAGATTACCTAGCGGGCACTTGGACTATCTAGGTTACCTAGCGGGCCCTTGGACTATGTAGTTTTCCTAGCGGGCACTTGGACTATCTAGGTTAAAGAACGGGCACCTGGACTATGTAGGTTACCTAGCGGGCACTTGGACTATGTAGGATCCCTATCGGACATTTGGACTATTTAGGTTACCTAACGGGCACTTGGACTATCTAGGTTAACTAGCAGGCACTTGGACTATCTAGGTCAATAGCGGGCCCTTTTACTATGTAGGTTAACTAGCGAGCACTTGGACTATCTAGGTTAACTAGCGGACCATGGACTACGTAGGTTAACTAGCAGGCCCTTGGACTATGTAGGTTGGCTAACGGGCACTTGGACTAAGTACGTCCCCTAGTGGGCACTTGGACACTCTAGATTAACTAACGGGCACTAGGACTATCTAGGTTAACTAGCGGGCACTTGGACTATCTAGGTTACCTAGCTGGCACTAGGACTATTAAGGTTCCCTAGCTGGCACTAGGATTATCTAGGTTACCTAGCGGGCACTTGGACTATGTAGGTTCCCTATCGGGCACTTGGACTATGTAGGTTAACTAGAGGGCATTTGGACTATGTAGGTTACCTAGTGGGCACTTGGACTATGTAGGTTCCCTATCGGGCACTTGGAAAATGTAGGTTAACTAGGGGGCACTAGGACTATGTAGGTTACCTAGCGGGCCCTTAGACTATCTAGGTTACCTAGCGGGCATTTGGACTATGTAGGCTCCCTAGCGGTTATTTGGACTATATAGATTACTTAGCGGACACTTAGACTTTGTAGGTTACCTAGCGGGCACTTGGACTATCTAGGTTATCTAGCAGTCACTTGAACTATCTATGTTACCTAGCGGGTACTTGGAGTATGTAGGTTACCTAACGGGCTGTTGGACTATCTAGGTTACCTAGCGGGCACTTGGACCATCTAGGTTAACTAACGGGCACTTGGAGAATGTAGGTTAACTAGGGGGCACTAGGACAATGTAGGTTACCTAGTGAGCACTTGGACTACCTAGGTTAAAGAACGGGCACTTGGAATATGCAGGTAACCTAGCGGGCACTTGGACTGTCTAGGTTACCTAGCGGGCACTTGGATTTCTAGGTTAACGAATGGGCACTTGGACTATGTAGTTTGCTTAGCGGGCAGTTGGACTATCTAGGTTAGGTAACGGGCACTTTGAGTATCTAGTTTACCTATCGGGAACGTGGACAATGTAAGTTACCTAGCGGGCACTTGGACTATCTAGGTTACCTAACGGGCACTTTGACTATCTAGGTTACATAGCGGGCACTTGGACTATGCAGGATAAGTAGCGAGCACTTGAACTCTAGATTACCTAGCAGGCACTTGGACTATCTAGGTTACCTAGCGGGCCCTTGGACTATGTAGGTTTCCTAGCGGGCACTTGGACTATCTAGGTTAACTAACGGGCATTTGGACTATGTAGGTTACCATCGGGCACTTGGACTATGTAGGATCCCTATCGGACATTTGGACTACTTAGGTTACCTAGCGGGCACTTGGACTATCTAGGTTAACTAGCGGGCACTTGGACTATCAAGGTTAAATAGGGGACCTTGGACTACGTAGGTTAACTAGCGGGCCCTTGGACTATGTAGGTTCACTAGCGGGCACTTGGATGATCAATGTTAACTAGCGGGCACTTGGACTATCTAGGTTAGCGAACGGGCACTTGGACTAAGTACGTCCCCTAGTGGGCACTTGGACACTCTAGGTTAACTAACGGGCACTAGGACTATCTAGGTTAACTAGCGGGCACTTGGACTATCTAGGTTAACTAGCGGGCACTTGGACTATCAAAGTTAACAAGTGAGCCCTTGGACTATATAGGTTAACTAGCGGGCCCTTGGACTATCTAGGTTACCTAGCGGGCACTTGGACTATATAGGTTACCTAGCGGGCACTTGGACTATGTAGGTTACCTAGCGGGCACTTGGACTATCTAGGTTAACGAACGGGCACTTGGAATATGCAGGTAACCTAGCGGGCACTTGGACTGTCTAGTTTACCTAGCGGGCACTTGGATTTCTAGGTTAACGAACGGGCACTTGGACTATGTAGGTTGCTTAGCGGGCACTTGGACTATCTAGGTTAGGTAACGGGCACTTTGAGTATCTAGTTTACCTAGCGGGAACGTGGACAATGTAAGTTACCTAGCGGGCACGTGGACTATCTAGGTTACCTAACGGGCACTTTGACTATCTAGGTTACATAGCGGGCACTTGAACTATGTAGGGTAACTAGCGAGCACTTGGACTCTTGGTAACCTAGCGGGCACTTGGACTATCTAGGTTACCTAGCGGGCCCTTGGACTATGTAGGTTTCCGAGCGGGCACTTGGAATATCTTGGTTAAAGAACGGGCACTTGGACTTTGTAGGTTACCTAGCGGGCACTTGGACTATGTAGGATCCCTATCGGACATTTGGACTACTTAGGTTACCTAGCGGGCACTTGGACTATCTAGGTTAACTAGCGGGCACTTGGACTATCTAGGTCAATAGCGGGCCCTTGGACTATGTAGGTTAACTAGCGGGCCCTTGGACTATGTAGGTTAACAAGCGTGCACTTGAAAGATCTAGGTAAACTAGCGGGTACTTGCACTATGTAGGTTAACTAGCGGGCCTTTGGACTATGTAGATTACCTAGCGGCACTTGGACTATCTACGTTAACTAGCGGGCCCTTGGACTATGTAGATTCCCTAGCGGGCACTTGGGATATGTATGTTCCAGAGCGGGCACTTCGACTATGTAGGTTGCCTAGCAGGCACTTGGACTATGTAGGTTCCAGAGCGGGCACTTGGACTATCTAGGTTCCCTAGCGTCACTTGGACTATGTAGGTTAACTAGCGGGCCCTTGGACTATGTAGATTAACTAGCAGTACTTGGACTCTCTAGGTTACCTAGCAGACACTTGGGCTATGTAGGCTAACTAGGGGGCCCTTGGACAATCTAGGTTACCTAGAGGGTACTTGAACTATCTAGGTTAACTAGCGGGCACTTGCAGTATCTAGGTTACCTAGCGGGCACTTGGACTATGTACGTTCCCTAGCGGGCACTTGGACTATCTATGTTAACTAGCGGGCACTTGGAATATGTAGCTTAACTAGCGGACACTTGCACTATGTAGGTTACCTAGCAGGCACTTGGACTATCTAGGTTAACTAGCAGGTACTTGGACTATCTACAATAACTAGCGTGCAATTGGACTATGTAGGTTCCTTAGCGGGCACTTGGACTATCTAGGTTGCCTAGCGGGCACTTGGACGATATAGGTTAACTAGCATGCCCTTGGAATATCTAGGTTACATAGCGGGCACTTGGTATATAGGTTAACTAGCGGGCACTTTGACTATGTAGGTTGACAAGAGGACACTTGGTCTATCTAGGTTAACTTGTGGGCCCTTGGACTATGTAGGTTAACTAGCGGGTACTTGGACAATCTAGGTTAACTAGCGGGCACTTGGAAGATCTAGGTTAACTAGCGGGCACTTGGACTATCAAAGTGAACAAGTGAGCCCTTGGACTATGTAGGTTAACTAGCGGGCCCTTGGACTATCTCGGTTACCTAGCGGGCACTTGGACTATATAGGTTACCTAACGGGCACTTGGACTATGTAGGTTACCTAGTGACTTGGACTATCTAGGTTAACGAATGGGCACTTGGAATATGCAGGTAACCTAGCATGCACTTGGACTGTCTAGGTTACCTAGGGGGCACTTTGACTTCTAGGTTAACGAAAGGGCTCTTGGACTATGTAGATTGCCTAGCGGGCACTTGGACTATCTAGGTTAGGTAACGAGCACTTTGAGTATCTAGTTTACCTAGCGGGAACTTGGACAATGTAAGTTACCTAGCGGGCACTTGGACTATCTAGGTTACCTAACGGGCACTTTGACTATCTAGGTTACATTGCGGGCACTTGGACTATCTAGGTTACCTAACGGGCACTTTGACTATCTAGGTTACATTGCGGGCACTTGGACGATCTAGGTTAACTAGCGAGCACATGGACTCTAGGTTGTCTAGCGGACACTTGGACTATCTAGGTTACCTAGCGGGCCCTTGGACTATCTAGGTTAACTAGCGGGCCCTTGGACTATGTAGATTCCCTAGCGGGCACTTGGACTATGTATGTTCCAGCGCGGGCACTTGGACTATGTAGGTTCCCTAGCAGGCACTTGGACTATGTAGGTTCCAGAGCGGGCACTTGGGCTATGTATATTCCCTATGGACACTTGAACTATGTAAGTTAACTACCGGGCACATGGACTATGTAGGTTAACTAGCGGGCCCTTGGACTATCTAGGTTACCTAGCGGGCACTTGGACTATGTAGGTTAACTAGCGGGCCCTTGGACTATGTAGGTTAACTAGCGGGCCCTTGGACTATGCAGGTTACCTCGCGGGCACTTGGACGATCTAGGTTAACTAGCGGATACTTGGACTATGTAGGTTAACTAGCGGGCCCTTGGACTATGTAGATTAACTAGCGGCACTTGGACTATCTACGTTAACTAGCGGGCCCTTGGACTATGTAGATTCCCTAGCGGGCACTTGGACTATGTATGTTCCAGCGCGGGCACTTGGACTATGTAGGTTCCCTAGCAGGCACTTGGACTATGTAGGTTCCAGAGCGGGCACTTGGGCTATGTATATTCCCTATGGACACTTGAACTATGTAAGTTAACTACCGGGCACATGGACTATGTAGGTTAACTAGCGGGCCCTTGGACTATCTAGGTTACCTAGCGGGCACTTGGACTATGTAGGTAACCTAGCGGGCACTTGGAGAGTCTAGGTTACCTAGCGGGCACTTGGACTTCTAGGTTAACAAACGGGCACTTGGACTATGTATGTTGCATAGCGGGCAATTGGACTATCTAGGTTAGGTAACGGGCACTTGGACTATCTAGGTTACCTCGTGGGAACTTGGACTATGTAGGTTACCTAGCGGGCACTTGGACTATCTAGGTCAACTAGCGGGCCCTTGTACTATGTAGGTTAACTAGCGAGCACTTGGACTATGAAGTTTAACTAGCGGGCACTTGGATGATCAATGTTAACTAGCGGGCACTTGGACTATCTAGGTTAGCTAACGGGCACTTGGACTAAGTACGTCCCCTAGTGGGCACTTGGACACTCTAGGTTAACTAACGGGCACTAGGACTATCTAGGTTAACTAGCGGGCACTTGGACGATATAGGTTAACTAGCGGGCACTTGGATTATCTAGGTTACCTAGCGGGCACTTGGACTATGTAGGTTCCCTAGCGGGCATTTGGACTATATAGATAACCTTGTGGGAACTTAGACTTTGTAGGTTACCTAGCGGGCACTTGGACTATCTAGGTTACCTAGCTGGCACTTGAACTACCTACGTTGCCTAGCGGGTTCTTGGAGTATGTAGGTTACCTAGCGGGCTGTTGGACTATCTAGGTTACCTAGCAGGCATTGGACTATCTAGGTTAACTAACGGGCACATGGACTATGTAGGTTCCCTAGCGGGCCCTTGGACTATGTAAGTTCCCTATCGGGCACTTGGACTAGGTAGGTTCCCTAGCGGGCACTTGGTCTATCTAGGTTAACTAGTGGGCACTTGGACTATCTAGGTTAACTAGCAAGCACTTGGACTATCTAGGATAACTAGCGGACACTTAGACTATTAGGGTCCCTAGCGGGCATTTGGACTATATAGGTTACCTAGCGGGCACTTGGACTATGTCGGTTAACGAACAGGCACTTGGACTATGTAGGTAACCTAGTGGTCACTTGAACTGTCTAGGTTACCTAGCGGGCACTTGGACTATCTAGGTTAATTAGCGGGCCCTTGGACGATGTAGGTTAACTAGCGGGCCCTTGGACTATGTAGGTTAACTAGCGGGCCCTTGGACTATGTAGGTTAACAAGCGTGCACTTGAAAGATCTAGGTAAACTAGCGGGTACTTGGACTATGTAGGTTAACTAGCGGGCCTTTGGACTATGTAGATTACCTAGCGGCACTTGGACTATCTACGTTAACTAGCGGGCCCTTGGACTATGCAGATTCCCTAGCGGGCACTTGGAATATGTATGTTCCAGAGCGGGCACTTCGACTATGTAGGTTCCCTAGCAGGCACTTGGACTATGTAGGTTCCAGAGCGGGCACTTGGACTATCTAGGTTCCCTAGCGGCACTTGGACTATGTAGGTTAACTAGCGGGCCCTTGGACTATGTAGATTAACTAGCAGTACTTGGACTCTCTAGGTTACCTAGCAGACACTTGGGCTATGTAGGCTAACTAGGGGGCCCTTGGACAATCTAGGTTACCTAGAGGGTACTTGAACTATCTAGGTTAACTAGCGGGCACTTGCAGTATCTAGGTTCCCTAGCGGGCACTTGGACTATCTATGTTAACTAGCGGGCACTTGGATTATGTAGGTTAACTAGCGGACACTTGCACTATGTAGGTTACCTAGCAGGCACTTGGACTATCTAGGTTAACTAGCGGGTACTTGGCCTATCTACAATAACTAGCCTGCCATTGGATTATGTAGGTTCCTTAGCGGGCACTTGGACTATCTAGGTTGCCTAGCGGGCACTTGGACGATATAGGTTAACTAGCATGCCCTTGGAATATCTAGGTTACATAGCGGGCACTTGGTATATAGGTTAACTAGCGGGCACTTTGACTATGTAGGTTGACTAGAGGACACTTGGTCTATCTAGGTTAACTAGTGGGCCCTTGGACTATGTAGGTTAACTAGCGGGTACTTGGACAATCTAGGTTAACTAGCGGGCACTTGGAAGATCTAGGTTAACTAGCGGGCACTTGGACTATCAAAGTGAACAAGTGAGCCCTTGGACTATGTAGGTTAACTAGCGGGCCCTTGGACTATCTCGGTTACCTAGCGGGCACTTGGACTATATAGGTTACCTAACGGGCACTTGGACTATGTAGGTTACCTAGTGGGTACTTGGACTATCTAGGTTAACGAATGGGCACTTGGAATATGCAGGTAACCTAGCGGGCACTTGGACTGTCTAGGTTACCTAGGGGGCACTTGGACTTCTAGGTTAACGAACGGGCTCTTGGACTATGTAGGTTGCCTAGCGGGCACTTGGACTATCTAGGTTAGGTAACGAGCACTTTGAGTATCTAGTTTACCTAGCGGGAACTTGGACTATGTAAGTTACCTAGCGGGCACTTGGACTATCTAGGTTACCTAACGGGCACTTTGACTAACTAGGTTACATTGCGGGCACTTGGACTATCTAGGTTACCTAACGGGCACTTTGACTATCTAGGTTACATTGCGGGCACTTGGATGATCTAGGTTAACTAGCGAGCACATGGACTCTAGGTTGTCTAGCGGACACTTGGACTATCTAGGTTACCTAGCGGGCCCTTGGACTATCTAGGTTAACTAGCGGGCCCTTGGACTATGTAGATTCCCTAGCGGGCACTTGGACTATGTATGTTCCAGCGCGGGCACTTGGACTATGTAGGTTCCCTAGCAGGCACTTGGACTATGTAGGTTCCAGAGCGGGCACTTGGGCTATGTATATTCCCTATGGACACTTGAACTATGTAAGTTAACTACCAGGCACATGGACTATGTAGGTTAACTAGCGGGCCCTTGGACTATCTAGGTTACCTAGCGGGCACTTGGACTATGTAGGTTAACTAGCGGGCCCTTGGACTATGTAGGTTAACTAGCGGGCCCTTGGACTATGCAGGTTACCTCGCGGGCACTTGGACGATCTAGGTTAACTAGCGGGTACTTGGACTATGTAGGTTAACTAGCGGGCCCTTGGACTATGTTGATTAACTAGCGGCACTTGGACTATCTACGTTAACTAGCGGGCCCTTGGACTATGTAGATTCCCTAGCGGGCACTTGGACTATGTATGTTCCAGCGCGGGCACTTGGACTATGTAGGTTCCCTAGCAGGCACTTGGACTATGTAGGTTCCAGAGCGGGCACTTGGGCTATGTATATTCCCTATGGACACTTGAACTATGTAAGTTAACTACTGGGCACATGGACTATGTAGGTTAACTAGCGGGCCCTTGGACTATCTAGGTTACCTAGCGGGCACTTGGACTATGTAGGTAACCTAGCGGGCACTTGGAGAGTCTAGGTTACCTAGCGGGCACTTGGACTTCTAGGTTAACAAACGGGCACTTGGACTATGTATGTTGCATGGCGGGCAATTGGACTATCTAGGTTAGGTAACGGGCACTTGGACTATCTAGGTTACCTCGTGGGAACTTGGACTATGTAGGTTACCTTGCGGGCATTTGGACTATCTAGGTCAACTAGCGGGCCCTTGTACTATGTAGGTTAACTAGCGAGCACTTGGACTATGTAGTTTAACTAGCGGGCACTTGGATGATCAATGTTAACTAGCGGGCACTTGGACTATCTAGGTTAGCTAACGGGCACTTGGACTAAGTACGTCCCCTAGTGGGCATTTGGACACTCTAGGTTAACTAACGGGCACTAGGACTATCTAGGTTAACTAGCGGGCACTTGGACGATATAGGTTAACTAGCGGGCACTTGGATTATCTAGGTTACCTAGCGGGCACTTGGACTATGTAGGTTCCCTAGCGGGCATTTGGACTATATAGATAACCTTGTGGGAACTTAGACTTTGTAGGTTACCTAGCGGGCACTTGGACTATCTAGGTTACCTAGCTGGCACTTGAACTACCTACGTTGCCTAGCGGGTTCTTGGAGTATGTAGGTTACCTAGCGGGCTGTTGGACTATCTAGGTTACCTAGCAGGCATTGGACTATCTAGGTTAACTAACGGGCACATGGACTATGTAGGTTCCCTAGCGGGCCCTTGGACTATGTAAGTTCCCTATCGGGCACTTGGACTAGGTAGGTTCCCTAGCGGGCACTTGGTCTATCTAGGTTAACTAGTGGGCACTTGGACTATCTAGGATAACTAGCGGACACTTAGACTATTAGGGTCCCTAGCGGGCATTTGCACTATATAGGTTACCTAGCGGGCACTTGGACTATGTAGGTTAACGAACAGGCACTTGGACTATGTAGGTAACCTAGTGGTCACTTGAACTGTCTAGGTTACCTAGCGGGCACTTGGACTATGTATGTTAACTAGCGGGCACTTGGACTATCTAGGTTAACTAGCGGGCCCTTGGACGATGTAGGTTAACTAGCGGGCCCTTGGACTATGTAGGTTAACTAGCGGGCCCTTGGACTATGTAGGTTAACAAGCGTGCACTTGAAAGATCTAGGTAAACTAGCGGGTACTTGGATTATGTAGGTTAACTAGCGGGCCTTTGGACTATGTAGATTACCTAGCGGCACTTGGACTATCTACGTTAACTAGCGGGCCCTTGGACTATATAGATTCCCTAGAGGGCACTTGGAAT
Source organism: Tenrec ecaudatus (assembly GCF_050624435.1). Lineage (NCBI taxonomy): Eukaryota > Metazoa > Chordata > Mammalia > Afrosoricida > Tenrecidae > Tenrec > Tenrec ecaudatus. The sequence goes on from NW_027459614.1 coordinate 561,807, forward strand.
ATGTATGTTCCAGAGCGGGCACTTCGACTATGTAGGTTCCCTAGCAGGCACTTGGACTATGTAGGTTCCAGAGCAGACACTTGGACTATCTAGGTTACCTAGAGGGCACTTGGAATATGCAGGTAACCTAGCGGGCTCTTGGACTGTCTAGGTTACCTAGGGGGCACTTGGACTTCTAGGTTAACGAACGGGCTCTTGGACTATGTAGGTTGCCTAGCGGGCACTTGGATTATCTAGGTTAGGTAACGGGCACTTTGAGTATCTAGTTTACCTAGCGGGAACTTGGACAATGTAAGTTACCTAGCGGGCACTTGGACTATCTAGGTTACCTAACGGGCACTTCGACTATCTAGGTTACATTGCGGGCACTTGGACTATTTAGGTTAACTAACGAGCACATGGACTCTAGGTTATCTAGCGGACACTTGGACTATCTAGGTTACCTAGCGGGCCCTTGGACTATGTAGGTTTCCTAGCGGGCACTTGGACTATCTAGGTTAACGAACGGGCACTTGGACTATGTAGGTAACCTAGCGGGCACTTGGACAGTCTAGGTTACCTAGCGGGCACTTGGACTATCTAGGTTAACGAACGGGCACTTGGACAATATAGGTTAACTAGCGGGCACTTGGACTATGTAGGATCCCTATCGGATATTTGGACTACTTAGGTTACCTAGTGGGCACTTGGACTATCTTGGTTAACTAGTGGGCCCATGTACTATGTAGGTTAACTAGCGAGCACTTGGACTATCTAGGTTAACTAGCGGACCTTGGACTACGTAGGTTAACTAGCGGGCCCTTGGACTATGTAGGTTAACTAACGGGCACTTGGATGATCAATGTTAACTAGCGGGCACTTGGACTATCTAGGTTAGCGAATGGGCACTTGGACTAAGTACGTCCCCTATTGGGCACTTGAACACTCTAGTTTAACTAACGGGCACTAGGACTATCTAGGTTAACTAGCGGGCACTTGGACGATCTAGGTTAACTAGCGGGCACTTGGACTATCAAAGTTAACAAGTGAGCCCTTGGACTATATAGGTTAACTAGCGGGCCCTTGGACTATCTAGGTTACCTAGCGGGCCCTTGGACTATCTAGGTTAACTAGCGGGCCCTTGGACTATGTAGATTCCCTAGCGGGCACTTGGACTATGTATGTTCCAGCGCGGGCACTTGGACTATGTAGGTTCCCTAGCAGGCACTTGGACTATGTAGGTTCCAGAGCGGGCACTTGGGCTATGTATATTCCCTATGGACACTTGAACTATGTAAGTTAACTACTGGGCACATGGACTATGTAGGTTAACTAGCGGGCCCTTGGACTATCTAGGTTACCTAGCGGGCACTTGGACTATGTAGGTAACCTAGCGGGCACTTGGAGAGTCTAGGTTACCTAGCGGGCACTTGGACTTCTAGGTTAACAAACGGGCACTTGGACTATGTATGTTGCATGGCGGGCAATTGGACTATCTAGGTTAGGTAACGGGCACTTGGACTATCTAGGTTAACTCGTGGGAACTTGGACTATGTAGGTTACCTTGCGGGCATTTGGACTATCTAGGTCAACTAGCGGGCCCTTGTACTATGTAGGTTAACTAGCGAGCACTTGGACTATGTAGTTTAACTAGCGGGCACTTGGATGATCAATGTTAACTAGCGGGCACTTGGACTATCTAGGTTAGCTAACGGGCACTTGGACTAAGTACGTCCCCTAGTGGGCATTTGGACACTCTAGGTTAACTAACGGGCACTAGGACTATCTAGGTTAACTAGCGGGCACTTGGACGATATAGGTTAACTAGCGGGCACTTGGATTATCTAGGTTACCTAGCGGGCACTTGGACTATGTAGGTTCCCTAGCGGGCATTTGGACTATATAGATAACCTTGTGGGAACTTAGACTTTGTAGGTTACCTAGCGGGCACTTGGACTATCTAGGTTACCTAGCTGGCACTTGAACTACCTACGTTGCCTAGCGGGTTCTTGGAGTATGTAGGTTACCTAGCGGGCTGTTGGACTATCTAGGTTACCTAGCAGGCATTGGACTATCTAGGTTAACTAACGGGCACATGGACTATGTAGGTTCCCTAGCGGGCCCTTGGACTATGTAAGTTCCCTATCGGGCACTTGGACTAGGTAGGTTCCCTAGCGGGCACTTGGTCTATCTAGGTTAACTAGTGGGCACTTGGACTATCTAGGATAACTAGCGGACACTTAGACTATTAGGGTCCCTAGCGGGCATTTGCACTATATAGGTTACCTAGCGGGCACTTGGACTATGTAGGTTAACGAACAGGCACTTGGACTATGTAGGTAACCTAGTGGTCACTTGAACTGTCTAGGTTACCTAGCGGGCACTTGGACTATGTATGTTAACTAGCGGGCACTTGGACTATCTAGGTTAACTAGCGGGCCCTTGGACGATGTAGGTTAACTAGCGGGCCCTTGGACTATGTAGGTTAACTAGCGGGCCCTTGGACTATGTAGGTTAACAAGCGTGCACTTGAAAGATCTAGGTAAACTAGCGGGTACTTGGATTATGTAGGTTAACTAGCGGGCCTTTGGACTATGTAGATTACCTAGCGGCACTTGGACTATCTACGTTAACTAGCGGGCCCTTGGACTATATAGATTCCCTAGAGGGCACTTGGAATATGTATGTTCCAGAGCGGGCACTTCGACTATGTAGGTTCCCTAGCAGGCACTTGGACTATGTAGGTTCCAGAGCAGACACTTGGACTATCTAGGTTACCTAGAGGGCACTTGGAATATGCAGGTAACCTAGCGGGCTCTTGGACTGTCTAGGTTACCTAGGGGGCACTTGGACTTCTAGGTTAACGAACGGGCTCTTGGACTATGTAGGTTGCCTAGCGGGCACTTGGATTATCTAGGTTAGGTAACGGGCACTTTGAGTATCTAGTTTACCTAGCGGGAACTTGGACAATGTAAGTTACCTAGCGGGCACTTGGACTATCTAGGTTACCTAACGGGCACTTCGACTATCTAGGTTACATTGCGGGCACTTGGACTATTTAGGTTAACTAACGAGCACATGGACTCTAGGTTATCTAGCGGACACTTGGACTATCTAGGTTACCTAGCGGGCCCTTGGACTATGTAGGTTTCCTAGCGGGCACTTGGACTATCTAGGTTAACGAACGGGCACTTGGACTATGTAGGTAACCTAGCGGGCACTTGGACAGTCTAGGTTACCTAGCGGGCACTTGGACTATCTAGGTTAACGAACGGGCACTTGGACAATATAGGTTAACTAGCGGGCACTTGGACTATGTAGGATCCCTATCGGATATTTGGACTACTTAGGTTACCTAGTGGGCACTTGGACTATCTTGGTTAACTAGTGGGCCCATGTACTATGTAGGTTAACTAGCGAGCACTTGGACTATCTAGGTTAACTAGCGGACCTTGGACTACGTAGGTTAACTAGCGGGCCCTTGGACTATGTAGGTTAACTAACGGGCACTTGGATGATCAATGTTAACTAGCGGGCACTTGGACTATCTAGGTTAGCGAATGGGCACTTGGACTAAGTACGTCCCCTATTGGGCACTTGAACACTCTAGTTTAACTAACGGGCACTAGGACTATCTAGGTTAACTAGCGGGCACTTGGACGATCTAGGTTAACTAGCGGGCACTTGGACTATCAAAGTTAACAAGTGAGCCCTTGGACTATATAGGTTAACTAGCGGGCCCTTGGACTATCTAGGTTACCTAGCGGGCCCTTGGACTATCTAGGTTAACTAGCGGGCCCTTGGACTATGTAGATTCCCTAGCGGGCACTTGGACTATGTATGTTCCAGCGCGGGCACTTGGACTATGTAGGTTCCCTAGCAGGCACTTGGACTATGTAGGTTCCAGAGCGGGCACTTGGGCTATGTATATTCCCTATGGACACTTGAACTATGTAAGTTAACTACTGGGCACATGGACTATGTAGGTTAACTAGCGGGCCCTTGGACTATCTAGGTTACCTAGCGGGCACTTGGACTATGTAGGTAACCTAGCGGGCACTTGGAGAGTCTAGGTTACCTAGCGGGCACTTGGACTTCTAGGTTAACAAACGGGCACTTGGACTATGTATGTTGCATGGCGGGCAATTGGACTATCTAGGTTAGGTAACGGGCACTTGGACTATCTAGGTTAACTCGTGGGAACTTGGACTATGTAGGTTACCTTGCGGGCATTTGGACTATCTAGGTCAACTAGCGGGCCCTTGTACTATGTAGGTTAACTAGCGAGCACTTGGACTATGTAGTTTAACTAGCGGGCACTTGGATGATCAATGTTAACTAGCGGGCACTTGGACTATCTAGGTTAGCTAACGGGCACTTGGACTAAGTACGTCCCCTAGTGGGCATTTGGACACTCTAGGTTAACTAACGGGCACTAGGACTATCTAGGTTAACTAGCGGGCACTTGGACGATATAGGTTAACTAGCGGGCACTTGGATTATCTAGGTTACCTAGCGGGCACTTGGACTATGTAGGTTCCCTAGCGGGCATTTGGACTATATAGATAACCTTGTGGGAACTTAGACTTTGTAGGTTACCTAGCGGGCACTTGGACTATCTAGGTTACCTAGCTGGCACTTGAACTACCTACGTTGCCTAGCGGGTTCTTGGAGTATGTAGGTTACCTAGCGGGCTGTTGGACTATCTAGGTTACCTAGCAGGCATTGGACTATCTAGGTTAACTAACGGGCACATGGACTATGTAGGTTCCCTAGCGGGCCCTTGGACTATGTAAGTTCCCTATCGGGCACTTGGACTAGGTAGGTTCCCTAGCGGGCACTTGGTCTATCTAGGTTAACTAGTGGGCACTTGGACTATCTAGGATAACTAGCGGACACTTAGACTATTAGGGTCCCTAGCGGGCATTTGCACTATATAGGTTACCTAGCGGGCACTTGGACTATGTAGGTTAACGAACAGGCACTTGGACTATGTAGGTAACCTAGTGGTCACTTGAACTGTCTAGGTTACCTAGCGGGCACTTGGACTATGTATGTTAACTAGCGGGCACTTGGACTATCTAGGTTAACTAGCGGGCCCTTGGACGATGTAGGTTAACTAGCGGGCCCTTGGACTATGTAGGTTAACTAGCGGGCCCTTGGACTATGTAGGTTAACAAGCGTGCACTTGAAAGATCTAGGTAAACTAGCGGGTACTTGGACTATGTAGGTTAACTAGCGGGCCTTTGGACTATGTAGATTACCTAGCGGCACTTGGACTATCTACGTTAACTAGCGGGCCCTTGGACTATATAGATTCCCTAGAGGGCACTTGGAATATGTATGTTCCAGAGCGGGCACTTCGACTATGTAGGTTCCCTAGCAGGCACTTGGACTATGTAGGTTCCAGAGCAGACACTTGGACTATCTAGGTTACCTAGAGGGCACTTGGAATATGCAGGTAACCTAGCGGGCTCTTGGACTGTCTAGGTTACCTAGGGGGCACTTGGACTTCTAGGTTAACGAACGGGCTCTTGGACTATGTAGGTTGCCTAGCGGGCACTTGGATTATCTAGGTTAGGTAACGGGCACTTTGAGTATCTAGTTTACCTAGCGGGAACTTGGACAATGTAAGTTACCTAGCGGGCACTTGGACTATCTAGGTTACCTAACGGGCACTTCGACTATCTAGGTTACATTGCGGGCACTTGGACTATTTAGGTTAACTAACGAGCACATGGACTCTAGGTTATCTAGCGGACACTTGGACTATCTAGGTTACCTAGCGGGCCCTTGGACTATGTAGGTTTCCTAGCGGGCACTTGGACTATCTAGGTTAACGAACGGGCACTTGGACTATGTAGGTAACCTAGCGGGCACTTGGACAGTCTAGGTTACCTAGCGGGCACTTGGACTATCTAGGTTAACGAACGGGCACTTGGACAATATAGGTTAACTAGCGGGCACTTGGACTATGTAGGATCCCTATCGGATATTTGGACTACTTAGGTTACCTAGTGGGCACTTGGACTATCTTGGTTAACTAGTGGGCCCATGTACTATGTAGGTTAACTAGCGAGCACTTGGACTATCTAGGTTAACTAGCGGACCTTGGACTACGTAGGTTAACTAGCGGGCCCTTGGACTATGTAGGTTAACTAACGGGCACTTGGATGATCAATGTTAACTAGCGGGCACTTGGACTATCTAGGTTAGCGAATGGGCACTTGGACTAAGTACGTCCCCTATTGGGCACTTGAACACTCTAGTTTAACTAACGGGCACTAGGACTATCTAGGTTAACTAGCGGGCACTTGGACGATCTAGGTTAACTAGCGGGCACTTGGACTATCAAAGTTAACAAGTGAGCCCTTGGACTATATAGGTTAACTAGCGGGCCCTTGGACTATCTAGGTTACCTAGCGGGCACTTGGACTATATAGGTTACCTAGGGGGCACTTGGACTATGTAGGTTACCTAGTGGGCACTTGGACTATCTAGGTTAACGAACGGGCACTTGGAATATGCAGGTAACCTAGCGGGCACTTGGACTGTCTAGTTTACCTAGCGGGCACTTGGATTTCTAGGTTAACGAACGGGCACTTGGACTATGTAGGTTGCTTAGCGGGCACTTGGACTATCTAGGTTAGGTAACGGGCACTTTGAGTATCTAGTTTACCTAGCGGGAACGTGGACAATGTAAGTTACCTAGCGGGCACGTGGACTATCTAGGTTACCTAACGGGCACTTTGACTATCTAGGTTACATAGCGGGCACTTGAACTATGTAGGGTAACTAGCGAGCACTTGGACTCTAGATTACCTAGCGGGCACTTGGACTATCTAGGTTACCTAGCGGGCCCTTGGACTATGTAGTTTTCCTAGCGGGCACTTGGACTATCTAGGTTATCTAGCAGTCACTTGAACTATCTATGTTACCTAGCGGGTACTTGGAGTATGTAGGTTACCTAACGGGCTGTTGGACTATCTAGGTTACCTAGCGGGCACTTGGACCATCTAGGTTAACTAACGGGCACTTGGAGAATGTAGGTTAACTAGGGGGCACTAGGACAATGTAGGTTACCTAGTGAGCACTTGGACTACCTAGGTTAAAGAACGGGCACTTGGAATATGCAGGTAACCTAGCGGGCACTTGGACTGTCTAGGTTACCTAGCGGGCACTTGGATTTCTAGGTTAACGAATGGGCACTTGGACTATGTAGTTTGCTTAGCGGGCAGTTGGACTATCTAGGTTAGGTAACGGGCACTTTGAGTATCTAGTTTACCTATCGGGAACGTGGACAATGTAAGTTACCTAGCGGGCACTTGGACTATCTAGGTTACCTAACGGGCACTTTGACTATCTAGGTTACATAGCGGGCACTTGGACTATGTAGGATAAGTAGCGAGCACTTGAACTCTAGATTACCTAGCGGGCACTTGGACTATCTAGGTTACCTAGCGGGCCCTTGGACTATGTAGGTTTCCTAGCGGGCACTTGGACTATCTAGGTTAACTAACGGGCACTTGGACTATGTAGGTTACCTAGCGGGCACTTGGACTATGTAGGATCCCTATCGGACATTTGGACTGCTTAGGTTACCTAGCGGGCACTTGGACTATCTAGGTTAACTAGCGGGCACTTGGACTATCAAGGTTAACTAGCGGACCTTGGACTACGTAGGTTAACTAGCGGGCCCTTGGACTATGTAGGTTCACTAGCGGGCACTTGGATGATCAATGTTAACTAGCGGGCACTTGGACTATCTAGGTTAGCGAACGGGCACTTGGACTAAGTACGTCCCCTAGTGGGCACTTGGACACTCTAGGTTAACTAACGGGCACTAGGACTATCTAGGTTAACTAGCGGGCACTTGGACTATCTAGGTTAACTAGCGGGCACTTGGACTATCAAAGTTAACAAGTGAGCCCTTGGACTATATAGGTTAACTAGCGGGCCCTTGGACTATCTAGGTTACCTAGCGGGCACTTGGACTATATAGGTTACCTAGCGGGCACTTGGACTATGTAGGTTACCTAGCGGGCACTTGGACTATCTAGGTTAACGAACGGGCACTTGGAATATGCAGGTAACCTAGCGGGCACTTGGACTGTCTAGTTTACCTAGCGGGCACTTGGATTTCTAGGTTAACGAACGGGCACTTGGACTATGTAGGTTTCCGAGCGGGCACATGGACTATCTTGGTTAAAGAACGGGCACTTGGACTATGTAGGTTACCTAGCGGGCACTTGGACTATGTAGGATCCCTATCGGACATTTGGACTACTTAGGTTACCTAGCGGGCACTTGGACTATCTAGGTTAACTAGCGGGCACTTGGACTATCTAGGTCAATAGCGGGCCCTTGTACTATGTAGGTTAACTAGCGAGCACTTGGACTATCTAGGTTAACTAGCGGACCATGGACTACGTAGGTTAACTAGCAGGCCCTTGGTCTATGTAGGTTGGCTAACGGGCACTTGGACTAAGTACGTCCCCTAGTGGGCACTTGGACACTCTAGATTAACTAACGGGCACTAGGACTATTTAGGTTAACTAGCGGGCACTTGGACTATCTAGGTTACGTAGCTGGCACTAGGACTATGAAGGTTCCCTAGCGGGCACTAGGATTATCTAGGTAACCTAGCGGGCACTTGGACTATGTAGGTTCCCTATCGGGCACTTGGACTATGTAGGTTAAGTAGAGGGCATTTGGACTATGTAGGTTACCTAGTGGGCACTTGGACTATGTAGGTTCCCTATCGGGCACTTGGAAAATGTAGGTTAACTAGGGGGCACTAGGACTATGTAGGTTACCTAGCGGGCCCTTAGACTATCTAGGTTACCTAGCGGGCATTTGGACTATGTAGGCTCCCTAGCGGTTATTTGGACTATATAGATTACTTAGCGGACACTTAGACTTTGTAGCTTACCTAGCGGGCACTTGGACTATCTAGGTTATCTAGCAGTCACTTGAACTATCTACGTTACCTAGCGGGTACTTGGAGTATGTAGGTTACCTAACGGGCTGTTGGACTATCTAGGTTACCTAGCGGGCACTTGGATTTCTAGGTTAACGAATGGGCACTTGGACTATGTAGTTTGCTTAGCGGGCAGTTGGACTATCTAGGTTAGGTAACGGGCACTTTGAGTATCTAGTTTACCTATCGGGAACGTGGACAATGTAAGTTACCTAGCGGGCACTTGGACTATCTAGGTTACCTAACGGGCACTTTGACTATCTAGGCTACATAGCGGGCACTTGGATTATGTAGGTTAAGTAGCGAGCACTTGAACTCTAGATTACCTAGCGGGCACTTGGACTATCTAGGTTACCTAGCGGGCCCTTGGACTATGTAGGTTTCCTAGCGGGCACTTGGACTATCTAGGTTAACTAACGGGCACTTGGACTATGTAGGTTACCTAGCGGGCACTTGGACAATGTAGGATCCCTATCGGACATTTGGACTACTTAGGTTACCTAGCGGGCACTTGGACTATCTAGGTTAACTAGCGGGCACTTGGACTATCAAGGTTAACTAGCGGACCTTGGACTACGTAGGTTAACTAGCGGGCCCTTGGACTATGTAGGTTCACTAGCGGGCACTTGGATGATCAATGTTAACTAGCGGGCACTTGGACTATCTAGGTTAGCGAACGGGCACTTGGACTAAGTACATCCCCTAGTGGGCACTTGGACACTCTAGGTTAACTAACGGGCACTAGGACTATCTAGGTTAACTAGCGGGCACTTGGACGATCTAGGTTAACTAGCGGGCACTTGGACTATCAAAGTTAACAAGTGAGCCCTTGGACTATATAGGTTAACTAGCGGGCCCTTGGACTATCTAGGTTACCTAGCGGGCACTTGGACTATATAGGTTACCTAGCGGGCACTTGGACTATGTAGGTTACCTAGTGGGCACTTGGACTATCTAGGTTAACGAACGGGCACTTGGAATATGCAGGTAACCTAGCGGGCACTTGGACTGTCTTGTTTACCTAGCGGGCACTTGGATTTCTAGGTTAACGAACGGGCACTTAGACTATGTAGGTTGCTTAGCGGGCACTTGGATTATCTAGGTTAGGTAACGGGCACTTTGATTATCTAGTTTACCTAGCGGGAACGTGGACAATGTAAGTTACCTAGCGGGCACGTGGACTATCTAGGTTACCTAACGGGCACTTTGACTATCTAGGTTACATAGCGGGCACTTGAACTATGTAGGGTAACTAGCGAGCACTTGGACTCTAGGTTACCTAGCGGGTACTTGGACTATCTAGGTTACCTAGCGGGCCCTTGGACTATGTAGGTTTCCTAGCGGGCACTTGGACTATCTAGGTTAAAGAACGGGCACTTGGACTATGTAGGTTACCTAGCGGGCACTTGGACTATGTAGGATCCCTATCGGACATTTGGACTACTTAGGTTACCTAGCGGGCACTTGGACTATCTAGGTTAACTAGCGGGCACTTGAACTATCTAGGTCAATAGCGGGCCCTTGTACTATGTAGGTTAACTAGCGAGCACTTGGATTATCTAGGTTAACTAGCGGACCATGGACTACGTAGGTTAACTAGCAGGCCCTTGGACTATGTAGGTTGGCTAACGGGCACTTGGACTAAGTACGTCCCCTAGTGGGCACTTGGACACTCTAGATTAACTAACGGGCACTAGGACTATCTAGGTTAACTAGCGGGCACTTGGACTATCTAGGTTACGTAGCTGGCACTAGGACTATGAAGGTTCCCTAGCGGGCACTAGGACTATCTAGGTTAACTAGCGGGCACTTGGACTATCTAGGTTACGTAGCTGGCACTTGGACTATGTAGGTTCCCTATCGGGCACTTGGACTATGTAGGTTAACTGGAGGGCATTTGGACTATGTAGGTTACCTAGTGGGCACTTGGACTATGTAGGGTCCCTATCGGGCACTTGGAAAATGTAGCTTAACCAGGGGGCACTAGGACTATGTAGGTTACCTAGCGGGCCCTTAGACTATCTAGGTTACCTAGCGGGCATTTGGACTATGTAGGCTCCCTAGCGGTTATTTGGACTATATAGATTACTTAGAGGACACTTAGACTTTGTAGGTTACCTAGAGGGCACTTGGACTATCTAGGTTATCTAGCAGTCACTTGAACTATCTACGTTACCTAGCGGGTACTTGGAGTATGTAGGTTAGCTACCGGGCTGTTGGACTATCTAGGTTACCTAGCGGGCACTTGGACCATCTAGGTTAACTAACGGGTACTTGGAGTATGTAGGTTACCTAACGGGCTGTTGGACTATCTAGGTTACCTAGCGGGCACTTGGATTTCTAGGTTAACGAATGGGCACTTGGACTATGTAGTTTGCTTAGCGGGCAGTTGGATTATCTAGGTTAGGTAACGGGCACTTTGAGTATCTAGTTTACCTATCGGGAACGTGGACAATGTAAGTTACCTAGCGGGCACTTGGACTATCTAGGTTAGGTAACGGGCACTTTGACTATCTAGGTTACATAGCGGGCACTTGGACTATGTAGGTTAAGTAGCGAGCACTTGAACTCTAGATTACCTAGCGGGCACTTGGACTATCTAGGTTACCTAGCGGGCCCTTGGACTATGTAGGTTTCCTAGCGGGCACTTGGACTATCTAGGTTAACTAACGGGCACTTGGACTATGTAGGTTACCTAGCGGGCACTTGGACTATGTAGGATCCCTATCGGACATTTGGACTACTTAGGTTACCTAGCGGGCACTTGGACTATCTAGGTTAACTAGCGGGCACTTGGACTATCAAGGTTAACTAGCAGACCTTGGACTCCGTAGGTTAACTAGCGGGCCCTTGGACTATGTAGGTTCACTAGCGGGCACTTGGATGATCAATGTTAACTAGCGGGCACTTGGACTATCTAAGTTAGCTAACGGGCACTTGGACTAAGTACGTCACCTAGTGGGCACTTGGACACTCTAGGTTAACTAACAGGCACTAGGACTATCTAGGTTAACTAGCGGGCACTTGGACGATATAGTTTAACTAGCGGGCACTTGGATTATCTAGGTTACCTAGCGGGCACTTGGACTATCTAGGTTAACTAGCTGGCACTAAGACTATGAAGGTTCCCTAGCGGGCACTAGGATTATCTAGGTTACCTAGCGGGCACTTGGACTATGTTGGTCAACTAGCGGGCACTTGGATTATGTAGGTTCCCTATCGGGCACTTGGACTATGTAGGTTCCCTATCGGGCACTTGGAAAATGTAGATTAACTAAGGGGGCACTAGGACTATGTAGGATACCTAGCGGGCCCTTAGACTATCTAGGTTACCTAGCGGGCATTTGGATTATGTAGGCTCCCTAGCGGTTATTTGCACTATATAGATTACTTAGCGGGCACTTAGACTTTGTAGGTTACCTAGCGGGCACTTGGACTATCTAGGTTACCTAGCAGGCACTTGAACTATCTACGTTACCTAGCGGGTACTTGGAGTATGTAGGTTACCTACCGGGCTGTTGGACTATCTAGGTTACCTAGCGGGCACTTGGACTATCTAGGTTAACTAACAGGCACTTGGACTATCTAGGTTCCTTAGCGGGCACTTGGATTATGTAGGTTCCGTATCGGGCACTTGGACCATGTAGGTTACCTAGCGGGCACTTGGACTATGTAGGTTCAATATCGGGCACTTGGAGAATGTAGGTTAACTAGGGGGCACTAGGACAATGTAGTTTACCTAGCGGGCCCTTGGACTATCTAGGTTACCTAGGGGGAACCTGGACTATGTAGGTTAACTATTGGGCACTTGGACTATCTAGGTTACCTAGCAGGCACTTGGACTATGTACGTTCCCTAGCAGGCCCTTGGACTATTTACGTTACCTAGCGGGCACTTAGACTATGTACGTTACCTAGCGGGCACTTGGACTATGTACGTTTCCTAGCGGGTACTTGGACTAGATAGGTTCCCTAGCGGGCACTTGGTCTATCTAGGTTAACTAGCGGGCACTTGGACTATCTAGGTTAACTAGCGGACATTTGGACAATTAGGGCCCCTAACGGGCATTTGGACTATATTGGTTACCTAGCGGGCACTTGGACTATGTAAGTTAACGAAAGGGCACTTGGACTATGTAGGTAACCTAGTGGTCACTTAAAATGTCTAGGTTACCTCGCGGGCACTTGGACTATGTAGGTTAACTAGCGGACACTTGGACTATCTAGGTTAACTAGCAGGTCCTTGGACGATGTAGGTTAACTAGCCGGCCTTTGGACTATGTAGGTTAACTAGCGGGCCCTTGGACTTTGTAGTTTACATAGTGGGCACTTGGACGATCTAGGTTAACTAGCGGGTACTTGGACTATGTAGGTTAACTAGCGGGCCCTTGGACTATGTAGATTAACTAGCGGCACTTGGACTATCTACATTAACTAGCGGGCCCTTGGACTATGTATGTTCCCTAGCAGGCACTTGGACTCTGTATGGTCCCTACGGACACTTGAAATATGTAAGTTAACTACCGGGCACTTGGACAATGTAGGTTAACTAGCGGGCCCTTGGACTATCTAGGTTACCTAGCGGGCACTTGGACTATGTAGGTTAACTACAGGGCACTAGCACAATCTAGATTACCGAACATGCATTTGTACTATGTAGGTAACCTAGCAGGCACTTGGAGAGTCTAGGTTACCTAGCGGGCACTTGGACTTCTAGGTTAAAGAACGGGCAGTTGGACTATGTATGTTGCATAGCGGGCAATTGGACTATCTAGGTTAGGTAATGGGCACAAGAACTATCTAGGTTACCTAGCTGGCACTTGAACTATCTACGTTATAGCGGGTTCTTGGAGTGTGTAGGTTAACTAGGTGGCTGTTGGACTATCTAAGTTACCTAGCGGCCACTGGGACTATCTAGGTTAACTAACGGGCACTTGGACTATGTAGGTTCCCTAGCGGGCCCTTGGACTATGTAGGTTCCCTAGCGAGCACTTGGACTATGTGGGTTCCCTAGCGGGCATTTGGACTATCTAGGTTAACTAACAGGCACTTGGACTATGTAGGTTCCCTAGCGGGCACTTGGATTACGTAGGTTCCCTATCGGGCACTTGAACTATGTAGGTTAACTAGCGGGCATTTGGACTATGTAGGTTAACTAGCGGGCACTTGGACTATGTAGGTTACCTAGGGGGAACCTGGATTATGTAGGTTAACTAGGGGGCACTTGCACTATCTAGGTTACCTAGCAGGCACTTGGACTATCTAGGTTAACAAACGGGCACTTGGACTATGTAGGTTACCTAGCGGGCACTGGGACTATGTAGGATCCCTATCGGACATTTGGACTACTTAGGTTACCTAGCGGGCACTTGGACTATCTAGGTTAACTAGCGGACACTTGGACTATCTAGGTTACCTAGCTGGCACTTTGACTATGAAGGTTCCCTAGCGGGCACTTGGATTATCTAGGTTACCCTGCGGGCACTTGGACTATATAGGTCAACTAGCGGGTCCTTGGAATATCTAGGTTAGCTAACTGGCACTTGGACTATGTAGGTTAACTAGCAGACACTTTCACGATCTAGGTTAACTAGCGGGCTCTTCCACTATATAGGTTAACTAGCGGGTCCATTGACACTGTTGGTTAACTAGTGGGCACTTGGACGATCTAGGTTAACTAGCGGGCACTTGGACTATATAGGTTAAATAGGGGGCGCTTTGATTATCTAGGTTACCTAGCGGGCACTTGGACCATGTAGGTTCCCTAGGGGGCATGTGGACTATATACATAACCTAGCGGGCCCTTAAACTTTGTGGGTTACCTTGCGGGCCCTTGGACTATGTAGGTTAACTAGCGGGCCCTTGGACTATGTAGGTTACCTAGCGGGCACTTGGACGATCTAGGTTAACTAGCGGGTATTTGGACTATGTAGGTTAACTAGCGGGCACGTGGACTATGTAGATTAACTAGCGGCACTTGGACTATCTACGTTAACTAGCGGGCCCTTGGACTATGTAGATTCCCTAGCGGGCATTTGGACTATATAGATAATCTAGCGGGCACTTAGACTTTCTAGGTTACCTAGCGGGCACTTGGACTATCTAGTTTACCTAGCTGGTACATGAACTATCTACGTTACCTAGCGGGTTCTTGGAGTATGTAGGTTACATAGCGGGCTGTTGGACTATCTAGGTTACCAAGCGGGCACTTGGACTATCTAGGTTACTTAACGGGCACTTGGACTATGTAGGTTCCCTAGAGAGCACTTGGACTATGTAGGTTACCTAGCGGGCACTTGGACTATGTAGGTTCCCTATCGGGCACTTGGAGAATGTAGGTTAACTAGGGGGCACTAGGTCTATGTAGGTTTCCTAGTGGGCCCTTGGACTACCTAGGTTACCTAGCGGGCATTTGGACTATGTAGGCTCCCTAGCGGTCATTTGGACTATATAGATTACCAAGCGGGCACTTAGATATTGTGGGTTACCTAGCGGGCACTTGGACTATCTAGGTTTCCTAGCTGGCACTTGAACTATCTACGTTACCTAGCGGGTACTTGGAGTATGTAGGTTACCTACCGGGCTGTTGGACTATCTAGGTTACCTAGCGGGCACTGGGAATATCTAGGTTAACTAACGGGCACTTGGACAATGTAGGTTCCCTAGCGGGCCCTTGGACTATGTAAGTTCCCTAGCGGGCACTTGGACTATGTTGGTTCCCTAGCGGGCATTTGGACTATCTAGGTTAACTAGCGGGTACTTGGACTATGTAGGTTAACTAGCGGGCCCTTGGACTATGTAGATTAACTAGCGGCACTTGGACTATCTACGTTAACTAGCGGGCCCTTGAACTATGTAGATTCCCTAGCGGGCACTTGGACTATGTATGTTCCAGCGCAGGCACTTGGATTATGTAGGTTCCAAAGCGGGCACTTAGACTATCTAGGTTCCCTAGCGGGCACTTGACTATGTAGGTTAATTAGCGGACAATTGGATGATATAGGGTAACTAGCGGGCACTTGGACTATGTAGGTACCCTAGCAGGCACTTGGACTATGTAGGTTCTAGAGGGGGCACTTGGACTAACTAGATTCCCTAGCGGGCACTTGTACTATGTAGGTTAACTAGCGGACACTTGGACGATCTAGGTTAAGTAGCGGGTACTTGGACTATATAGGTTAACTAGCGGGCCCTTGAACTATGTACTTTAACTAGCGGAACTTGGACTATATACATTAACTAGCGGGCCCTTGGACTATGTAGATTCCTTAGCGGGCACTTGGACTATGTATGTTCCCTAGCGGGCACTTGGACTATGTATGTTCCCTATGGACGCTTGAACTATGTAAGTTAACTACCGGGCACTTGGACTATGTAGGTTAAGTAGCGGGCCCTTGGACTATGTAGGTTACCTTGCGGGCACTTGGACTATGTACGTAACCTAGCGGGCACTTGGATAGTCTAGGTTACCTAGCGGGCACTTGGACTTCTAGGTTAACGAACGGGCACTTGGACTATGTATGTTGCATAGCGGGTAATGGGACTATCTAGTTTAGGTAACGGGCACTTGGACTACCTAGGTTACCTAGTGGGAACTTGGACTATGTAGGTTACCTAGCGGGCACTTGGACTATCTAGGTTACTTAACGGGCACTTAGATGTCTAGGTTTCTTAGCGGGCATATGGACGATCTAGGTTAACTAAAGTGCACTTGGACTATCTAGGTTAACTAGCGTGCACTTGGACTATCTAGGTTAACTAGCGGGCACTTGGATGATCAATGTTAACTAGCGGGCACTTGGACTATTTGGTTAGCTAACGGGCACTTGGACTAAGTACGTCCCCTGGTGGGCACTTGGACACTCTAGGTTAACTAACGGGCACTAGGACTATCTAGGTTAACTAGCGGGCACTTGGACGATCTAGGTTAACTAGCAGGCACTTGGACTATCAAAGTTAACAAGTGAGCCCTTGGACTATGTAGGTTAACTAGCGGGCCCTTGGATTATCTGGGTTACCTAGCGGGCACTTGGACTATATAGGTTACCTAGCGGGCACTTGGACTATGTAGGTTACCTAGTGGGCACGTGGACTATCTAGGTTAACGAACGGGCACTTGGAATATGCAGGTAACCTAGCGGGCACTTGGACTGTCTAGGGTACCTAGCGGGCACTTGAACTTCTAGGTTAACGAACGGGCACTTGGACTATGTAGGTTGCTTAGCGGGCACTTGGACTATCTAGGTTAGGTAACGGGCACCTTGAGTATCTAGGTTACCTAGCCGGAACTTGGACAATTTAAGTTACCTAGCGGGCACTTGGACTATCTAGGTTACCTAACGGGCACTTTGACTATCTAGGTTGCATAGCGGGCACTTGGATTATGTAGGTTAACTAGCGAGGATTTGGACTCTAGGTTACCTAGCGGACACTTGGACTATCTAGGTTACCTAGCGGGCCCTTGGACTATGTAGGTTTCCTAGCGGGCACTTGGACTATCTAGGTTAAGTAACGGGCACTTGGACTATGTAGGTTACCTAGCGGGCACTTGGAATAACTAGGTTAACTAGCGGGCACTTGGACTATCTAGGTCAACTAGCGGGCCCTTCTACTATGTAGGTTAACTAGCGAGCACTTGGACTATCTAGGTTGACTAGCGGACCTTGGACTACGTAGGTTAACTAGCGGGCCCTTGGACTATGTAGGTTAACTAGCGTGCACTTGGACTATCTAGGTTAACTAGCGGGCACTTTGATGATCAATGTTAACTAACGGGCACTTTGACTATCTAGGTTAGCTAACAGGCACATGGACTTAGTACATCCCCTAGTGGGCACTTGGACACTCTAGGTTAACTAAGGGGCACTAGGACTATCTAGGTTAACAAGCGGGCACTTGGACTATCTAGGTTACCTAGCTGGCACTAGTACTATGAAGGTTCCCTAGCAGGCACTAGGATTATAAAGGAAACCTAGCGGGAACTTGGACTATGTAGGTCAACTAGCGGGCACTTGGATTATGTAGGTTAACTAGAGGGCATTTGGATTCTGTAGGTTACCTAGCGGGTACTTGGACTATGTAGGTTCCCTATCGGGTAGTTGGAAAATGTTGGTTAACTAGGGGGCACTAGGACTATATAGGTTACCTAGTGGCCCCAAGACTATCTAGGTTACCTAGCGGGCATTTGGACTATGTAGGCTCCCTAGCGGTTATTTGGACTATATAGATTACTTAGCGGGCACTTAGACTTTGTAGGTTAACTAGCGGGCACTTGGACTATCTAGGTTACCTAACAGGCACTTGAACTATCTATGTTACCTAGCGGGTACTTGGAGTATGTAGGTTACCTACCGGGCTGTTGGACTATCTAGGTTACCTTGCGGGCACTTGGACTATCTAGGTTAACTAACGGGCACTTGGACAATTTAGGTTCCCTAGCGGGCACTTGGATAATGTAGGTTCCCTATCAGGCACTTGGACTATGTAGGTTAACTAGCGGGCACTTGGACTATGTAGGTCAACTAGCGGGCACTTGGATTATGTAAGTTCCCTATCGGGAACTTGGACTATGTAAGTTCCCTAGCGGGCACTTGGACTATGTAGGTTAACTAGCGGGCATTTGGACCATGCAGGTTACCTAGCGGGCACTTGGACTATGTAGGTTCCCTATAGGGCACGTGGAGAATGTAGGTTAACTAGGGGGCACTAGGACAATGTAGGTTACCTAGCGGGCCCTTGGACTATCTAGGTTACCTAGGGGGAACCTGGACTATGTAGGTTAACTAGTGGGCACTGGGACTATCTAGGTTACCTAGCAGGCACTTGGACTATGTACGTTACCTAGCAGGCCCTTGGACTATCTAGGTTACCTAGCGGGCGCTTAGACTATGTACGTTACCTAGCGGGCACTTGGACTATGTACGTTTCCTAGCGGGTACTTGGACTAGATAGGTTCCCTAGCGGGCACTTGGTCTATCTAGGTTAACTAGCGGGCACTTGGACTATCTAGGTTAACTAGCGAGCACTTTGACTATCTAGGTTAACTAGCGGGCATTTGGACTATTAGGGCCCCTAGAGGGCATTTGGACTATATTGGTTACCTAGCGGGCACTTGGACTATGTAGGTTAACGAACGGGCACTTGGACTATGTAGGTAACCTAGTGGTCACTTGAAATGTCTAGGTTACCTCGCGGGCACTTGGACTATGTAGGTTAACTAGCGGGCACTTGGACTATCTAGGTTAACTAGGGGGCCATTGGACGATGTAGGTTAACTAGCGGGCCCTTGGACTATGTAGGTTAACTAGCGGGCTCTTGGACTATATAGGTTACCTAGTGGGCACTTGGACGATCTAGGTTAACTAGCGGGTACTTGGACTATGTAGGGTAACTAGCAGGCCCTTGGACTATGTAGATTCCATAGCGGGCACTTGGACTATGTATGTTCCAGAGCGGGCACTTGGACTATGTAGGTTCCCTAGCCGTCACTTGGACTATGTAGTTTCCAGAGCAGGCACTTGGACTATCTAGGTTCCCTAGCGGGCACTTGTACTATGTAGGTTAATTAGCGGACACTTGGACGATCTAGGTTAACTAGCGGGTACTTGGATTATGTAGGTTAACTAGCGGGCCCTTGAACTATGTAGATTAACTAGCGGCACTTGGTCTATCGACATTAACTAGCGGGCCCGTGGACTATGTAGATTGCCTAGCGGGCACTTGGAATATGTAGGTTCCCTAGCGGTCAGTTGGACTCTGTATGTTCCCTACGGACACTTGAACTATGTAAGTTAAGTACCGGGCACTTGGACTATGTAGGTTAACTAGCGGGCCCTTTGACTATCTAGGTTACCTAGCGGGCACTTGGACTATGTAGGTTAACTACCGGGCACTTGCACTATCTATGTTACGGAACGGGCATTTGGACTATGTAGGTAACCTAGCGGGCACTTGGAGAGTCTAGGTTACCTAGCGGGCACTTGGACTTCTAGGTTAATGAACGGGCACTTGGACTATGTATGTTGCATAGCGGGCAATTGGACTATCTTGATTAGGTAACGGGCACTTGGACTATCTAGGTTTCTTAGGGGGAACTTGGACGATCTAGGTTAACTAGAGGGCACTTGGACTATCTAGGTTTTTAGCGGGTACTTGGACTTTGTAGGTTAACTAGCGGGCCCTTTGACTATGTAGATTAACTAGGGGCACTTGGACTATCTACGTTAACTAGCGGGCCCTTGGACTATGTAGATTCCCTAGCGGGCTTTTGGACTATATAGATAACCTAGCGGGCACTTAGACATTGTAGGTTACCTAGCGGCACAAGAACTATCTAGGTTACCTAGCTGGCACTTGAACTATCTACGTTATAGTCGGTTCTTGGAGTATGTAGGTTACCTAGAGGGCTGTTGGAATATCTAAGTTACCAAGCGGGCACTGGGACTATCTAGGTTAACTAACGGGAACTTGGACTATGTAGGTTCCCTAGTGAGCACTTGGACTATGTGGGTTCCCTAGCGGGCATTTGGACTATCTAGGTTACCTAACGGGCACTTGGACTACGTAGGTTCCCTAGCGGGCACTTGGATTATGTAGGTTCCCTATCAGGCACTTGGACTATGTAGGTTAACTAGTGGGCATTTGGACTATGTAGGTTACCTAGCGGGCAAATGGACAATGTAGGTTACCTAGTGGGCACTTGGACTATATAGGTTCCGTATCAGGCATTTGGACTATGTAGGTTACCGAGCGGGCCCTTGGACTATCTAGGTTACCTAGGGGGAACCTGGACTTTGTAGGTTAACTAGTGGGCACTTGGACTATCTAGGTTACCTACCAGGCACTGGGACTATCTAGGTTAACTAGCGAGCACTTGGACTATCTAGGTTAACTAGCGGGCATTTGGAATATTAGGGCCCCTAGCGGGCATTTGGATTATATTGGTTACCTAGCGGGCACTTGGACTGTGTAGGTTAACGAACGGGCACTTGAACTATGTGGGTAACCTAGTGGTCACTTGAACTGTCTAGGTTACCTAGCGGGCACTTGGACTATGTAGGTTAACTAGCGGGCACTTGGACTATCTAGGTTAACTTGCGGGCCCTTGGACGATGTAGGTGAACTAGCGGACACTCGCACTATGTAGGCTAACTAGCGGGCCCATGGATTATGTAGGTTTACTAGCAGGCACTTGGACTATCTAGGATAACTAACGGGCACTTGGACTATGTAGTTTCCCTAGCAGGCATTTGGACTATTTAGGTTACCTAGCGGGCACTTGGACTATGTAGGTTACCTAGCGGGCATTTGGACAATCTAAGTTACGTAGCAGGCACTTTGACTATCTAGGTTAACTAACGGGCACTTGGACTATGTAGGTTGCCTAGCGGGCACTTGGATTATGTAGGTTCCCTATAGGGCACTTGGACTTTGTAGGTTAACTAGCGGGCACTTGGACTGTCTAGGTTACCTAATGGGCACTTGGATTATCTCGGTTAACGAACGGGCACTTGGATTATCTAGGTTAACGAACGGGCACTTGGACTATGTAGGTTACCTAGCCGCCACTTGGACTATCTAGGTTCCCTAAAGGGCACTTGGACTATCTAGGTTCCCTAAAGGGCACTTGGACTTTCTAGGTTACCTAGCGGGCACTGGGAGTATGTAGGCTAACTTGGGGGCCCTTTGATGAACTAGGTTACCTAGCGGGTACTTGAACTATCTTGGTTACCTAGCGGGCACTTGGACTATGTACGTTCCCTAGAGGGCATTTGGACTATCTATGTTAACTAGCGGGCACTTGGAATATGTAGGTTAACTATCGGACACTTGCACTATGTAGGTTACCTAGCAGGCACTTGGACTATCTAGGTTAACTAGCGGGCACTTGGACTATCTAGGATAACTAGCGGGCACTTGGACTATGTAGGTTCCTTAGCGGGCACTTGGACTAACTAGGTTGCCTAGCGGGCACTTGGACGATATAGGTTAACGAGCATGCCCTTGGAATATCTAGGTTACGTAGCGGGCACTTGGTATATAGGTTAACTAGCGGGCACTTGGACTATGTAGGTTAACTAGAGGACACTTGGACTATCTAGGTTAACTAGTGGGCCCTTGGACTATGTAGGTTGCCTAGCGGGCACTTGGACTATCTAGGTTTGGTAACGGGCACTTGGACTATCTAGGTTACCTATCGGGAACTTGGACAATGTAAGTTACCTAGCGGGCACTTGGACTATCTAGGTTACCTAACGGCCACTTTGACTATGTAGGTTACATAGCGGGCATTTGGACTATGTAGGTTAACTAGCGAGCACTTGGACTCTAGGTTATCTAGCGGACACTTGGATTATCTAGGTTACCTAGCGGGCCCTTGGACTATCTAGGTTAACGAACGGGCACTTGGACTATCTAGGTTAACGAACGGGCACTTGGACTATGTAGGTAACCTAGCGGGCACTTGGACAGTCTAGGTTACCTAGCGGGCACTTGGACTATCTAGGTTAATGAACGGGCACTTGGACAATGTAGGTTACCTAGCGGGCACTTGGACTATGTAGGATCCCTATCGGATATTTGGACTACTTAGGTTACCTAGCGGGCACTTGGACTATCTAGGTCAACTAGTGGGCCCTTGTACTATGTAGGTTAACTAGCGAGCACTAGGACTATCTAGGTTAACTAGCGGACCTTGGACTATGTAGGGTAACTAGCGGGCCTTTGGACTATGTAGGTTAACTAGCGGGCACTTGGACAATCTAGGTTAACTAGAGGGCACTTGGACTATCTAGGTTAACTAGCGGACACTTGGATGATCAATGTTAACTAGCGGGCACTTGGACTATCTAGGTTAGCTAATGGGCACATGGACTAAGTACGTCCCCTAGTGGGCACTTGGACTATCTAGGTTAACTAACGGGCACTTGGACTATCTAGGTTACCTAGCGGGCACTTGTACTATCTAGGATACCTAGCTGGCACTTGGACTATGTAGGTCAACTAGCGGGCCCTTGGACTATCTAGGTTAGCTAACGGGCACTTAGATTATGTAGGTTAACTAGCGGGCACTTGGAAGATGTAGGTTAACTAGCGGGCCCTTGGACTATGAAGGTTTACTTGCAGGCCCTTCCACTATCTAGGTTCCCTAAAGGGCACTTGGACTATCTAGGTTACCGAAAAGGCACTTGGACTATCTAGGTTACCTAGCGGGCACTTGGACTATGTAGGCCAACTAGGGGGCCCTTGGACTATCTAGGTTACCTAGCGGGTACTTGAACTATCTAGGTTAACTAGCGGGCACTTGGACTATGAAGGTTTACTAGCGGACACTTGCACTATGTAGGTTACCTAGCAGGCACTTGGACTATCTAGGTTAACTAGCGGGCACTTGGACTATATAGGTTAACTAGTGTGCACTTGGACTATGTAGGTTCCTTAGCGGGCACTTGGACTATCTAGGTTGCCTAGCGGGCACTTGCACTACGTAGGTTAACTAGCGTGCCCTTGGACTATCTAGGTTACCTAGCAGGCACTTTGACTATCTAGGTTAACTAACGGGCACCTAGAGTATGTAGGTTGCCGAGCGGGCACTTGGATTATGTAGGTTCCCTATCGGGCACTTGGACTATGTAGGTTAACTAGCGGGCACTTGGACTGTCTAGGTTACCTAGCGGGCACTTGGATGATCTAGGTTAACGAACGGGCACTTGGACTATATAGGTTACCTAGCCGCCACTTGGACTATCTAGGTTAGCTAACAGGCACTTGGACTATCTAGATTCCCTAGCAGGCACTTGTACTATCTAGGTTACCTAGCTGGCACTTAGATTATGTAGGTTAAATAGCGGACACTTGGAATATGTAGGTTAACTAGCGGACACTTGCACTATGTAGGTTGACTAGCGGGCCCAAGGACTATGTAGGTTTACTAGCGGGCCCTTGGACTATCTAGGTTCCCTAAAGGGCACTTAGACTATCTAGGTTACCGAACGGGCACTTGGACTATCTAGGTTACCTAGCGGGCACTCGGACTATGTAGGCTAACTAGGGGGCCCTTGGACGATCTAGGTTACCTAGCGGGTACTTCAACTATCTAGTTTAACTAGCGGTCACTTGCACTATCTAGGTTACCTAGCGGGTACTTGGACTATGTAGGTTACCTAGCGGGCAATTGGACTATCTAGGTTCCCTAGTGGGCACTTGGACTATGTACGTTCCCTAGCGGGCACTTGGACTATCTACGTTACCTAGCGGGCACTTGGACTATGTACGTTACCTAGCGGGCACTTGGACTATGTACGTTTCCTAGCGGGTAATTGGACTAGATAGGTTCCCTAGCGGGCACTTGGGCTATCTAGGTTAACTAGCGGGCACTGTGACTATCTAGGGTAACTAGCGAGCACTTGGACTATCTAGGTTAACTAGCGGGCATTTGGAATATTAGGGCCCCTAGCGGGCATTTGGACTATATTGGTTACCTAGCGGGCACTTGGACTATGTAGGTTAACGAACGGGCACTTGGACTATGTGGGTAACCTAGTGGTCACTTGAACTGTCTAGGTTACCTAGCGGGCACTTAGACTATGTAGGTTAACTAGCGGGCACTTGGACTATCTAGGTTAACTAGCGGGCCCTGGGACGATGTAGCGGGTACTTGAACTATCTAGGTCAACTAGCGGGCACTTGCACTATGTAGGTTACCTAGCAGGCACTTGGACTATCTATGTTAACTAGCGGGCACTTGGACTATATAGGTTAACTAGCGTGCACTTGGACTATGTAGGTTCCTTAGCAGCACTTGGACTATCTAGGTTGCCTAGCGGGCACTTGCACTATGTAGGTTAACTAGCGTGCCCTTGGACTATCTAGGTTACGTAGCGGGCACTTGGACTATATAGGCTAACTAGCGGACACTTGCACGATCTAGGTTAACTAGCGGACCCTTGCACTATGTAGGTTAACTAGCGGGCCCATGGATTATGTAGGTTTACTACCAGGCACTTGGACTATCTAGGTTAACTAGCAGGCACTTGGACTATGTAGGTTACCTAGCGGGCACTTGGACTATGTAGGATCCCTAACGGACATTTGGACTACTTAGGTTACCTAGCGTGCACTTGGACTATCTAGGTTAACTAGCGGGCACTTGGACTATGTAGGTCAACTAGCGGGCCCTTGTACTATGTAGGTTACCTAGCAAGCACTTGGACTATCTAGGTTAACTAGCGGACCTTGGACTACGTAGGTTAACTAGCGGGCCCTTGGACTATGTAGGTTAACTAGCGGGCACTTGGATGATCAATGTTAACTAGCGGGCACTTGGACTCTCTAGGTTAGCTAACGGGCACTTGGACTTTGTATGTTCCAGAGCGGGCACTTGGATTATCTATGTTAACTGGCGGGCACTTGGAATATGTAGGTTAACTAGCGGACACTTGCACTATGTCGGTTACCTTGCAGGCACTTGGACTATCTAGGTTAACTAGCGGGCACTTGGACTCTGTATGTTCCCTACGGACACTTGAACTATGTAAGTTAACTACCGGGCACTTGGACTATGTAGGTTAACTAGCGGGCATTTGGAATATTAGGGCCCCTAGCGGGCATTTGGACTATATTGGTTACCTAGCGGGCACTTGGACTATGTAGGTTAACGAACGGGCACTTGGACTATGTGGGTAACCTAGTGGTCACTTGAACTGTCTAGGTTACCTAGCGGGCACTTAGACTATGTAGGTTAACTAGCGGGCACTTGGACTATCTAGGTTAACTAGCGGGCCCTGGGACGATGTAGCGGGTACTTGAACTATCTAGGTCAACTAGCGGGCACTTGCACTATGTAGGTTACCTAGCAGGCACTTGGACTATCTATGTTAACTAGCGGGCACTTGGACTATATAGGTTAACTAGCGTGCACTTGGACTATGTAGGTTCCTTAGCGGGCACTTGGACTATCTAGGTTGCCTAGCGGGCACTTGCACGATGTAGGTTAACTAGCGTGCCCTTGGACTATCTAGGTTACGTAGCGGGCACTTGGACTATATAGGCTAACTAGCGGACACTTGCACGATCTAGGTTAACTAGCGGACCCTTGCACTATGTAGGTTAACTAGCGGGCCCATGGATTATGTAGGTTTACTACCAGGCACTTGGACTATCTAGGTTAACTAGCAGGCACTTGGACTATGTAGGTTACCTAGCGGGCACTTGGACTATGTAGGATCCCTAACGGACATTTGGACTACTTAGGTTACCTAGCGTGCACTTGGACTATCTAGGTTAACTAGCGGGCACTTGGACTATCTAGGTCAACTAGCGGGCCCTTGTACTATGTAGGTTACCTAGCGAGCACTTGGACTATCTAGGTTAACTAGCGGACCTTGGACTACGTAGGTTAACTAGCGGGCCCTTGGACTATGTAGGTTAACTAGCGGGCACTTGGATGATCAATGTTAACTAGCGGGCACTTGGACTCTCTAGGTTAGCTAACGGGCACTTGGACTTTGTATGTTCCAGAGCGGGCACTTGGATTATCTATGTTAACTGGCGGGCACTTGGAATATGTAGGTTAACTAGCGGACACTTGCACTATGTCGGTTACCTTGCAGGCACTTGGACTATCTAGGTTAACTAGCGGGCACTTGGACTCTGTATGTTCCCTACGGACACTTGAACTATGTAAGTTAACTACCGGGCACTTGGACTATGTAGGTTAACTAGCGGGCCCTTGGACTATCTAGGTTACCTAGTGGGCACTTGGACTATCTAGGTTAACTACCGGGCACTTGCACTATCTAGGTTACCGAACGGGCCTTTGGACTATATAGGTAACCTAGCAGGCACTTGGAGAGTCTAGGTTACCTAGCAGGCACTTGGACTTCTAGGTTAAAGAACGGGCAGTTGGACTATGTATGTTGCATAGCGGGCAATTGGACTATCTAGGTTAGGTAACGGGCACAAGAACTATCTAGGTTACCTAGCTGGCACTTGAACTATCTACGTTATAGTGGGTTCTTGGTGTATGTAGGTTACCTAGGTGGCTGTTGGACTATCTACTTTACCAAGCAGGCACTGGGACTATCTAGGTTAACTAATGGGCATTTGGACTATGTAGGTTCCCTAGCGGGCCCTTGGACTATGTAGGTTCCCTAGCGAGCACTTGGACTATGTAGTTTCCCTAGCGGGCATTTGGACTATTAAGGTTACCAAGCGGGAACTTGGACTATGTAGGTTCCCTAGCGGGCACTTGGATTATGTAGGTTCCCTATCGGGCACTTGGACTATGTAGGTTACCTAGCAGGCACTTTGACTATCTAGGTTAAATAACGGGCATTGGACTATGTAGGTTGCCTAGCGGGCACTTGGACTATGTAGGTTCCCTAGCCGGCACTTGGATTATGTAGGTTCCCTATCGGGCACTTGTACTATGTAGGTTAACTAGCGGGTACTTGGACTGTCTAGGTTACCTAGCGGGCACTTAGATTATCTAGGTTAACGAACGGGCACTTGGACTATGTAGGTTACCTAACCGCCACTTGACTATCTAGGTTAGCTAACAGGCACTTGGACTATCTAGGATCCCTAGCGGGCACTTGTACTATCTAGGTTACCTAGCTGGCACTTGGACTATGTAGGTCAACTAGCGGGCCCTTATACTACCTATGTTAGCTAACGGGCACTTAGATTATGTAGTTTAACTAGGGGGCACTTGGAATTTGTAGGTTAACTAGCGGACACTTGCACTATGTAGGTTAACTAGCGGGCCCATGGACTATGTAGGTTTACTAGCGGGCCTTTGGACTATCTAGGTTCCCTCAAGGGCACTTGGGCTATCTTGGTTACCGAACGGGCACTTGAACTATCTAGGTTATCTAGCGGGAACTTGGACTATGTATGTTCCCTAGCGGGCACTTGGATTATCTATGTTAACTGGCGGGCACTTGGAATATGTAGGTTAACTAGCGGACACTTGCACTATGTCGGTTACCTTGCAGGCACTTGGACTATCTAGGTTAACTAGCGGGCACTTGGACTATGTAGGTTCCTTAGCGGGCACTTGGACAATCTAGGTTGCCTAGCGGGCACTTGTACTATGTAGGTTAACTAGCGTGCCCTTGGACTATCTAGGTTACGTAGCGGGCACTTGGTATATAGGTTAACTAGCGGGCATTTGGACTATGTAGGTTAACTAGCGGACACTTACACGATCTAGGTTAACTAGCGGGCCCTTGCACTATGTAGGTTAACTAGCGGGCCATGGATTATGTAGGTTTACTAGCAGGCACTTGGACTATCTAGGCAAACTAGCGGGCACTTGGACTATGCAGCTTCCCTAGCGGGCATTTGGACTATCTAGGTTACCTAGCGGGCACTTGGACTATCTAGCTTACCTAGCGAGCACTTGGACTATCTAAGTTACCTAGCAGGCACTTTGACTATCTAGGTTAACTAACGGGCACTTGGACTATGTAGGTTGCCTAGCGGGCACTTGGATTATGTAGGTTCCCTAGCGGGCACTTGGACTATCTAGGTTAACGAAAGGGGACTTGGACTGTCTAGGTTACATAGCGGCACTTGGACTTCTAGGTTAACGAACGGGCACTTGGACAATGTATGTTGCCTAGCGGGCACTTGGACTATCTAGGTTAGCTAACGGGCACTTGGACTATCTAAGTAACCTAGCGGGAACTTGGACAATGTAGGTTTCCTAGCAGGCACTTGGACTATCTAGGTTACCTACCGGGCACTTTCACTATCTAGGTTACCTAGCTGGCACTTGGACTATGTAGGTTAACTAGCTGGCACTTGGACGATCTAGGTTGACTAGCGGGCACTTGGACTATATAGGTTACCTAGCGGGCACTTGGACTATCGAGGTTAACGAACGGGCACTTGGGCTATGTAGGTTACCTAGCAGGCACTAGGACTATCTAGGTTAACGAATGGGCACTTGGACTATGCAGGTAACCTAGCGGCACTTGGACCTTCTAGGTTACATAGCGGGCACTTGGTCTTCTAGGTTAACGAACGGGCACTTGGACTATGTATGTTGCCTAGCGGGCATTTGAACTATCTAGGTTAGGTTACGGGCACTTGGACTATCTAGATTACCTAGCGGGAACTTGGATAATGTAGGTTACCTAGCAGGCACTTGGACTATCTAGGTTACCTAACGGGCACTTTCACTATCTAGGTTACCTAGCTGGCACTTGGACTATGTAGGTTACCTAAAGGGCACTTTGACTATCTAGGTTACCTAGCGGGCACTTGGACTATCTAGGTTAACTAACGGGAACTTAGACTATCTAGGTTACCTAGCGGGCACTTGGATTATCTAGGTTACCTAGCGGTTCCCTGGACTATGTAGGTTCCCTAGCGGGCCCTTGGACTATGTGGGTTTCCTGGTGGCCATTTGTACTATCTAGGTTACCTAACGGGCACTTGTACTATGTAGGTTCCCTATCGAGCACTTGGATTATGTAGGTTCCCTATCGGGCACTTGGACTATGTAGGTTACCTAGAGGGCATTTGGACTATGTAGGTTACCTAGCCGGTACTTGGACTATCTAGGTTACCTAGGGGGAACGTGGGCTATGTAGGTTAACTAGTGGGCACTTGGACTATGTAGGTTGCCTAGCGGGCACTTGGACTATGTAGGTTCCCTAGCGGGCACTTGGATTATGTAGGTTCCCTATCGGGCACTTGGACTATGTAGGTTAA
The DNA here is from genome assembly GCF_050624435.1 of Tenrec ecaudatus. Taxonomy (NCBI): domain Eukaryota; kingdom Metazoa; phylum Chordata; class Mammalia; order Afrosoricida; family Tenrecidae; genus Tenrec; species Tenrec ecaudatus. The sequence goes on from NW_027459614.1 coordinate 591,486, forward strand.
CTAGCGCGCACTTGGACTCTCTGGGTTACCTAGCGGGCATTTGGATTATCTAGGTTAACGAACGGGCACTTGGACTATGTAGGTTACCTAGCCGCCACTTGGACTATCTAGGTTAGCTAACAGGCACTTGGACTATTTAGGTTCCCTAGCGGGCAATTGTACTATCTAGGATACCTAGCTGGCACTTGGACTATGTAGGAGAACTAGCGGGCCCTTGGACAATCTAGGTTAGCTAACGGGCACTTAGATTATGTAGGTTAACTAGCGGGCACTTGGAATATGTAGGTTAACTAGCGGGCCCATGGACTATGTAGGTTTACTAGCGGGCACTTGGACTATCTAGGTTCCCTAAAGGGCACTTGGATTATCTAGGTTACCGAACGGGCACTTGGACTATCTAGGTTACCTAAAGGGCAGTAGGACTATGTAGGCTAACTAGGGGACCCTTGGACGATCTAGGTTACCTAGCGGGTACTTGAACTATCTAGGTTAACTAGCGGGCACTTGCACTATCTAGGTTACCTAGCGGGCACTTGGACTATCTATGTTAACTAGCGGGCACTTGGAATATGTAGGTTAACTAGCGGACACTTGCACTATGTAGGTTACCTAGCAGGCACTTGGACTATCTAGGTTAACTAGCCGGCACTTGGACTATGTAGGTTAACTAGCGGGCACTTGGACACTCTAGGTTACCTATGGGCACTTGGACAATGTACGTTCCCTAGCGGGCACTTGGGCTATCTACGTTCCCTAGAGGGCACTTGGACTATGTAGGTTAACGAACGGGCACTTGGACTATGTACGTAACCTAGTGGTCCCTTGGACTGTCTAGGTTACCTAGCGGAAACTTGGAGTATCTAGGTTAACTAGCGGGCACTTGCACTATCTAGGTTACCTAGCGGGCACTTGGACTATCTATGTTAACTAGAGGGCACTTTGATGATTCTGGTTAACTAGCGGGCACTTGGACTATCTAGGTTAACTAGCGGGCACTTGGACTGTGTAGGTTCCCTAGCGGGCATTGGACTATATAGGTTACCCAGCGGGCACTTGGACTATGTAGGTTACCTAGCGGGCACTTGGACTATCTAGGTTAACTAGCGGGCACTTGGATTATCCAGGTTAACTAACGGGCACTGGGACTATGTATGTTCCAGAGCGAGCAATTGGACTATGTAGGTTCCCTAGTGGGCACTTGGACTATCTAGGTTCCCTAAAGGGCACTTGGACTATCTAGGTTACCGAACGGGCACTTGGACTATCTAGGTTACCTAGCGGGCACTTGGACTATGTAGGCTAACTAGCGGACAATTGGACGATCTAGGTTAACTAGCGGACACTTGCACTATGTAGGTTACCTAGCGGGCACTTGGACTATCTAGGTTAACTAGCGGGCACTTTGACTATGTAGGTTAACTAGCGGACACTTGCACTATGTAGGTTACCTAGCGGGTACTTGGACTATGTAGGTTAACTGGCAGGCCCTTGGACTATCTAGGTTACCTAGCAGGCATTTGGACTATGTAGGTTAACTAGCGGGCACTTGCACTCTCTAGGTTACCTAGCGGGCACTTTGACTATGTACCTTCTCTAGCGGGCACTTGGACTATCTACGTTAACTAGCGGGCACTTGGACTATGTAGGTTAACTAGAGGACACTTGGACTATCTAGGTTAACTAGCGGGCACTTGGACGATCTAGGTTAACTAACGGGCACTTGGACTATCAAAGTTAACAAGCGAGCCCTTGGACTATGTAGGTTAACTAGCGGGCCCTTGGACTATCTAGGTTACCTAGATAGCACTTGGACTATATAGGTTCCCTAGCATGCACTAGGACTTCTAGGTTAACAAACGGGCACTTGGACTGTCTAGGTTACATACCAGGCACTTGGACTTCTAGGTTAACGAACGGGCACTTGGACTATGTATGTTGCCTAGCGGGCACTTGGACTATCTAGGTTAGGTAACGGGCACTTTGACTATCTAGTTTACCTAGCCAGAACTTGGACATGTAGGTTACCTAGCAGGCACTTGGACTATCTAGGTTACCTAACGGGCACTTTCACTATCTAGGTTACCTAGCGGGCACTTGGACTATGTAGGTTAACTAGCGGGCACTTGGACTATCTAGGTTACCTAGCGGGCACTTGGACTATCTCGGTTACCTAGCGGGCCCTTGGACTATGTAGGTTACCTAGCGGGCACTTGGACTATCTAGGTTAACGAAAGGGCACTTGGACTATGTAGGTAACCTAGCGGGCACTTGGACTGTCTAGGTTACCTAGCGGGCACTTTGACTATCTAGGTTAATTAGCAGACCTTCGACTCTGTAGGTTAACTAGTGGGCCCGTGGACTATGTAGGTTAACAAGCGGGCACTTGGACTATCTAGGTTTCCTAGCAGGCACTTGGACTATGTACATACCCTAGCGCGCACTTGGATTATCTAGGTTACCTAGCGGGCCCTTGGAATATGTACGTCCCATAGTGGGCACTTGGACTATCTACGTTAACTAACGGGCACGAGACTATCTAGGTTAACTAGCGGGCACTTGGACTATCTAGGTTACCTAGCAGGCACTTGGATTATGAAGGATCCCAAGCGGGCACTTTGACTATCTAGGTTAACTAGAGGGCCCTTGCACTATGTAGGATAACTAGCGGGCCCATGGATTATTTAGGTTTACTAGCAGACACTTGGACTATCTAGGTTAACTAGCGGGCACTTGGACTATGTAGTTTCCCTACCGGGCATTTGGACAATTTAGGTTACCAAGCGGGAACAAGGACTATGTAGCTTACCTAGCGGGCACTTGGACTATCTAGGTTACCTAGCAGGCACTTTGACTATCTAGGTTAAATAACGGGCACTTGGACTATGTAGGTTGCCTAGCGGGCACTTGGACTATGTAGGTTCCCTGGCGGGCACTTGGATTATGTAGGTTCCCTTTCGGGCACTTGGATTATGTAGGTTAACTAGCGGGCACTTGGACTGTCTAGGTTACCTAGCAGGCACTTGGATTATCTAGGTTAACGAAAAGGCACTTGGACTATTTAGGTTACCTAGCCGCCACTTGGACTATCTAGGTTAGCTTGGGGGCACTTGTACTATCTAGGTTAACTAGCTGGAACTTGGACTATGTAGGTCAATTAGCGGGCCCTTCTACTACCAAGGTTAGCTAACAGGAACTTTGATTATGTAGGTTAACTAGCGGGCACTTGGAATATGTAGGTTTACTAGCGGACACTTGCACTATGTAGGTTAACTAGCGGGCCCATGGACTATGTAGGTTTACTAGCGGGCCCTTGGACTATCTAGGTTCTCTAAAGGGCACTTGGACTATCTAGGTTACCGATCGGGCACTTGGACTATCTAGGTTACCTAGCGGGCACTTGGACTATGTAGGCTAACTAGGGGGCCCTTGGACGATCTAGGTTACCTAGCGGGTACTAGAACTATCTAGGTAACTAGAGGGCACTTGCACTATCTAAGTTACCTAGCGGGCACATGGACTAGGTACGTTCCCTAGCGGGCACTTGGACTATCTATGTTAACTAGCGGGCACTTGAAATATGTAGGTTAACTAGCGGACTCTTGCACTATGTAGGTTACCTAGCAGGCACTTGGACTATCTAGGTTAACTAGCGGGAACTTGGACTATCTAGGTTAACTAGCGTGCACTTGGACTATCTAGGTTACCTAGCAGGCACTTGGACTATCTAGATTAACTAGCGGGCCCTTGGACTATGTATGTAAACTAGCGGGCACTTGGACGATCTAGGTTAACTAGAGGGCACTTGGACTATGTAGGTTTCCTAGCGGGCATTTGGACTATATAGATAACCTAGCGGGCACTTAGACTTTGTAGGTTACCTAGCGGACACTAGGACTATCTAGGTTACCTAGCAGGCACTTTGACTGTCTAGGTTAAATAACGGGCACTTGGACTATGTAGGTTGCCAAGCGGGCACTTGGATTATGTAGGTTCTCTATCGGGCACTTGGACTACGTAGGTTAACTTGTGGGCACTAGGACTGTCTAGGTTACCTAGCGGGCCCTTGGATTATCTAGGTTAACGAACGGGCACTTGGACTATGTAGGTTACCTAGCCGCCACATGGACTATCTAGGTTAGCTAACAGGCACTTGGACTATCTAGGTTCTCTAGCAGGCACTTGTACTATCTAGGTTACCTAGCTGGCACTTGGACTATGTAGGTCAACTAGCGGGCCCTTGGACTATCTAGGTTAGCTAACGGGCACTTAGATTATGTAGGTTAACTAGCGGGCACTTGGATGATCTAGGTTAACTAACGGGCACTTGGACTATCAAAGTTAACAGCGAGCCCTTGGACTATCTAGGTTAACTAGCGGGCCCTTGGACTATCTAGTTTACCTAGATAGCACTTGGAATATATAGGTTCCCTAGCGGACACTTGGACTATCTAGGTTAACGAACGGGCACTTGGACTATGCAAGTAACCTAGCGGGCACTTGGACTGTCTAGGTTACCTAGCGGGCACTTGGACTTCTAGGTTTACGAACGGGCACTTGGACTATCTAAGTTACCTAGCGGGAACTTGGAAAATGTAGGTTACCTGGCAGGCACTTGGACTATCTAGGTTAACTAGCGGGCACTTGGACTCTCTAGGTTACCTAGCGGGCCCTTGGACTATGTAGGTTACCTAGCGGGCACTTGGACTATCTAGGTTAACGAAGGGCATTTGGACTATGTAGGTAACCTAACGGGCACTTTGACTGTCTAGGTTATCCAGCGGGCACTTTGACTATCTAGGTTAACTAGCAGACCTTGGACTATGTAGGTTAACTAGCGGGCCCTTGGACTATGTAGGTTAACTAGCGGGCTCTTGGACTATCTAGGTTTCCTAGCAGGCACTTGGACTATGTACATACCCTAGCGCGCACTTGGACTATCTAGGTTACCTAGCGGGCACTTGGACTATGTACGTCCCCTAGTGGGCACTTGGACTATCTAGGTTAACTAACGGGCACTTGGACTATGTAGGCTAACTAGGGGGCCCTTGAACGATCGAGGTTACCTAGCGGGTACTAGAACTATCTAGGTTAACTAGCTGGCACTTGGATTATCTAGGTTAACTAGCGGGCACTTGGACTATGTAGGTTAACTAGCGGACACTTGCACGATCTAGGTTAACTAGCGGGCCCTTGCACTATGTAGGTTAACTAGCGGGCCCATGGATTATGTAGGTTTACTAGCAGGCACTTGGACTATCTAGGTTAACTAGCGGGCCCTTGGACTATGTAGTTTCCCTAGCGGGCATTTGGACTATTAAGGTTACCAAGCGGGAACTTGGACTATGTAGGTTCCCTAGCGGGCACTTGGATTATGTAGGTTCCCTATCGGGCACTTGGACTATGTAGGTTACCTAGCAGGCACTTTGACTATCTAGGTTAAATAACGGGCATTGGACTATGTAGGTTGCCTAGCGGGCACTTGGACTATGTAGGTTCCCTAGCCGGCACTTGGATTATGTAGGTTCCCTATTGGGCACTTGGACTATGTAGGTTAACTAGCGGGTACTTGGACTGTCTAGGTTACCTAGCGGGCACTTAGATTATCTAGGTTAACGAACGGGCACTTGGACTATGTAGGTTACTTAACCGCCACTTGACTATCTAGGTTAGCTAACAGGCACTTGGACTATCTAGGATCCCTAGCGGGCACTTGTACTATCTAGGTTACCTAGCTGGCACTTGGACTATGTAGGTCAACTAGCGGGCCCTTATACTACCTATGTTAGCTAACGGGCACTTAGATTATGTAGTTTAACTAGGGGGCACTTGGAATTTGTAGGTTAACTAGCGGACACTTGCACTATGTAGGTTAACTAGCGGGCCCATGGACTATGTAGGTTTACTAGCGGGCCTTTGGACTATCTAGGTTCCCTCAAGGGCACTTGGGCTATCTTGGTTACCGAACGGGCACTTGAACTATCTAGGTTATCTAGCGGGAACTTGGACATTGTATGTTCCCTAGCGGGCACTTGGATTATCTATGTTAACTGGCGGGCACTTGGAATATGTAGGTTAACTAGCAGACACTTGCACTATGTCGGTTACCTTGCAGGCACTTGGACTATCTAGGTTAACTAGCGGGCACTTGGACTATGTAGGTTCCTTAGCGGGCACTTGGACAATCTAGGTTGCCTAGCGGGCACTTGTACTATGTAGGTTAACTAGCGTGCCCTTGGACTATCTAGGTTACGTAGCGGGCACTTGGTATATAGGTTAACTAGCGGGCATTTGGACTATGTAGGTTAACTAGCGGACACTTACACGATCTAGGTTAACTAGCGGGCCCTTGCACTATGTAGGTTAACTAGCGGGCCATGGATTATGTAGGTTTACTAGCAGGCACTTGGACTATCTAGGCAAACTAGCGGGCACTTGGACTATGCAGCTTCCCTAGCGGGCATTTGGACTATCTAGGTTACCTAGCGGGCACTTGGACTATCTAGCTTACCTAGCGAGCACTTGGACTATCTAAGTTACCTAGCAGGCACTTTGACTATCTAGGTTAACTAACGGGCACTTGGACTATGTAGGTTGCCTAGCGGGCACTTGGATTATGTAGGTTCCCTAGCGGGCACTTGGACTATCTAGGTTAACGAAAGGGGACTTGGACTGTCTAGGTTACATAGCGGCACTTGGACTTCTAGGTTAACGAACGGGCACTTGGACTATGTATGTTGCCTAGCGGGCACTTGGACTATCTAGGTTAGCTAACGGGCACTTGGACTATCTAAGTAACCTAGCGAGAACTTGGACAATGAAGGTTACCTAGCAGGCACTTGGACTATCTAGGTTACCTAACGGGCACTTTCACTATCTAGGTTACCTAGCTGGCACTTGGACTATGTAGGTTAACTAGCGGGCACTTGGACGATCTAGGTTGACTAGCGGGCACTTGGACTATATAGGTTACCTAGTGGGCACTTGGACTATCGAGGTTAACGAACGGGCACTTGGACTATGTAGGTTACCTAGCAGGCACTTGGACTATCTAGGTTACCTAGATAGCACTTGGACTATATAGGTTCCCTAGCGGGCACTTGGACTATCTAGGTTAACGAATGGGCACTTGGACTATGCAGGTAACCTAGCGGCACTTGGACCTTCTAGGTTACATAGCGGGCACTTGGTCTTCTAGGTTAACGAACGGGCACTTGGACTATGTATGTTGCCTAGCGGGCATTTGGACTATCTAGGTTAGGTTACGGGCACTTGGACTATCTAGATTACCTAGCGGGAACTTGGACAATGTAGGTTACCTAGCAGGCACTTGGACTATCTAGGTTACCTAACGGGCACTTTCACTATCTAGGTTACCTAGCTGGCACTTGGACTATGTAGGTTACCTAAAGGGCACTTTGACTATCTAGGTTACCTAGCGGGCACTTGGACTATCTAGGTTAACTAACGGGAACTTAGACTATCTAGGTTACCTAGCGGGCACTTGGATTATCTAGGTTACCTAGCGGTTCCCTGGACTATGTAGGTTACCTAGCGGGCACTTGGACTATCTAGGTTAACGAACGGGCACTTGGACTATGTAGGTTCCCTAGCGGGCCCTTGGACTATTTGGGTTTCCTGGCGGCCATTTGGACTATCTAGGTTACCTAACGGGCACTTTTACTATCTACGTTAACTAGCAGATCTTGGACTATGTAGGTTAACTAGCGGGCCCTTGGACTATGTAGGTTAACTAGCGGGCACTTGGACTATCTAGGTTTCCTGGCAGGCCCTTGAACTATGTACATACCCTAGCGCGCACTTGGACTATCTAGCTTACCTAGCGGGCACTTGGACTATGTAATTCCCCTAGTGGGGACGTGGACTATCTAGGTTAACTAGCGGGCACTTGGACTATCTAGGTTACCTAGCAGGCACTTGGATTATGAAGGATCCCTAGCGGGCACTTGGACTATCTAGGTTAACTAGCGGGCACTTGGACTATGTAGGTTAACTAGCGGACACTTGCACGATCTAGGTTAACTAGCGGGCCCTTGCACTATGTAGGTTAACTAGCGGGCCCATGGATTATGTAGGTTTACTAGCAGGCACTTGGACTATCTAGGTTAACTAGCGGGCACTTGGACTATGTAGTTTCCCTAGCGGGCATTTGGGCTATTAAGGTTACCAAGCGGGAACTTGGACAATGTAGGTTACCTAGTGGGCACTTGGACTATCTAAGTTACCTAGCAGGCACTTTGATTATCTAGGTTAACTAACGGGCACTTGGACTATGTATGTTGCCTAGCGGGCACTTGGACTATGTAGGTTACCTAGCGGGCACTTGGATTATGTAGGTTCCCTATCGGGCACTTGGACTATGTAGGTTAACTAGCGGGCACTTGGACTGTCTAGGTTACCTAGAGGGCACTTGGATTATCTAGGTTAACGAAAGGGCACTTGGACTATGTAGGTTACCTAGCCGCCACTTGGACTATCTAGGTTCCCTAGCTGGCACTTGGACTATGTAGGTCAACTAGCGGGCCCTTATACTACCTAGGTTAGCTAACGGGCACTTAGATTATGTAGTTTAACTAGGGGGCACTTGGAATTTGTAGGTTAACTAGCAGACACTTGCACTATGTAGGTTAACTAGCGGGCCCATGGACTATGTAGGTTTACTAGCGGGCCTTTGGACTATCTAGGTTCTCTCAAGGGCACTTGGGCTATCTTGGTTACCGAACGGGCACTTGAACTATCTAGGTTATCTAGCGGGCACTTGGACTATGTAGGCTAACTAGGGGGCCCTTGTACGATCGAGGTTACCTAGCGGGTACTAGAACTATCTAGGTTAACTAGCGGCCACTTGCACTATCTAAGTTACCTAGCGGGCACTTGGAATAAGTACGTTCCCTAGCGGGAACTTGGACTATGTATGTTCCCTAGCGGGCACTTGGATTATCTATGTTAACTGGCGGGCACTTGGAATATGTAGGTTAACTAGCGGACACTGGCACTATGTCGGTTACCTAGCAGGCACTTGGACTATCTAGGTTAACTAGCGGGCACTTGGACTATATAGGTTAACTAGCGTGCACTTGGACTATGTAGGTTCCTTAGCGGGCACTTGGACAATCTAGGTTGCCTAGCGGGCACTTGTACTATGTAGGTTACCTAGCATGCCCTTGGACTATCTAGGTTACGTAGCGGGCACTTGGTATATAGGTTAACTAGCGGGCATTTGGACTATGTAGGTTAACTAGCGGACACATACACGATCTAGGTTAACTAGCGGGCCCTTGCACTATGTAGGTTAACTAGCGGGCCATGGATTATGTAGGTTTACTAGCAGGCACTTGGACTATCTAGGCAAACTAGCGGGCACTTGGACTATGTAGCTTCCCTAGCGGGCATTTGGACTATCTAAGTTACCTAGCAGGCACTTTGACTATCTAGGTTAACTAACGGGCACTTGGACTATGTAGGTTGCCTAGCGGGCACTTGGACTATGTAGGTTACCTAGCGGGCACTTGGATTATGTAGGTTCCCTATCGGGCACTTGGACTATGTAGGTTAAGTAGCGGGCACTTGGACTGTCTAGGTTTCCTAGCGGGCACTTGGATTATCTAGGTTAACGAAAGGGCACTTGGACTATGTAGGTTACCTAGCCGCCATTTGGACTATCGAGGTTAGCTAACTGACACTTGGACTATCTAGGTTCCCTAGCTGGCACTTGGACTATGTAGGTCAACTAGCGGGCCCTTATACTACCTATGTTAGCTAACGGGCACTTAGATTATGTAGTTTAACTAGGGGGCACTTGGAATTTGTAGGTTAACTAGCGGACACTTGCACTATGTAGGTTAACTAGCGGGCCCATGGACTATGTAGGTTTACTAGCGGGCCTTTGGACTATCTAGGTTCCCTCAAGGGCACTTGGGCTATCTTGGTTACCGAACGGGCACTTGAACTATCTAGGTTACCTAGCGGGCACTTGGACTATGTAGGCTAACTAGGGGGCCCTTGAACGATCGAGGTTACCTAGCGGGTACTAGAACTATCTAGGTTAACTAGCGGGCACTTGCACTATCTAAGTTACCTAGCGGGCACTTGGAATAAGTACGTTCCCTAGCGGGAACTTGGACTATGTATGTTCCCTAGCGGGCACTTGGATTATCTATGTTAACTGGCGGGCACTTGGAATATGAAGGTTAACTAGCGGACACTTGCACTATGTCGGTTACCTAGCAGGCATTTGGACTATCTAGGTTAACTAGCAGGCACTTGGACTATATAGGTTAACTAGCGTGCACTTGGACTATGTAGGTTCCTTAGCGGGCACTTGGACAATCTAGGTAACCTAGCGGGCACTTGTACTATGTAGGTTAACTAGCGTGCCCTTGGACTATCTAGGTTACCTAGCGGGAACTTGGACAATGTAGGTTACCTAGCAGGCACTTGGACTATCTAGGTTACCTAACGGGCACTTTCACTATCTAGGTTACCTAGCTGGCACTTGGACTAAGTAGGTTACCTAAAGGGCACTTTGACTATCAAGGTTACCTAGCGGGCACTTGGACAATCTAGGTTAACTAACTGGCACTTGGACTATGTAGGTTCCCTAGCGGGCCCTTGGACTATGTAAGTTCCCTAGCGGGGACTTGGACTATGTGGGTTAACTAGAGGGCATTTGGACTCTGAAGGTTACCTTGCGGGCACTTGGACTATATAGGTTCCTTATCGGGCACTTGGAGAATGTAGGTTAACTAGGGGGCACTAGGACTATGTAGGCTACGTAGAGGGCCCTTGGACTATCTAGGTTACCTAGCGGATATTTGGATTATGCAGGCTCCCTAGCGGGCATTTGGACTATATAGATTCCTTAGCGGGCACTTAGACTTTGTAGGTTACCTAGGGGGCACTTGGACTACTTTGGTTACCTAGCGGGCACTTGGATTATCTAGGTTAACTAGCGGGCCCTTGGACTATGTAGGTTACCAGCGGGCACTTGGACAATCTAGGTTAACGAACGTGCACTTGGACTATGTAGGTAACCTAGCGGGCACTTGGACTGTCTAGGTTACCTAGCGGGCACTTGGACTTTCTAGGTTAACGAACGGGCACTTGGACTATGTAGGTTAACTAGCGGACACTTCGACTATCTAGGTTAGCTAACGGGCAATTGGACTATCTAGGTTACCTAGCGGCCACTTGGACTATGTAGGTTCCCTAGCGGGCACGTGGACTATTTAGGTTACCTAGCAGGCACTTTGACTATCTAGGTTAACTAAAGGGCACTTGGACTATGTAGGTTGCCTAGCGAGCACTTGGACTATGTAGGTTCCCTAGGGGGAACTTGGACTATGTAGGTTCCCTATCGGGTACTTGGACTGTCTAGGTTAACTAGTGGGCAATTGGACTGTCTAGGTTACCTAGTGGGCACTTGGACTATGTACGTTTCCTAGCGGGCACATAGGCTATCTATGATACCTAGCGGGCACGTGGACTATGTAGGTTAACGAATGGGCACTTGAACTATGTAGTTTACCTAGCAGGCACTTGGACTATGTAGGTTAACTAGCGGGCACTTGGACTATCTAGGTGACCTACGGGCACTTGGACTATCTAGGTTAACTAGCGGGCACTTGGACTATCTAGTTTAACTAGCGGGCGCTTGGACCATGTAGGTTCCCTAGCGGGCATTTGGACACTATAGGTTACCTAGCGGGCACTTGGACTATCTAGGTTAACTAGCGGGCACTTGGACTATGTATGTTCCAGAGCGGGCAATTGGACTATGTAGGTTCCCTAGTGGGCACTTGGACTATCTAGATTCCCTAAAGGGCACTTGGACTATGTAGGTTACCGAACGGGCACTTGGACTATCTAGGTTACCTAGCGGGAATTGGACAATGTAGGTTAACTAGCGGACAATTGGACGATCTAGGTTAACTAGCGGACACTTGCACAATGTACCTTCCCTAGGGGGCACTTGGACTATCTATGTTAACTAGCGGGCACTTGGACTATGTAGGTTACCTAGCAGACACTTGCACTATGTAGGTTACCTAGCGGGCACTTGGACTATGTAGGTTAACTAGCAGGCACTTGGACGATCTAGGTTAAATAACGGGCACTTGGACTATCAAAGATAACAAGCGAGCCCTTGGACTATCTACGTTACCTAGATAGCACTTGGACTATATAGGTTCCCTCGCGGGCACTTGGACTATCTAGGTTAACGAACGGGCACTTGGACTATGCAGGTAACCTAGCGGGCACTTGGACTGTCTAGGTTACATAGCGGGCACTTGTACTTCTATGTTAACGAACGGGCACTTGGAATATGTATGTTGCCTAGCGGGCACTTGGACAAACTCGGTTAGGTAACGGGCACTTGGACTATCTAGGTTACCTAGTGGGAACTTGGACAATGTACGTTACCTAGCAGGCACTTGGACTATCTAGGTTAACTAGCGGGCATTGGACTATCTAGGTTACCTAGCGGGAACTTGGACTATCTAGGTTACCTAGCGGGCCCTTGGACTATGTAGGTTACCCAGCGGGCACTTGGACTATCTAGGTTAACGAACGGGCACTTGGAATATGTAGGTAACTTAACGGGCACTTGGACTGTCTAGGTTACCTAGCGGGCACTTTGACTATCTAGGTAACTAGCAGACCTTGGACTATGTAGGTTAACTAGCGGGCCCTTGGACTATGTAGGTTAACTAGCGGGCTCTTGGACTATCTAGGTTTCCTAGCAGGCACTTGGATTATGTACATATCATAGCGCGCACTTGGACTATCTAGGTTACCTAGCGGGCACTTGGATTATGTACGTTCCCTAGCGGGCACTTGAACTATCTATGTTAACTAGCGGGCACTTGGAATATGTAGGTTAACTAGCGGACACTTGCACTATGTAGGTTACCTAGCAGGCACTTGGACTATCTAGGTTAACTAGCGGGCACTTGGACTATCTAGGTTAACTAGCGTGCACGTGGACTATGTAGGTTCCCTAGTGGGCACTTTGACTCTGTATGTTCCCTACGGACACTTGAACTAGGTAAGTTAACTACCGGACACTTGGACTATGTAGGTTAAATAGCGGACCCTTGGACTATCTAGGTTACCTAGCGGCCACTTGGACTATGTAGGTTAACTACCGGGCACTTGCACTATCTAGGTTTCCGAACGGCTATTTGGACTATGTAGGTAACCTAGCGGGCACTTGGAGAGTCTAGGTTACCTAGCGGGCACTTGGACTTCTGGGTTAACTAACGGGCACTTGGACTATGTATGTTGCATAGCATGCAATTGGATTATCTAGGTTAGGTAACGGGCACTTGAACTATCTAGGATTCATAGAGGGCACTTGGACAATCTAGGTTAACTAGAGGGCACTTGGACTATCTAGGTTAACTAGCATGCACTTGGACTATCTAGGTTTCTTAGCGGGTACTTGGACTATGTAGGTTAACTAGCGGCACTTGGACTATCTACGTTAACTAGCGGGCCCTTGCACTATGTAGATTCCCTAGCGGGCATTTGGACTATACAGATAACCTAGCGGGCATTTTGACTTTGTAGGTTACCTAGCGGCACATGGACTATCTAGGTTACCTAGCTGGCACTTGAACTATCTACGTTATAGCGAGTTCTTGGAGTATGTAGGTTACCTAGCTGGCTGTCGGACTATCTAGGTTACCTAGCGGGCACTTGGACTATCTAGGTTAACTAACGGGCACTTCGATTGTGTAGGTCCCCTAGCGGGCCCTTGGACTATGTAAGTTCCCTACGAGGCACTTGGACTATGTAGGTTCCCTAGCGGGTATTTGGACTATATAGGTTACCTAGCGGGCACTTGGACTATGTAGGTTACCTAGCGGGCTCTTGGACTATCTAGGTTAACGAACGGGCACTTAGACTATGTAGGTAACCTAGCGGGCACTTGGACAGTCTAGGTTACCTAGCTGGCACTTAGACTATGTAGGTCAAGTAGCGGGCCCTTGGACTATCAAGGTTAGCTAACGGGCACTTAGATTATGTAGGTTACCTAGCGGGCACTTGGAGTATGTAGGCTAACTAGGGGCCCCTTGGACGATCTAGGTTACCTAGCGGGTACTTGAACTATCTAGGCTAATTAGCGGGCACTTGCACTATCTAGGTTACCTAGTGGGCACTTGGACTATGTAAGTTCCCTAGCGGGCACTTGGACTATCTATTTTAACTAGCGGGCACTTGGACTATCTAGGTTAACTAGCGTGCACTTGGACTATGTAGGTTCCCTAGCGGGCACTTGGACTATGTAGGATCCCTATTGGACATTTGGACTACTTTGGTTACCTAGCGGGCACACGGACTATCTAGGTTAACTAGCGGGCACTTGGACTATCTAGGTCAACTAGCGGGCCCTTGTACTTTGTAGGTTAACTAGCGAGCACTAGGACTATCTAGGTTAACTAGCGGACCTTGGACTATGTGGGTTAACTAGCGGGCCCTTGGGCTATGTAGGTTAACTAGCGGGCACTTGGACGATCTAGGTTAACTAGAGGGCACTTGGACTATATAGGTTACCTTGCGGGCATTTGGACCATGTAGGTTCCCAGGCGGGCATTTGGACTATATAGACAACCTAGCGGGCACTTAGAATTTGTAGGTTACCTAGTGGGCACTTGGACTATCTAGGTTACCTAGCTGGCACTTGAATTATCTACGTTGCCTAGCGGGTTCTTGGAGTATGTAGGTTACCTAGAGGGCTGTTGGACTATCTAGGTTACCTAGCGGGCCCTTGGACTATGTGAGTTAACTAGAGGGCATTTGGACTATGAAGGTTACCTAGCGGGCACTTGGACTATGTAGGTTCCTTATCGGGCACTTGGAGAATGTAGGTTAACTAGGGGGCACTAGGACTATGTAGGTTACCTAGAGGGCCCTTGGACTATCTAGATTACCTAGCGGGCATTTGGATTATGTAGGCTCCCTAGCGGGCATTTGGACTATATAGATTCCTTAGCGGGCACTTAGACTGTGTAGGTTACCTAGCGGGCACTTGGACTACTTTGGTTACCTAGCGGGCACTTGGACTATCTAGGTTACCTAGCGGGCCCTTGGACTATGTAGGTTACCAGCGGGCACTTGGATAATCTAGGTTAACGAACGTGCACTTGGACTATGTAGGTAACCTAGCGGGCACTTGGACTGTCTAGGTTACCTAGCGGGCACTTGGACTTTCTAGGTTAACGAACGGGCACTTGGACTATGTAGGTTAACTAGCGGACACTTCGACTATCTAGGTTAGCTAACGTCCATTTGGACTATCTAGGTTACCTTGCGGGCACTTGGACTATGTAGGTTCCCTAGCGGGCACGTGGACTATTTAGGTTACCTAGTAGGCACTTTGACTATCTAGGTTAACTAACGGGTACTTGGACTATGTAGGTTGCCTAGCGAGCACTTGGACTATGTAGGTTCCCTAGGGGGAACTTGGACTATGTAGGTTCCCTATCGGGTACTTGGACTGTCTAGGTTAACTAGTGGGCAATTGGACTGTCTAGGTTACCTAGTGGGCACTTGGACTATGTACGTTCCCTAGCGGGCACATGGGCTATCTACGTTACCTAGCGGGCACTTGGACTATGTAGGTTAACTAACGGGCACTTGGACTATCTAGGTAACCTACCGGCACTTGGACTATCTAGGTTAACTAGCGGGCGCTTGGACCATGTAGGTTCCCTAGCGGGCATTTGGACACTACAGGTTACCTAGCGGGCACTTGGACTATCTAGGTTAACTAGCGGGCACTTGGACTATGTATGTTCCAGAGCGGACAATTGGACTATGTAGGTTCCCTAGTGGGCACTTGGACTATCTAGATTCCCTAAAGGGCACTTGGACTATCTAGGTTACCGAACGGGCACTTGGACTATCTAGGTTACCTAGCGGGAACTTGGAATATATAGGTTAACTAGCGGACAATTGGACGATCTAGGTTAACTAGCGGACACTTGCACTATGTAGGTTACCTAGCGGGCACTTGGACTATCTAGGTTAACTAGCGGGCACTTTGACTATGTAGGTTAACTAGCGGACACTTGCACTATGTAGGTTACCTAGGGGGCACTTGGATTATGTAGGTTAACTAGCAGGCCCTTGGACTATCTAGGTTACCTAGCAGGCACTTGGACTATGTAGGTTAACTAGCGGGCACTTGGACGATCTAGGTTAACTAACGGGCACTTGGACTATCTAGGTTACTTACCGGCACTTGGACTATCTAGGTTAACTAGCGGGCACTTGGTCTATGTAGGTTATATAGCAGACACTTGCACTATGTAGGTTACCTAGCGGGCACTTGGACTATGTAGGTTAACTAGCGGGCACTTGGACTATCTAGGTTAACTAGCGGGCACTTTGACTATGTAGGTTAACTAGCGGACACTTGCACTATGTAGGTTACCTAGCGGGCACTTGGATTATGTAGGTTAACTAGCAGGCCCTTGGACTATCTAGGTTACCTAGCAGGCACTTGGACTATGTAGGTTACCTAGCAGACACTTGCACTATGTAGTTTACCTAGCGGGCACTTGGACTATGTAGGTTAACTAGCGGGCACTTGGACGATTTGGGTTAACTAACGGGCACTTGGACTATCAAATTAACAAGCGAGCCCTTGGACTATCTAGGTTAACTAGCGGGCCCTTGGACTATCTAGGTTACCTAGATAGCACTTGGACTATATAGGTTCCCTCGCGGGCACTTGGACTATCTAGGTTAACGAACGGGCACTTGGACTATGCAGGTAACCTAGCGGGCACTTGGACTGTCTAGGTTACATAGCGGGCACTTATACTTCTATGTTAACGAACGGGCACTTGGACAAACTAGGTTAGGTAACGGGCACTTGGACTATCTAGGTTACCTAGCGGGAACTTGGACAATGTACGTTACCTAGCAGGCACTTGGACTATCTAGGTTAACTAGCGGGCATTGGACTATCTAGGTTACCTAGCGGGAACTTGGACTATCTAGGTTACCTAGCGGGCCCTTGGACTATGTAGGTTACCCAGCGGGCACTTGGACTATCTAGGTTAACGAACGGGCACTTGGACTATGTAGGTAACCTAACGGGCACTTGGACTGTCTAGGTTACCTAGCGGGCACTTTGTCTATCTAGGTTAACTAGCAGACCTTGGACTATGTAGGTTAACTAGCGGGCCCTTGGACTATGTAGGTTAACTAGCGGGCTCTTGGACTATCTAGGTTTCCTAGCAGGCACTTGGACTATGTACATACCATAGCGCGCACTTGGACTATCTAGGTTACCTAGCGGGCACTTGGATTATGTCCGTTCCCTAGCGGGCACTTGGACTATGTAGGTTACCTAGCAGACACTTGCACTATGTAGGTTACCAACCAGGCACTTGGACTATCTAGGTTAACTAGCGGGCACTTGGACTATCTAGGTTAACTAGCGTGCACTTGGACTATGTAGGTTAACTAGCGGACACTTGCACTATGTAGGTTACCTAGCGGGCACTTGGATTATGTAGGTTAACTAGCAGGCCCTTGGACTATCTAGGTTACCTAGCAGGCACTTGGACTATGTAGGTTACCTAGCAGACACTTGCACTATGTAGTTTACCTAGCGGGCACTTGGACTATGTAGGTTAACTATCGGGCACTTGGACGATTTGGGTTAACTAACGGGCACTTGGACTATCAAATTAACAAGCGAGCCCTTGGACTATCTAGGTTAACTAGCGGGCACTTGGACTATCTAGGTCAACTAGCGGGCCCTTGTACTTTGTAGGTTAACTAGCGAGCACTAGGACTATCTAGGTTAACTAGCGGACCTTGGACTATGTGGGTTAACTAGCGGGCCCTTGGGCTATGTAGGTTAACTAGCGGGCACTTGGACGATCTAGGTTAACTAGAGGGCACTTGGACTATATAGGTTACCTTGCGGGCATTTGGACCATGTAGGTTCCCAGGCGGGCATTTGGACTATATAGACAACCTAGCGGGCACTTAGAATTTGTAGGTTACCTAGTGGGCACTTGGACTATCTAGGTTACCTAGCTGGCACTTGAATTATCTACGTTGCCTAGCGGGTTCTTGGAGTATGTAGGTTACCTAGAGGGCTGTTGGACTATCTAGGTTACCTAGCGGGCCCTTGGACTATGTGAGTTAACTAGAGGGCATTTGGACTATGAAGGTTACCTAGCGGGCACTTGGACTATGTAGGTTCCTTATCGGGCACTTGGAGAATGTAGGTTAACTAGGGGGCACTAGGACTATGTAGGTTACCTAGAGGGCCCTTGGACTATCTAGATTACCTAGCGGGCATTTGGATTATGTAGGCTCCCTAGCGGGCATTTGGACTATATAGATTCCTTAGCGGGCACTTAGACTGTGTAGGTTACCTAGCGGGCACTTGGACTACTTTGGTTACCTAGCGGGCACTTGGACTATCTAGGTTACCTAGCGGGCCCTTGGACTATGTAGGTTACCAGCGGGCACTTGGATAATCTAGGTTAACGAACGTGCACTTGGACTATGTAGGTAACCTAGCGGGCACTTGGACTGTCTAGGTTACCTAGCGGGCACTTGGACTTTCTAGGTTAACGAACGGGCACTTGGACTATGTAGGTTAACTAGCGGACACTTCGACTATCTAGGTTAGCTAACGTCCATTTGGACTATCTAGGTTACCTTGCGGGCACTTGGACTATGTAGGTTCCCTAGCGGGCACGTGGACTATTTAGGTTACCTAGTAGGCACTTTGACTATCTAGGTTAACTAACGGGTACTTGGACTATGTAGGTTGCCTAGCGAGCACTTGGACTATGTAGGTTCCCTAGGGGGAACTTGGACTATGTAGGTTCCCTATCGGGTACTTGGACTGTCTAGGTTAACTAGTGGGCAATTGGACTGTCTAGGTTACCTAGTGGGCACTTGGACTATGTACGTTCCCTAGCGGGCACATGGGCTATCTACGTTACCTAGCGGGCACTTGGACTATGTAGGTTAACGAACGGGCACTTGGACTATGTAGTTTACCTAGCAGGCACTTGGACTATGTAGGTTAACTAACGGGCACTTGGACTATCTAGGTAACCTACCGGCACTTGGACTATCTAGGTTAACTAGCGGGCGCTTGGACCATGTAGGTTCCCTAGCGGGCATTTGGACACTACAGGTTACCTAGCGGGCACTTGGACTATCTAGGTTAACTAGCGGGCACTTGGACTATGTATGTTCCAGAGCGGACAATTGGACTATGTAGGTTCCCTAGTGGGCACTTGGACTATCTAGATTCCCTAAAGGGCACTTGGACTATCTAGGTTACCGAACGGGCACTTGGACTATCTAGGTTACCTAGCGGGAACTTGGAATATATAGGTTAACTAGCGGACAATTGGACGATCTAGGTTAACTAGCGGACACTTGCACTATGTAGGTTACCTAGCGGGCACTTGGACTATCTAGGTTAACTAGCGGGCACTTTGACTATGTAGGTTAACTAGCGGACACTTGGACTATGTAGGTTACCTAGCGGGCACTTGGATTATGTAGGTTAACTAGCAGGCCCTTGGACTATCTAGGTTACCTAGCAGGCACTTGGACTATGTAGGTTAACTAGCGGGCACTTGGACGATCTAGGTTAACTAACGGGCACTTGGACTATCTAGGTTACTTACCGGCACTTGGACTATCTAGGTTAACTAGCGGGCACTTGGTCTATGTAGGTTATATAGCAGACACTTGCACTATGTAGGTTACCTAGCGGGCACTTGGACTATGTAGGTTAACTAGCGGGCACTTGGACTATCTAGGTTAACTAGCGGGCACTTTGACTATGTAGGTTAACTAGCGGACACTTGCACTATGTAGGTTACCTAGCGGGCACTTGGATTATGTAGGTTAACTAGCAGGCCCTTGGACTATCTAGGTTACCTAGCAGGCACTTGGACTATGTAGGTTACCTAGCAGACACTTGCACTATGTAGTTTACCTAGCGGGCACTTGGACTATGTAGGTTAACTAGCGGGCACTTGGACGATTTGGGTTAACTAACGGGCACTTGGACTATCAAATTAACAAGCGAGCCCTTGGACTATCTAGGTTAACTAGCGGGCCCTTGGACTATCTAGGTTACCTAGATAGCACTTGGACTATATAGGTTCCCTCGCGGGCACTTGGACTATCTAGGTTAACGAACGGGCACTTGGACTATGCAGGTAACCT
Source organism: Tenrec ecaudatus (assembly GCF_050624435.1). Classification (NCBI taxonomy): domain Eukaryota; kingdom Metazoa; phylum Chordata; class Mammalia; order Afrosoricida; family Tenrecidae; genus Tenrec; species Tenrec ecaudatus. The sequence continues at coordinate 611,736 of NW_027459614.1, forward strand.
AGCGGGCACTTGGACTGTCTAGGTTACATAGCGGGCACTTATACTTCTATGTTAACGAACGGGCACTTGGACAAACTAGGTTAGGTAACGGGCACTTGGACTATCTAGGTTACCTAGCGGGAACTTGGACAATGTACGTTACCTAGCAGGCACTTGGACTATCTAGGTTAACTAGCGGGCATTGGACTATCTAGGTTACCTAGCGGGAACTTGGACTATCTAGGTTACCTAGCGGGCCCTTGGACTATGTAGGTTACCCAGCGGGCACTTGGACTATCTAGGTTAACGAACGGGCACTTGGACTATGTAGGTAACCTAACGGGCACTTGGACTGTCTAGGTTACCTAGCGGGCACTTTGTCTATCTAGGTTAACTAGCAGACCTTGGACTATGTAGGTTAACTAGCGGGCCCTTGGACTATGTAGGTTAACTAGCGGGCTCTTGGACTATCTAGGTTTCCTAGCAGGCACTTGGACTATGTACATACCATAGCGCGCACTTGGACTATCTAGGTTACCTAGCGGGCACTTGGATTATGTCCGTTCCCTAGCGGGCACTTGGACTATGTAGGTTACCTAGCAGACACTTGCACTATGTAGGTTACCAACCAGGCACTTGGACTATCTAGGTTAACTAGCGGGCACTTGGACTATCTAGGTTAACTAGCGTGCACTTGGACTATGTAGGTTAACTAGCGGACACTTGCACTATGTAGGTTACCTAGCGGGCACTTGGATTATGTAGGTTAACTAGCAGGCCCTTGGACTATCTAGGTTACCTAGCAGGCACTTGGACTATGTAGGTTACCTAGCAGACACTTGCACTATGTAGTTTACCTAGCGGGCACTTGGACTATGTAGGTTAACTAGCGGGCACTTGGACGATTTGGGTTAACTAACGGGCACTTGGACTATCAAATTAACAAGCGAGCCCTTGGACTATCTAGGTTAACTAGCGGGCACTTGGACTATCTAGGTCAACTAGCGGGCCCTTGTACTTTGTAGGTTAACTAGCGAGCACTAGGACTATCTAGGTTAACTAGCGGACCTTGGACTATGTGGGTTAACTAGCGGGCCCTTGGGCTATGTAGGTTAACTAGCGGGCACTTGGACGATCTAGGTTAACTAGAGGGCACTTGGACTATATAGGTTACCTTGCGGGCATTTGGACCATGTAGGTTCCCAGGCGGGCATTTGGACTATATAGACAACCTAGCGGGCACTTAGAATTTGTAGGTTACCTAGTGGGCACTTGGACTATCTAGGTTACCTAGCTGGCACTTGAATTATCTACGTTGCCTAGCGGGTTCTTGGAGTATGTAGGTTACCTAGAGGGCTGTTGGACTATCTAGGTTACCTAGCGGGCCCTTGGACTATGTGAGTTAACTAGAGGGCATTTGGACTATGAAGGTTACCTAGCGGGCACTTGGACTATGTAGGTTCCTTATCGGGCACTTGGAGAATGTAGGTTAACTAGGGGGCACTAGGACTATGTAGGTTACCTAGAGGGCCCTTGGACTATCTAGATTACCTAGCGGGCATTTGGATTATGTAGGCTCCCTAGCGGGCATTTGGACTATATAGATTCCTTAGCGGGCACTTAGACTGTGTAGGTTACCTAGCGGGCACTTGGACTACTTTGGTTACCTAGCGGGCACTTGGACTATCTAGGTTACCTAGCGGGCCCTTGGACTATGTAGGTTACCAGCGGGCACTTGGATAATCTAGGTTAACGAACGTGCACTTGGACTATGTAGGTAACCTAGCGGGCACTTGGACTGTCTAGGTTACCTAGCGGGCACTTGGACTTTCTAGGTTAACGAACGGGCACTTGGACTATGTAGGTTAACTAGCGGACACTTCGACTATCTAGGTTAGCTAACGTCCATTTGGACTATCTAGGTTACCTTGCGGGCACTTGGACTATGTAGGTTCCCTAGCGGGCACGTGGACTATTTAGGTTACCTAGTAGGCACTTTGACTATCTAGGTTAACTAACGGGTACTTGGACTATGTAGGTTGCCTAGCGAGCACTTGGACTATGTAGGTTCCCTAGGGGGAACTTGGACTATGTAGGTTCCCTATCGGGTACTTGGACTGTCTAGGTTAACTAGTGGGCAATTGGACTGTCTAGGTTACCTAGTGGGCACTTGGACTATGTACGTTCCCTAGCGGGCACATGGACTATCTACGTTACCTAGCGGGCACTTGGACTATGTAGGTTAACGAACGGGCACTTGGACTATGTAGTTTACCTAGCAGGCACTTGGACTATGTAGGTTAACTAACGGGCACTTGGACTATCTAGGTAACCTACCGGCACTTGGACTATCTAGGTTAACTAGCGGGCGCTTGGACCATGTAGGTTCCCTAGCGGGCATTTGGACACTACAGGTTACCTAGCGGGCACTTGGACTATCTAGGTTAACTAGCGGGCACTTGGACTATGTATGTTCCAGAGCGGACAATTGGACTATGTAGGTTCCCTAGTGGGCACTTGGACTATCTAGATTCCCTAAAGGGCACTTGGACTATCTAGGTTACCGAACGGGCACTTGGACTATCTAGGTTACCTAGCGGGAACTTGGAATATATAGGTTAACTAGCGGACAATTGGACGATCTAGGTTAACTAGCGGACACTTGCACTATGTAGGTTACCTAGCGGGCACTTGGACTATCTAGGTTAACTAGCGGGCACTTTGACTATGTAGGTTAACTAGCGGACACTTGCACTATGTAGGTTACCTAGGGGGCACTTGGATTATGTAGGTTAACTAGCAGGCCCTTGGACTATCTAGGTTACCTAGCAGGCACTTGGACTATGTAGGTTACCTAGCAGACACTTGCACTATGTGGGTTACCTAGCGGGCACTTGGACTATGTAGGTTAACTAGCGGGCACTTGGACGATCTAGGTTAACTAACGGGCACTTGGACTATCAAAGTTAACAAGCGAGCCCTTGGACTATCTAGGTTAACTAGCGGGCCCTTGGACTATCTAGGTTACCTAGATAGCACTTGGACTATATAGGTTCCCTCGCGGGCACTTGGACTATCTAGGTTAACGAACGGGCACTTGGACTATGCAGGTAACCTAGCGGGCACTTGGACTGTCTAGGTTACATAGCGGGCACTTGTACTTCTATGTTAACGAACGGGCACTTGGAATATGTATGTTGCCTAGCGGGCACTTGGACAAACTAGGTTAGGTAACGGGCATTTGGACTATCTAGGTTACCTAGCGGGAACTTGGACAATGTACGTTACCTAGCAGGCACTTGGACTATCTAGGTAAACTAGCGGGCATTGCACTATCTAGGTTACCTAGCGGGAACTTGGACTATCTAGGTTACCTAGCGGGCCCTTGGACTATGTAGGTTACCCAGCGGGCACTTGGACTATCTAGGTTAACGAACGGGCACTTGGACTATTTAGGTAACCTAACGGGCACTTGGACTATCTAGGTTACCTAGCGGGCACTTTGACTATCTAGGTAACTAGCAGACCTTGGACTATGAAGGTTAGCTAGCGGGCCCTTGGACTATGTAGGTTAACTAGCGGGCTCTTGGACTATCTAGGTTTCCTAGCAGGCACTTGGACTATGTACATATCATAGCGCGCACTTGGACTATCTAGGTTACCTAGCGGGCACTTGGATTATGTACGTTCCCTAGCGGGCACTTGGACTATCTATGTTAACTAGCGGGCGCTTGGAATATGTAGGTTACCTAGCAGACACTTGCACTATATAGGTTTCCTAGTGGGCACTTGGACTATGTAGGTTAACTAGCGAGCACTTGGACTCTAGGTTACCTAGCGGGCACTTGGACTATCTAGGTTACCTAGCGGGCCCTTGGACTATGTAGGTTTCCTAGCGGGCACTTGGACTATCTAGGTTAACGAACGGGCACTTGGACTACGTAGGTAACCTAGCGGGCACTTGGACAGTCTAGGTTACCTAGTGGGCACTTGGACTATCTAGGTTAACGAACGGGCAATTGGACAATGTAGGTAACCTAGCGGACACTTGGACATCTAGGTTACCTAGCGGGCAATTGGACTATCTAGGTTAACGAACGGGCACTTGGACTATCTAGGTTAACTAGCGGGCGCTTGGACCATGTAGGTTCCCTAGCGGGCATTTGGACTATATAGGTTACCTAGCGGGCACTTGGACTATGTATGTTCCAGAGCGGACAATTGGACTATGTAGATTCCCTAGTGGGCACTTGGACTATCTAGATTCCCTAAAGGGCACTTGGACTATCTAGGTTACCGAGCGGGCACTTGGACTATCTAGGTTACCTAGCGGGAACTTGGAATATGTAGGTTAACTAGCGGACAATTGGACGATCTAGGTTAACTAGCGGACACTTGCACTATGTAGGTTACCTAGCAGGCACTTTGACTATGTAGGTTAACTAGCGGACACTTGCACTATGTAGGTTACCTAGCGGGCACTTGGATTATGTAGGTTAACTAGCAGGCCCTTGGACTATCTAGGTTACCTAGCAGGCACTTGGACTATGTAGGTTAACTAGCGGGCACTTGGACTATCTAGGTTACCTAGCAGGCACTTTGACTATGTAGGTTAACTAGCGGACACTTGCACTATGTAGGTTACCTAGCGGGCACTTGGATTATGTAGGTTAACTAGCAGGCCCTTGGACTATCTAGGTTACCTAGCAGGCACTTGGACTATGTAGGTTAACTAGCGGGCACTTGAACTCTCTAGGTTACCTAGCGGGCACTTGGACTATGTACCTTCCCTAGCGGGCACTTGGACTATCTATGTTAACTAGCGGGCAGTTGGACTATGTAGGTTATATAGCAGACACTTGCACTATGTAGGTTACGTAGCGGGCACTTGGACTATGTAGGTTAACTAGCGGGCACTTGGACGATCTAGGTTAACTAACGGGCACTTGGACTATCTAGGTTACCTACCGGCACTTGCACTATCTAGGTTAACTAGCGGGCACTTGGAATATCTATGTTAACTAGCGGGCGCTTGGACCATGTAGGTTCCCTAGCGGGCATTTGGACTATATAGGTTAACTAGCGGGCACTTGGACTATCTAGGTTAACTAGCGGGCACTTGGACTATGTATGTTCCAGAGCGGACAATTGGACTATGTAGGTTCCCTAGTGGGCACTTGGACTATCTAGATTCCCTAAAGGGCACTTGGACTATCTAGGTTACCGTACCTAGCGGGAACTTGGAATATATAGGTTAACTAGCGGACAATTGGACGATCTAGGTTAACTAGCGGACACTTGCACTATGTAGGTTACCTATCGGGCACTTGGACTATCTAGGTTAACTAGCGGGCACTTTGACTATGTAGGTTACCTAGCGGGCACTTGGATTATGTAGGTTAACTAGCAGGCCCTTGGACTATCTAGGTTAAATAGCAGGCACTTGGACTATGTAGGTTAACTAGCGGGCACTTGAACTCTCTAGGTTACCTAGCGGGCACTTGCACTATGAAGGACCGGAAAAGCAAACGGTCCAAGTTCCCAAAACCACATAGGTGGAGGCCATCCCTCCCCATCACCCTCCCCCACCCTTCCCCCACCCCTCCCCTCCCCCACCCCTCACCTCGCCTCCCCCACCCCTCCCCTCCCCTCCTCTCCCCTCCCCTCCCCTCCCCTCCCCTCCCGATCTCTCTCCCCTAATCGGCTTTATCCCATTTTGCAGGAGAACTCTGAGAGTGGGAGAGCTGCCTTCAAACCCTTTCTTTCAACCCCCGCCCTATAAGGTTTCTAGGGTCTAGAAATAGAAAACTTCTAACAGGCCCTTATTGAGTCACTCCCTCCCCCACCGGCCCCCCAACCTCACCCCCACCCCTAACAAGCAGCCCCACACACACACTAGTACTGGTATGACTTCCATACTCATCAGCCCACCTGTAATGCTTGCCAACAACTTTTCCAGGTGCTGTTCACAACGGAGGAGGGTAGCCCTTCCAGACAGAGGCCCAGTAAGCAGTCAGTGAACCTGATGGTCAGCGAGCGGGCACTCCCCACTTAAGAGAAACTCTTTTGGCCACTACACCAACAATGTGGGATCTCAATTCCTAGCAAGGCCCAAAGGGCTTTACCAGGTATCACCCATTGCTCTTACATGACCCTCTGCGGAAGAGCTAGGAAACCTATGAATTTATCATCTAAGGTCAGTGAGAATTTTCAGGTTCCTATAAGAGAATGTCCGCCTGCCTTTCTAGAGTGGCTGATGTAAGCCTACGGGCTTTATACCCCTAACGGCCCGGAGGCACTGAGAACAGGAGGGCAATAAGTATTGCCTTTATGACTCAGTCAGTCTGCCTCAGACATGAAGAAGAAGTGGGAAGGGTTTGAAGGGAAAATCTTAGCGATTTGGTACAAGTGGCTCATTGAGTGTATAACAACAGAGATGACCCTAGCACGACAGAGACAAAGAAGCTAGCTAAAATAATCGTAATTGCCATGAGATACCCCAGAGACTCAGGAAAAGGAGAGCATGGCTCACTCACGGAGAGACTAACCTGTGGGCACCGCCAAGCCATGGGGAAGGACCAATGTGCCTACTGCAGGAAAGAAGGACACTGGAAAAATCAGTGCCTTGAAAACCCCAGGAGAGGTGCACGACCCTCCACTAGAGTGGATAGGCCTCATCTGCACGTAGAAAGACCCAAGCAAGAGACAATAATGCTTGAAGAAGCTCAATGAAGGGGTCAGGGCTCTGTTTCACTTCGCCGCCAAAAGCCCAGGCTAACTCTCCAAGTAGGAGGCCAGGCAGTAAATTTCTTGGTGGACACAGGGGCCACCTTCTCAGGTTCAGAAAGGAATATGGGCACATTTTCAAGAAGAAAGATGTGAATTACTGTGAGCCCATGATTCCTTCCACAGATAACTCACACCAGAAGGTTTGCATGGAGGGTAGGTGGGTTTCCCAAGACAACAAGATAACAAATATCTATCAGCCCTTTGGCCCAGTTAGCCACCTGGTTATGATATCACTGGCTTCTGGCTCAGCTGCTGAGCCAGTGAAGCAGTTATAGCAGGAGAAGACTAGGTGGCCGGTGGCCATCAACGGAAGGACCAAATCTCCACAGTGGGCTTCCTGTTTCAATATGGAGCCACGTATGTTACCTGCTGGACACCATCTCTATCCTGAGCTCATAATTGCCATCCCAGGTCTAGAATGCGGCGCGCAGGTACACACTATATGAAACAGTCTCTGATTAACTCCTCTGGATAACTTGCTGACATGGGAGTCTGGATAATCCTGTACATTTACTTTGCAGATTAGAAAACTCACTCAAAAACACACGGGAGTTCACCCAGAGACACACAACTGGTTAACAACAAAGTCATATTCAAACCAGCGTCTGGACCAAGAGCACGGTGCCCCACAGAACTGTGCCCATCGAGCAGTCAATATCTCCTGGACTCTCAAAAGATCTGAGCTGACACCCACCCCCCACACACACACACATCCTTGCAGCCCCAAAAGATTGTATTTCACAGGATGGCACCGGATCTGCAGCTCGCGGAGAGGGACATATCTGATCAGAGAACACAGGGCAGAACAAGGGGGAGGAGGGAAGAATGGAGCACACCCTGGCCCAATACACCTTGAGGATGATGTTCCCAATCAGAGAAGCCAATCCACAGAGAAGACCACATGGGCAGCCCCACGATGAGAAACGTCCCTCAAAGACCCATAGCCCTAGAGGGGACAACACTGGACACACAGTGTGGGAACTGCGCCCGAACTGATCCTGCCACTTCGAGGCATGACACTAAGAGAGTGCAGCGGAAGAGAAAGAAAACGGAGCATCAAAGTCCCCGGGGAATGCCAAAGGTGGACTTTGTGGTCAGGGTTCGGTGCCCCCACAGACTGGACTGGAAAACACTCCTAAAGTTCGCCACACAGTCCTTGTACTTTTCTTTCTGGTTAGTGTTGTTTTCTTTTAGTGTCATTGGATTTGGGTTGGGTTTTGTTTTCATTTTTGTTTGTTTTTCTTTTTGCTGCTTGGTTTAGCTCAGTCTTGTTTTGTGCATGTTATTACCTTTACAGGTCTGTCTAATTAAGAGAGGCTGGATGAAGAATCTGGAGGAGTAAACATGTGACCGGCCCTTTCCATTGGGCATGGGAGTGAGGAGGGTGGGGGGAAAGGAAGTGGTGTAAAGAAACCCAGAGACAAGGGTACAACAAGTGATGGAAAACGGTAGTGAGGGGGATGTAGGAGGCCTGGTAGGGCGTGATCAAAGGTAATGTAACCAAGAGGAATTACTGAAACCCAAAGGAAGACTGAGCATGTCAGTGGGCACAAGAGGAAAATCAAAGGGTATAGAAGAGTGAGCTGGGAAGCAAGGGCCAGTTATAGACGTCTAAAAAAAGGCATGTACATATGTACATATATTTACAAAGGGGCATGGGGAAATAGATCTATGTCCATATGTTTATAGATTTAGTATTGAGGTAGCAGATGGACATAGGGCCTCCGCTCAAGGAATCCCTCATTGCAAGAACACTGTTTTATAAAATTGGCATTCTAAGATGCTCACCTTTCCTACACAATCACTGACCACAGAGCGGCTGCATAAGCAAATGTGGTGAAGAAATCCGATGGTGTCCAGCTACCTAAAGATATAGCGTGTGGGGTCTTAAAGGCTTGAGGGTAAAGAAACAGCCATCTGGCTCTGAAGCAACAGAGCCCACATGGAGAAAGCATACCAGCCTGTGTGATCACAAAGTTTTAAAGGGATAAGGCAACAGGTATCATGAGAACAAAAAAATCTTATCATGGAGAATGAGAGGGGACTGCCGGGTATAGACCCAAAACCTGTTTGCAGTGCACTGGACATCCCCTTACAGAAGGATCTCAGAGTGGAGATTAAAGAATACAGGGTATGAGACAGCAAAGATGAAACACAACTTTCCTCTAGTTCTTAATGCTTCCTCTTGCCCCACTATCATGATCCCAGTTCTACCATACTAATCTGGCCAAACTAGAGAAGGTATTCTAGTACCGATAGGAATTTCAAACACGGGGAATCCAGAGTGGATGGGCCCTTTACCAGTGTTATGAGTGGAGATACTGGGAGGGTGGAGGAAGGGCAGGATGGAAAGTGGGAACCGATTACAAGGATCTTCATTGACCTCAAAAGAAAGGTGGGTGAAAATATGACAAAAGAATTAGTACATTTCCAAGGATTGATGAGGGATGGGTGGCGGGCATTGAGGGGGGAAAAATGAGGAGCTGAGGCCAGGGGCTTGGGTGGAGAGTGGATATTTTGTGAATAAGGAGGGCAATTAATGTACAGATGTGCTTCAAACAGATGATGTATTTATGGACTGCGGTTAGTGTTGTAGGAGCCACTAATGAAAAGATCATAAAAGAAACAAAAATAATCTTGGCAGAGGGCTCATGCAAGGATGATCTCAGGCTGGATGAGACCAGTCAAAACAGCTACTGGAGTGGCCTCACCCTGTGTCTATTACTGAGTCAGCCATGATGCTTAGGACCCACAGCCCCAGCAGCTGGCCAGAGAGGGAGGTGGATCTCTGAGGCCATTCCACAGGGGGAATGGTCTTCTGTCCTGCAGGGCCCACCCTCCTTTGTAAGCGTGCTGCCTGGGGCAAGGCTTTCATGGAGTCCACACCATGGGAGCTCTACTACTCATGGGGGATTGGCAGGAAGCCTCTGCTCATGTGCATACACCACCACCTAGCTGGAGGATCTCCGTGAACAAAGCCCGAGGCAGACAACAAGCCCACTAACTGATGCTGTAAGAGATACAATCAGCATCCAGAAACCTGCAACTGGGAGTAAGAGGCAGCATACCTTGGTCCCAGCCCCTCCCACTCTAATCTACAAGGAGTGACATTGCAAAGCAGAGGGTTTTCATAAAGCACTTCCAGGACAGTGGAATGAGCAGCCTCGTTTGTGGACATGGATACTCTGTGATCCAGACGTACTACCTCCTCCCTTCCAGTCAGCTGAGACAAAAACCCTTGCAAGCAGAAAGCCATGCATCTGAACAGTATCCACCAGCCACTCATGTGCAGCCCAGCTGCCTCCAAAGAGCCTTCCTGAGTGTGAGAGAAATCATGCAGAAGCCTGGTCTGCACTCAAGAGAGTTTTATGAGCGTTAGGGAGGCGTGGTGGGCAAGTCTGGCCGACCCCAGTGGCTGAATTGAATTAACATGGCCTAGATTGGTCAATCCAGGTACAGGAACCACCCAGGTGACCTCCCCTTCATGGCCAGAAATCTGGACCTCTGAGCATGCACAGGGTGCCTCTCCTAACTGGGCTCTTATCTTGGCCCTATGGGCATGCATAACGGATGCCCCAGTCCCTAGCATAGCTACCTAACATTTGCCCCCCTGAAGAGATATGGACCCAAATCTTTGGGGTACTGGGCGACGACATCTCTAGCTACTTCCTGCTGGCAGAAGGGGCGAGGTGGGGCTTTGGGTCCATACCCTTCCTACACTGCTGGGAGGGGTTGTCCATTGAGGGCAACTTTATCCAGGATGGATAAGGTTGAGGTGGTCCAGGAGATGGTAGTCGTGGACCTGGCACACTTGGTTCAGAAGCTTTAATCACCCGATAACTTCTGAGAAAAACAAACGGTCTAAAAGGTGAACAGTTTGACTACGACAAGGCTAAGCTTGTGAGGTGGCAGTGGCCTTGAAATTAGGTGAGTGTCACAGGAAACAAAAATAATCTTAGGATTAATTACCAGACATGTGTGTTTGTTCATTGGAAGTACAGGAAGAGGGATAAAAGCATTCACACTTTCCCCTAGGAGGGCACAGGTTTGGGCACTACTAGGTGCAGTCGGATCACTGATTCATTTATGATGCTAAGGTCTTGGACACGCTGATCAGACCCATCCTTCTTTTTAACCCTATAACGCTTCAATTTTAATTTTGGGAAAAAATTTTCTTTTTGTTGTGGACTTTCATAGTTATAAATATATATATATATATATGTATTAATATATACATTTTTTAATGTTATGAAAACATCATGCTTCGCGTTATAGAGTTCAATGGAAATAATGGGCTAGTGCAGGACGAGTCAAAAGTGACCAAAATAGAGTAACTGCCTAAGTCATTTTGAATTTTCTTGGGTTCAATTGGAGTAAAGGCTTGTAAATTACCCGGGGTCCAAATTCCCATGGTGCCTCCTACAACGGGTAGAATGTTCAGGGATGTTTCAGGGCTGGGAGATTAATAACCCCTAAGTCCAGGATACCTTAGGGCAGGGGTCCTGAAACTGTTTACCCAGGGGGCCAGTTCACTATCCCTCAGGCCTTTTGAAGGAAAGACTATAGTTTAAAAAAACAAATATTACGAACAAATTCATGTGCACACTGCACATATTGATTTGAAGTTCAAAAAAAAATAAATAAATGGGGCACATACACCCGGCAGAAAGGATCAACGTCCTCGGCTGTCTGCATGTGGCCCACAGGTTGTAGTTTGAGGACCCCTGCTCTCGGCATTCACCAAGAGGATGTGGTTTCAACCCAAAAGCTTGGAGACTCTACAATTTGTTTAAAAGTGATGGGGCAGAAGGAGTCCCTGATTGACCCACGCAAGACTAGTTTTCCCATCCCCTATTACTAAGAGTTCATAGTTATGGTTAAAGGGAACCAGGATATCCCGATCTGATCCCGTTACTTCAAGTGTGGGCTGACATTGCCACTAAGAAGCCTGCAAATATAAAAGACTTACTCCCTCCCGCAAAGAAAGGGCCCTTGTTTCCAAGGTTTCAGGAAACATGGAAGGACCGGAAAAGCAAACGGTCCAAGTTCCCAAAACCACATAGGTGGAGGCCATCCCTCCCCATCACCCTCCCCCACCCCTCCCCTCCCCCACCCCTCCCCTCCCCCACACCTCCCCTCCCCTCCCCTCCCGATCTCTCTCCCCTAATCGGCTTTATCCCATTTTGCAGGAGAACTCTGAGAGTGGGAGAGCTGGCTTCAAACCCTTTCTTTCAACCCCCGCCCTATAAGGTTTCTAGGGTCCAGAAATAGAAAACTTCTAACAGGCCCTTATTGAGTCACTCCCTCCCCCACCGGCCCCCCAACCTCACCCCCACCCCTAACAAGCAGCCCCACACACACACTAGTACTGGTATGACTTCCATACTCATCAGCCCACCTGTAATGCTTGCCAACAACTTTTCCAGGTGCTGTTCACAACGGAGGAGGGTAGCCCTTCCAGACAGAGGCCCAGTAAGCAGTCAGTGAACCTGATGGTCAGCGAGCGGGCACTCCCCACTTGAGAGAAACTCTTTTGGCCACTACACCAACAATGTGGGATCTCAATTCCTAGCAAGGCCCAAAGGGCTTTACCAGGTATCACCCATTGCTCTTACATGACCCTCTGCGGAAGAGCTAGGAAACCTATGAATTTATCATCTAAGGTCAGTGAGAATTTTCAGGTTCCTATAAGAGAATGTCCGCCTGCCTTTCTAGAGTGGCTGATGTAAGCCTACGGGCTTTATACCCCTAACGGCCCGGAGGCACTGAGAACAGGAGGGCAATAAGTATTGCCTTTATTACTCAGTCAGTCTGCCTCAGACATGACAACGAAATGGGAAGGGTTTGAAGGGAAAATCTTAGCGATTTGGTACAAGTGGCTCATTGAGTGTATAACAACAGAGATGACCCTAGCACGACAGAGACAAAGAAGCTAGCTAAAATAATCGTAATTGCCATGAGATACCCCAGAGACTCAGGAAAAGGAGAGCATGGCTCACTCACGGAGAGACTAACCTGTGGGCACCGCCAAGCCATGGGGAAGGACCAATGTGCCTACTGCAGGAAAGAAGGACACTGGAAAAATCAGTGCCTTGAAAACCCCAGGAGAGGTGCACGACCCTCCACTAGAGTGGATAGGCCTCATCTGCACGTAGAAAGACCCAAGCAAGAGACAATAATGCTTGAAGAAGCTCAATGAAGGGGTCAGGGCTCTGTTTCACTTCGCCGCCAAAAGCCCAGGCTAACTCTCCAAGTAGGAGGCCAGGCAGTAAATTTCTTGGTGGACACAGGGGCCACCTTCTCAGGTTCAGAAAGGAATATGGGCACATTTTCAAGAAGAAAGATGTGAATTACTGTGAGCCCATGATTCCTTCCACAGATAACTCACACCAGAAGGTTTGCATGGAGGGTAGGTGGGTTTCCCAAGACAACAAGATAACAAATATCTATCAGCCCTTTGGCCCAGTTAGCCACCTGGTTATGATATCACTGGCTTCTGGCTCAGCTGCTGAGCCAGTGAAGCAGTTATAGCAGGAGAAGACTAGGTGGCCGGTGGCCATCAACGGAAGGACCAAATCTCCACAGTGGGCTTCCTGTTTCAATATGGAGCCACGTATGTTACCTGCTGGACACCATCTCTATCCTGAGCTCATAATTGCCATCCCAGGTCTAGAATGCGGCGCGCAGGTACACACTATATGAAACAGTCTCTGATTAACTCCTCTGGATAACTTGCTGACATGGGAGTCTGGATAATCCTGTACATTTACTTTGCAGATTAGAAAACTCACTCAAAAACACACGGGAGTTCACCCAGAGACACACAACTGGTTAACAACAAAGTCATATTCAAACCAGCGTCTGGACCAAGAGCACGGTGCCCCACAGAACTGTGCCCATCGAGCAGTCAATATCTCCTGGACTCTCAAAAGATCTGAGCTGACACCCACCCCACCCCCCACACATCCTTGCAGCCCCAAAAGATTGTATTTCACAGGATGGCACCGGATCTGCAGCTCGCGGAGAGGGACATATCTGATCAGAGAACACAGGGCAGAACAAGGGGGAGGAGGGAAGAATGGAGCACACCCTGGCCCAATACACCTTGAGGATGATGTTCCCAATCAGAGAAGCCAATCCACAGAGAAGACCACATGGGCAGCCCCACGATGAGAAACGTCCCTCAAAGACCCATAGCCCTAGAGGGGACAACACTGGACACACAGTGTGGGAACTGCGCCCGAACTGATCCTGCCACTTCGAGGCATGACACTAAGAGAGTGCAGCGGAAGAGAAAGAAAACGGAGCATCAAAGTCCCCGGGGAATGCCAAAGGTGGACTTTGTGGTCAGGGTTCGGTGCCCCCACAGACTGGACTGGAAAACACTCCTAAAGTTCGCCACACAGTCCTTGTACTTTTCTTTCTGGTTAGTGTTGTTTTCTTTTAGTGTCATTGGATTTGGGTTGGGTTTTGTTTTCATTTTTGTTTGTTTTTCTTTTTGCTGCTTGGTTTAGCTCAGTCTTGTTTTGTGCATGTTATTACCTTTACAGGTCTGTCTAATTAAGAGAGGCTGGATGAAGAATCTGGAGGAGTAAACATGTGACCGGCCCTTTCCATTGGGCATGGGAGTGAGGAGGGTGGGGGGAAAGGAAGTGGTGTAAAGAAACCCAGAGACAAGGGTACAACAAGTGATGGAAAACGGTAGTGAGGGGGATGTAGGAGGCCTGGTAGGGCGTGATCAAAGGTAATGTAACCAAGAGGAATTACTGAAACCCAAAGGAAGACTGAGCATGTCAGTGGGCACAAGAGGAAAATCAAAGGGTATAGAAGAGTGAGCTGGGAAGCAAGGGCCAGTTATAGACGTCTAAAAAAAGGCATGTACATATGTACATATATTTACAAAGGGGCATGGGGAAATAGATCTATGTCCATATGTTTATAGATTTAGTATTGAGGTAGCAGATGGACATAGGGCCTCCGCTCAAGGAATCCCTCATTGCAAGAACACTGTTTTATAAAATTGGCATTCTAAGATGCTCACCTTTCCTACACAATCACTGACCACAGAGCGGCTGCATAAGCAAATGTGGTGAAGAAATCCGATGGTGTCCAGCTACCTAAAGATATAGCGTGTGGGGTCTTAAAGGCTTGAGGGTAAAGAAACAGCCATCTGGCTCTGAAGCAACAGAGCCCACATGGAGAAAGCATACCAGCCTGTGTGATCACAAAGTTTTAAAGGGATAAGGCAACAGGCATCATGAGAACAAAAAAATCTTATCATGGAGAATGAGAGGGGACTGCCGGGTATAGACCCAAAACCTGTTTGCAGTGCACTGGACATCCCCTTACAGAAGGATCTCAGAGTGGAGATTAAAGAATACAGGGTATGAGACAGCAAAGATGAAACACAACTTTCCTCTAGTTCTTAATGCTTCCTCTTGCCCCACTATCATGATCCCAGTTCTACCATACTAATCTGGCCAAACTAGAGAAGGTATTCTAGTACCGATAGGAATTTCAAACACGGGGAATCCAGAGTGGATGGGCCCTTTACCAGTGTTATGAGTGGAGATACTGGGAGGGTGGAGGAAGGGCAGGATGGAAAGTGGGAACCGATTACAAGGATCTTCATTGACCTCAAAAGAAAGGTGGGTGAAAATATGACAAAAGAATTAGTACATTTCCAAGGATTGATGAGGGATGGGTGGCGGGCATTGAGGGGGGAAAAATGAGGAGCTGAGGCCAGGGGCTTGGGTGGAGAGTGGATATTTTGTGAATAAGGAGGGCAATTAATGTACAGATGTGCTTCAAACAGATGATGTATTTATGGACTGCGGTTAGTGTTGTAGGAGCCACTAATGAAAAGATCATAAAAGAAACAAAAATAATCTTGGCAGAGGGCTCATGCAAGGATGATCTCAGGCTGGATGAGACCAGTCAAAACAGCTACTGGAGTGGCCTCACCCTGTGTCTATTACTGAGTCAGCCATGATGCTTAGGACCCACAGCCCCAGCAGCTGGCCAGAGAGGGAGGTGGATCTCTGAGGCCATTCCACAGGGGGAATGGTCTTCTGTCCTGCAGGGCCCACCCTCCTTTGTAAGCGTGCTGCCTGGGGCAAGGCTTTCATGGAGTCCACACCATGGGAGCTCTACTACTCATGGGGGATTGGCAGGAAGCCTCTGCTCATGTGCATACACCACCACCTAGCTGGAGGATCTCCGTGAACAAAGCCCGAGGCAGACAACAAGCCCACTAACTGATGCTGTAAGAGATACAATCAGCATCCAGAAACCTGCAACTGGGAGTAAGAGGCAGCATACCTTGGTCCCAGCCCCTCCCACTCTAATCTACAAGGAGTGACATTGCAAAGCAGAGGGTTTTCATAAAGCACTTCCAGGACAGTGGAATGAGCAGCCTCGTTTGTGGACATGGATACTCTGTGATCCAGACGTACTACCTCCTCCCTTCCAGTCAGCTGAGACAAAAACCCTTGCAAGCAGAAAGCCATGCATCTGAACAGTATCCACCAGCCACTCATGTGCAGCCCAGCTGCCTCCAAAGAGCCTTCCTGAGTGTGAGAGAAATCATGCAGAAGCCTGGTCTGCACTCAAGAGAGTTTTATGAGCGTTAGGGAGGCGTGGTGGGCAAGTCTGGCCGACCCCAGTGGCTGAATTGAATTAACATGGCCTAGATTGGTCAATCCAGGTACAGGAACCACCCAGGTGACCTCCCCTTCATGGCCAGAAATCTGGACCTCTGAGCATGCACAGGGTGCCTCTCCTAACTGGGCTCTTATCTTGGCCCTATGGGCATGCATAACGGATGCCCCAGTCCCTAGCATAGCTACCTAACATTTGCCCCCCTGAAGAGATATGGACCCAAATCTTTGGGGTACTGGGCGACGACATCTCTAGCTACTTCCTGCTGGCAGAAGGGGCGAGGTGGGGCTTTGGGTCCATACCCTTCCTACACTGCTGGGAGGGGTTGTCCATTGAGGGCAACTTTATCCAGGATGGATAAGGTTGAGGTGGTCCAGGAGATGGTAGTCGTGGACCTGGCACACTTGGTTCAGAAGCTTTAATCACCCGATAACTTCTGAGAAAAACAAACGGTCTAAAAGGTGAACAGTTTGACTACGACAAGGCTAAGCTTGTGAGGTGGCAGTGGCCTTGAAATTAGGTGAGTGTCACAGGAAACAAAAATAATCTTAGGATTAATTACCAGACATGTGTGTTTGTTCATTGGAAGTACAGGAAGAGGGATAAAAGCATTCACACTTTCCCCTAGGAGGGCACAGGTTTGGGCACTACTAGGTGCAGTCGGATCACTGATTCATTTATGATGCTAAGGTCTTGGACACGCTGATCAGACCCATCCTTCTTTTTAACCCTATAACGCTTCAATTTTAATTTTGGGAAAAAATTTTCTTTTTGTTGTGGACTTTCATAGTTATAAATATATATATATATATGTATTAATATATACATTTTTTAATGTTATGAAAACATCATGCTTCGCGTTATAGAGTTCAATGGAAATAATGGGCTAGTGCAGGACGAGTCAAAAGTGACCAAAATAGAGTAACTGCCTAAGTCATTTTGAATTTTCTTGGGTTCAATTGGAGTAAAGGCTTGTAAATTACCCGGGGTCCAAATTCCCATGGTGCCTCCTACAACGGGTAGAATGTTCAGGGATGTTTCAGGGCTGGGAGATTAATAACCCCTAAGTCCAGGATACCTTAGGGCAGGGGTCCTGAAACTGTTTACCCAGGGGGCCAGTTCACTATCCCTCAGGCCTTTTGAAGGAAAGACTATAGTTTAAAAAAACAAATATTACGAACAAATTCATGTGCACACTGCACATATTGATTTGAAGTTCAAAAAAAAATAAATAAATGGGGCACATACACCCGGCAGAAAGGATCAACGTCCTCGGCTGTCTGCATGTGGCCCACAGGTTGTAGTTTGAGGACCCCTGCTCTCGGCATTCACCAAGAGGATGTGGTTTCAACCCAAAAGCTTGGAGACTCTACAATTTGTTTAAAAGTGATGGGGCAGAAGGAGTCCCTGATTGACCCACGCAAGACTAGTTTTCCCATCCCCTATTACTAAGAGTTCATAGTTATGGTTAAAGGGAACCAGGATATCCCGATCTGATCCCGTTACTTCAAGTGTGGGCTGACATTGCCACTAAGAAGCCTGCAAATATAAAAGACTTACTCCCTCCCGCAAAGAAAGGGCCCTTGTTTCCAAGGTTTCAGGAAACATGGAAGGACCGGAAAAGCAAACGGTCCAAGTTCCCAAAACCACATAGGTGGAGGCCATCCCTCCCCATCACCCTCCCCCACCCCTCCCCTCCCCCACCCCTCCCCTCCCCCACACCTCCCCTCCCCTCCCCTCCCGATCTCTCTCCCCTAATCGGCTTTATCCCATTTTGCAGGAGAACTCTGAGAGTGGGAGAGCTGGCTTCAAACCCTTTCTTTCAACCCCCGCCCTATAAGGTTTCTAGGGTCCAGAAATAGAAAACTTCTAACAGGCCCTTATTGAGTCACTCCCTCCCCCACCGGCCCCCCAACCTCACCCCCACCCCTAACAAGCAGCCCCACACACACACTAGTACTGGTATGACTTCCATACTCATCAGCCCACCTGTAATGCTTGCCAACAACTTTTCCAGGTGCTGTTCACAACGGAGGAGGGTAGCCCTTCCAGACAGAGGCCCAGTAAGCAGTCAGTGAACCTGATGGTCAGCGAGCGGGCACTCCCCACTTGAGAGAAACTCTTTTGGCCACTACACCAACAATGTGGGATCTCAATTCCTAGCAAGGCCCAAAGGGCTTTACCAGGTATCACCCATTGCTCTTACATGACCCTCTGCGGAAGAGCTAGGAAACCTATGAATTTATCATCTAAGGTCAGTGAGAATTTTCAGGTTCCTATAAGAGAATGTCCGCCTGCCTTTCTAGAGTGGCTGATGTAAGCCTACGGGCTTTATACCCCTAACGGCCCGGAGGCACTGAGAACAGGAGGGCAATAAGTATTGCCTTTATTACTCAGTCAGTCTGCCTCAGACATGACAACGAAATGGGAAGGGTTTGAAGGGAAAATCTTAGCGATTTGGTACAAGTGGCTCATTGAGTGTATAACAACAGAGATGACCCTAGCACGACAGAGACAAAGAAGCTAGCTAAAATAATCGTAATTGCCATGAGATACCCCAGAGACTCAGGAAAAGGAGAGCATGGCTCACTCACGGAGAGACTAACCTGTGGGCACCGCCAAGCCATGGGGAAGGACCAATGTGCCTACTGCAGGAAAGAAGGACACTGGAAAAATCAGTGCCTTGAAAACCCCAGGAGAGGTGCACGACCCTCCACTAGAGTGGATAGGCCTCATCTGCACGTAGAAAGACCCAAGCAAGAGACAATAATGCTTGAAGAAGCTCAATGAAGGGGTCAGGGCTCTGTTTCACTTCGCCGCCAAAAGCCCAGGCTAACTCTCCAAGTAGGAGGCCAGGCAGTAAATTTCTTGGTGGACACAGGGGCCACCTTCTCAGGTTCAGAAAGGAATATGGGCACATTTTCAAGAAGAAAGATGTGAATTACTGTGAGCCCATGATTCCTTCCACAGATAACTCACACCAGAAGGTTTGCATGGAGGGTAGGTGGGTTTCCCAAGACAACAAGATAACAAATATCTATCAGCCCTTTGGCCCAGTTAGCCACCTGGTTATGATATCACTGGCTTCTGGCTCAGCTGCTGAGCCAGTGAAGCAGTTATAGCAGGAGAAGACTAGGTGGCCGGTGGCCATCAACGGAAGGACCAAATCTCCACAGTGGGCTTCCTGTTTCAATATGGAGCCACGTATGTTACCTGCTGGACACCATCTCTATCCTGAGCTCATAATTGCCATCCCAGGTCTAGAATGCGGCGCGCAGGTACACACTATATGAAACAGTCTCTGATTAACTCCTCTGGATAACTTGCTGACATGGGAGTCTGGATAATCCTGTACATTTACTTTGCAGATTAGAAAACTCACTCAAAAACACACGGGAGTTCACCCAGAGACACACAACTGGTTAACAACAAAGTCATATTCAAACCAGCGTCTGGACCAAGAGCACGGTGCCCCACAGAACTGTGCCCATCGAGCAGTCAATATCTCCTGGACTCTCAAAAGATCTGAGCTGACACCCACCCCACCCCCCACACATCCTTGCAGCCCCAAAAGATTGTATTTCACAGGATGGCACCGGATCTGCAGCTCGCGGAGAGGGACATATCTGATCAGAGAACACAGGGCAGAACAAGGGGGAGGAGGGAAGAATGGAGCACACCCTGGCCCAATACACCTTGAGGATGATGTTCCCAATCAGAGAAGCCAATCCACAGAGAAGACCACATGGGCAGCCCCACGATGAGAAACGTCCCTCAAAGACCCATAGCCCTAGAGGGGACAACACTGGACACACAGTGTGGGAACTGCGCCCGAACTGATCCTGCCACTTCGAGGCATGACACTAAGAGAGTGCAGCGGAAGAGAAAGAAAACGGAGCATCAAAGTCCCCGGGGAATGCCAAAGGTGGACTTTGTGGTCAGGGTTCGGTGCCCCCACAGACTGGACTGGAAAACACTCCTAAAGTTCGCCACACAGTCCTTGTACTTTTCTTTCTGGTTAGTGTTGTTTTCTTTTAGTGTCATTGGATTTGGGTTGGGTTTTGTTTTCATTTTTGTTTGTTTTTCTTTTTGCTGCTTGGTTTAGCTCAGTCTTGTTTTGTGCATGTTATTACCTTTACAGGTCTGTCTAATTAAGAGAGGCTGGATGAAGAATCTGGAGGAGTAAACATGTGACCGGCCCTTTCCATTGGGCATGGGAGTGAGGAGGGTGGGGGGAAAGGAAGTGGTGTAAAGAAACCCAGAGACAAGGGTACAACAAGTGATGGAAAACGGTAGTGAGGGGGATGTAGGAGGCCTGGTAGGGCGTGATCAAAGGTAATGTAACCAAGAGGAATTACTGAAACCCAAAGGAAGACTGAGCATGTCAGTGGGCACAAGAGGAAAATCAAAGGGTATAGAAGAGTGAGCTGGGAAGCAAGGGCCAGTTATAGACGTCTAAAAAAAGGCATGTACATATGTACATATATTTACAAAGGGGCATGGGGAAATAGATCTATGTCCATATGTTTATAGATTTAGTATTGAGGTAGCAGATGGACATAGGGCCTCCGCTCAAGGAATCCCTCATTGCAAGAACACTGTTTTATAAAATTGGCATTCTAAGATGCTCACCTTTCCTACACAATCACTGACCACAGAGCGGCTGCATAAGCAAATGTGGTGAAGAAATCCGATGGTGTCCAGCTACCTAAAGATATAGCGTGTGGGGTCTTAAAGGCTTGAGGGTAAAGAAACAGCCATCTGGCTCTGAAGCAACAGAGCCCACATGGAGAAAGCATACCAGCCTGTGTGATCACAAAGTTTTAAAGGGATAAGGCAACAGGCATCATGA